>NC_047116.1:16980225-17320225 GCF_902500255.1 Thalassophryne amazonica
ACACAAATGGCAACATCCAACACTGACTCGTGTGCAGGAACAGCCTTTCAACAGAGATTTTTGACAGGAGATGAAATTCTTTGTCTATCTTGTCATGTCAACCGTGCTGTCTGGATGTGAGACCTGGACCACCTGCTGCTGACACTTAAGACCCTTCAGTGATTCCACAAACGTTGCCTGAGGAGTAACCGCCACATCAGGTGGGAAGACTACCATACCAACATCAGCATCCTGGTTCATGGCAAGCTCCAGAACATCCAGTGTGTCATCATCAAGTGTTGTGTGTTGGGGGGGGTTGGGTTGGCACCGCAAGAAAGAGACGTTGCAACAAAGAGAAGGGATGGAAAGCTTAAAAATTTGAATGCAGGTAGGTGATGAATAACTTTCACAGGGTGCCAGCTATTGAAATGAAGTAATAAACATTGCTATGGAAACACAACCTGCACTGCTCTGTAAAGCGGAGCGGTGACCCTCAGCATCCCACACAGATGCCGTGCACCACGGAACACAAAAGGCACAATGATCCAGACCGGATATGCCACTAATCAATAAATATATTCACACACAACACTGAAACAAGATGCTACTGAAGGTTAACATGCAGATATTTGCGTCTATGCAGGAGGTGCTGAGCTCAACACATTACGCAAACTGATGAGCTGATACATGACGTATTTGTTGGGTAGGTTTGGTTCAAGCATGAAAGCAGTTGTTTATATACAAAAATTATTGAAATAATTCATGGAAAAATAAATGTATAAGCTTCAACAAGTAATATTTGTCATCCACTTGATACTGGGGTTTAGTAAATCGCTTTGTAGACTGACTCACTGTGCCCCGTGTGCATATGACACACATGAGTCATGTTATCAAATAGCTGATAGTCTGGAGAAGACATAACACATGCTCATCAATTGGACGGGGTAGTCTTCAAACTAATAACAATTTTTTTTGAGCCACCTTTCCTCTGTTGTGAGAAATAAATGCAAAGACACTGACATCCAGAAAATTTACTTTTGATAGGAAAAACTGACTTCACCTGCCACTTAGTTTTACCCTTAATGTATCCAAAAACAAAAAACTAATTTATAGGGGGGGTTTCTTTATGCATAAAAATATGGCATAACTGCTGCAAATATATATGGAGTTTTGCAGATATAGTTACTGATTCACTGTTCCCCGTGATTCATCGTGCCCCGGTTTCCCCTACTTCTTTAATTATATTTCTAGGCAGGCCAACTTGCTCTCTGGACAACCTGAGGTTTGGTCCTTCCTCAAGCTGTCTTGCCTACCTGGGGATAAAACTCCAAAATTCTCACATTAATCACACTGTCAGATTTTTAAGGCATAATTTTGACATTAAAGTTGGAATGTAGAGTTTTTGTCGTCTACAAATGAAAGTAGAAATTTTAACTTTTGTGATTTATTACATGCATAACTGTGCAATTTATCTTATGCAATAATTTTACCGTATCCATACTTATACTCACTTATATTCTATTTTTCACGTAATCCGTTCACATCAGTATTGATGCACCCACCAGTAATGTTTATATAAAATTATACGTATATAATGTTTAATTTAGCCCCAAATTAGTAATGTTTCACTACATGTACTTCAGAAGCATTTTGGCTGTAGATGACTGGCATACACTAAAAAACAGATGGTTATCAATGCTATACTCCATTTTTGCTAATAAACATCCTTAAATGCGACAAGCTGAAGTTTTTAGTGCTAATTATTACACATTATAACATAATAAATTACTAAGTCATAATTATTCCATAATGTGTGAGAAACGTTGCGTAGTTACGACATAAGAGCTCCAAATTGAGAAAAAATAAAGCCCTGAGGCATCATATTGGCCCCGAGGCTCATTGGTGCCCGTGCTTATCCCTGGATACTGCAGCGTGAAGCGGATGAGAGACGACAACTGGACAGGGTTCCAATCTGTCCCCAGCCAAGGTTGGTACCCATTTATAGAACTACATACTGTTAGTCCAACTCCTATCCCACTGAGCTAGCTGCTCCAAATTTAGGAGATGAAGAAAAAGAGGCAGAACAGCTTCATATTAGAGCTGCTGCACTCCCCTCTGTGGTTCCAGGACTGATTCATTCTTACCCGCAGTTTGTGACTCTGCGTCCTCACCGCCTTCCCCTGCTGCACCACGTCCACCGGACTCTCGTTTACGGAGCAGTCTGCTTTATGTCGGAGCCAATCCTCATAGCCCTGAGAGAGGCGGAGAATGAGGGAGGCAACAAGAAAGAGGGATTGTGGGGAAGGAAAGGAAGAATCAGGGTGAGAGGATGAAAGAGGTCACGAAAGAAAAGATGGGTGAAAGTCAGACATTATAATAATTTAAGATTATGCTCCCTGAGCTCAGTGACCCGTGTCTTGGATTTCACACCAACATGTCATAATTTAAATTTATGTCCCATTAAAGCTCTAACTTCCTAAAGCAGAACAGCTCCATCCATCAATGATCGCTCCGTATCTGGATGCACAGAGGCGGAAGTCAGCTCGACAGATAACAGAGGACACCGTTCATTATCATATTTCTCACATTCCAGGCATAATCAGTGGTGGGTCTTTTTGGACAGACAGGAATGTGTGTGTTGGTTTTTTCTTCGAGGGGTAATATTCTCCAGAAATGTGGATCTGTTGGTGAAGGTCGTACCTGCTTTATGGCGGTGACTGTGATGACAAAGAAGAGCGGCAGGCCGCTGGTGATCGGACTGGTTGGCGTGTCGATGATGAGCTGCAGGGAAGAAGAAGAAGACAGTGCCGTGGTGAGGCAGCAAATCTTCAATAAATTTTACTCTTATGACTGCAGCGTATGTATGTATGTATGTATGTATGTATGTATGTATGTCCTAGCAAATAATAATTTGAGTAACGTCTGTTTGTTCCCAAACTCCTCCCAGGTCCTTCGGCCAATTTCCACCAAACTTGATATGTAGACTGTCAATTCCAGAATTGTGCTTAAAGGGTTTGTTCCATTTGTTGTCAAGGTCACTGGGCTAAAGGTCCAAATTTTACAGTTTGGACTGCAATATGCACCAAATATCGGCACAGATATAAAGGTGGGTTCTGGCAAATTGCCCAGCAAGGTCAAATTTGTCAAAGGTGAGTCATTGCTGTTTGCTGGCCCTGCCCTCACAGGCTCTTTTGCCGTCTCCAACCAAATTTGTTTTTGTCAGAAAGAATTTGATTCTCAGCCTGGCTTTGAACTAACGTGGCACACACTGACAGTAGGTGGATTCCATAACTGCCCTGACAAGGTCAGCCAAAGGTCAATCATTTGGGTGAAAATCAAGGTCAAATCTCTCTTTGCCGTTGCTCTTACAGTCTTCATGTTCACGGATAATGTTGCCTTGTACATGCTAATTTAACAACAATAACTCTGTAAACCTCCAGCTACACTCATTTAGGACAAAGGTTTTGACTAAAATTCTGCTCTTTCTTCTCAGACCTCTATAACCCTGACTCCCACCCTGAGATCCAAGACCCCACCCCAAGGTGGCTCACCAAAGACCACAGGGGTGGGGTGGGGGGAGTTATGTGGTTTTATCTGCTCTAAGAGTGTCAAAATTAGAAATGCATATTGCATAAGTCTATAGTACACAAATAATGAATTGTTTATGGGTTCAATAGTACAAATATTTCACCTCATGAAATATTCGTACCACTGAAAGAATGAAAAAAAAACATTCATTATTTGTTTTATATAATGGCTAAAATAGATCTTTGCCATTTGATATTTCATTAATTTATAAACAACAGTAAAGGGACTTATATTTTGGTGGTTCACTGCTGCTTAACAGTCCAACATGAACTTTAAATGGAGTCCAAGTTGTTTTCAGTCAACTTGGAAAATCAATTAGGCCGTGATGCCTTGCACTGACTTTGTGTACTTGAAAAAAAAAAAAAAAACAACAACAAAAAAAAAAAACGTGTACTTCCTCAGTCTAGTGAAAAATCATGTCAGAAATTTGTCCAGCTTTTCATCCTAACAGCTCTTCATGCATCCAGACGGTTTACAGCGTAGTGGATGTTTGTTTGTTTTTGTGTTAGAAGAATTAGCAGCGTCAATTAGCGCCCTTCAAATCGTCATCCACCAGCAAAACAAACTCCGCTATGTTTAGCTAAATGCCGTCCCTGGTCTTTATCTTTGGATGAAACAAAGTATAATAAGATGTATGTGTGTTGCAGTTAATTTTTGCCAAAACAAACTAACAAACAAACTGGAAGAGATCACTGGATCTCAGCTTATCTTGGATAAATTAAAAAGGGTTAGGGACGACTGCTCTACAACATGAATCTAAACAAAATAAAGCATAAAAAAAACATTTTAACAACACCTTCTAACAAGCAGGCACAAAATTAACACTGCTTTCACCTCTCTAATCCTGTTTATCTGCAGGTTATATTTGATTATTCATTCATTAATTTTCTTCTGCTATATATATATACTATACATTTGATTTAATCTGATTAAAATACATTGTGCACTGCTGGTGACAAAAAGTGCTTCTTTTGTAGTAAAACTCATTTTCTGCATATTTATTCAATATTGAAAAAAACTTATATCTGATTTTGAAGGACTCTTAACAGTTGTCGTATCAATCCAGAATAATGTAGGTGTTACTAAAATCAACATGTTAATCCTCAACCAGATAACTTCAAACACAGGTGGAGGATTAATCTGTAATCTTGGCTCATTTCTGCTCTATTTTGATACCAGCCAACATAACCCAGGAGTCACAATCAGGATCAGCACTGATATTACCAGTGGTATGTGTGATTTGTTTCCAGAGATACTCTCATTTTATTAACCCCAGTGAAGGAGGCGATTTTCTCTGCATCAGACCATTAGTTTGTTAGTGGATTGTTTGCAGGTTAATTCAAAATCATAATAATTATAATAATTCAAAGTATATCATCATGAAAACATTGAGTGGAGTTCTGGAAGAGATACTATTACATTTCAAGCAAAACAAAACAGAATATATTGAGAAGGCTTCCACATCTTAAAGCAAGTTTCAATTATGGAGACTCGGGTTTTAAAAATGGTGCAAAGCTCAGTGCAGAAAACATTAAGTTTGGGACAGATATCACTGCAGGATGGATGCCAGAAAGTGTTTCTTTTTTTTAAATAAAGTTTGTAACATTGTAAGAAGGATGCTTTAACCTACACTTATAACTAAAATACAAATTGGGGAGTCCCTGCTTGGAACAGGCAGCAGCTGACCTACTGTAGCTGACGCAGAAAGCAATGGGCCCAGTTGTCTCCACTCAGGCCAGTTAACCGATCTTTTATAGCTGAAGCAAAAGCAGTGAGCCGAAGTGCCTCCATTGAGCCAATCAGCCAGTCTTTTCTAGGTGAAACAGAAGCAATGGGCCCAGGTGCCTTCCTTCAGAGACAGCTAATTTTCTGTAGCTGAAACAGAAGCAATGGGCCCATGTGCTTCCACTCAGCCACAGCCCTTTCTCTGTAGTTGAAGCATAGGCAATGGGCCCTGGCGTCTTCACGCATCCAATTAGTCAATTTCTGTAGCTGAAAGAGAAGCAATGGGCCCAGGTACCTCCACTTAACCAGTCACCTGATCTCTCCTTACACTTCTGCACATAACCAATTAGCGCACATACAAATTACACACCTAAGATAGCAGATGAACGGACTTCAGGGCTTGGTTTATTCTTTGCAAAAACACAGGTGTAGAGAGCTTTGAAATGGGCAGTCCACACTCCTGGACATACATGGTTCTTGTGTTCTTTCATGTCAGGTTTGCATGGAGATACCAACATGAGCACCTTTATTGGCATTGTTTGGGAAAGGTTCATGAAATGCCTCAAAATAAAAGACTCAACATACAAGACAAACACAGAACTGCAACATCTGAATGGAACCTGATTAAACACAACATGTGTGGACATCTGACTGCTTTATATTTAGGGATCAGTCAAGGTAGAAACATCACCCGTGAGAATCTCACCTGGACCAGAAATATGACCAAGAAGTAGAAGTTGGCGACTCTTCTGAACTGTTCGAACAGGTTCTTGGGAATGAAGTTCCAGAAAGTATACTGGTGTAGAAAGTGACAGCAAAACAGAAATGAAACGCCTCATTAAAACATCATCATACATCAACAAGCTGGTGATGATTCATGGTGCATCACTGTGACTTGCTCACCTTGGAGGAGATGATGCGGTTGTCGGGGTAACGCTGAGGGATGTAACCCTCAGCTCCCGGAGGGGGTTCTTTATGTCCGATGTATACTGTCCGACTGTCCACCCAGTTCTCCTCCCCACACACTGCGAGAGAGAGAGAGAGAATATATTCAGTTCAACAAAATTAATAATCATATCCATATTTAACAAATAATAAAATATATAGGTGCCTTTTGAGACACTCAAAAACACCTTACACACAGAAATTCTGCAAATTCACAGAGAAAACAACAACAATAAACTCCAACTAAAATAAGTAGATAGTCTGCATGAAGCCACGGCTCCCTGGGAAAACGCTGATAAACGTACCACTGACAAGTGACTCTTTACTGCAGAAGGCTTTGACAAATCTTCTGACTTTTTAAATTGTAATTAATTACTGTGTTCTTGTATGTGCAATATTATGTGAACTCACTACCTTAATTGTGTCTCACAGATAGTCTGAAGCGTGGTACTTTTTCTTCTTTACCTTTTTACAAATTTATCTGTTATGGGATTATCTTAAGCCTGGTTCACACGGCAGGATCTTAAAATTATCTTTAGGTTTCCAAAACCTGAGAGACAACACACGTGAAGATAAAAAATCATGGATCTAACAGGTTTGGTCGTACAGTGTGTGATGTTCAGCCACACGGTAAGAACAACAACACCACACACGAACAGATTTCACACACGAACATTCCCAGCTCAGACAGGAACTCTCGCAAAATCTCTCAAGATTAAACGTGACTTTAGAGTAAACAAACGGAGGTACTTTGTGGACTATTTAAAACAGAGGGGAAAAAAACAATACAAAAAGAAAAAGAAAAGGTGTTCTTTAAAGGAGTGGAGACAGAGCGACCACCGGACTTACTGATGAGTCATAACAGCTGTTTTTATTTTCCGCTCATTGCATGCTGTCCACCTCGCTTTCTGATTGGCTGCACGTCACATTCAGCAGGCTGCGTGCATGTTTGTGGTCGGAGAGGACACAACACACGCTGTGATGTCGGGCCCAAAAAAATCCAACATGTTGAATATCCCCGATTTGCGATCGGAGCGCTCCTGACGTCCTTCCGAGCAGATCAGAGCGCTCTTAACACACCACACGGGAGGAATATCTGATAAGATAATCGTTAGCGTCATCATGATTGTCAGGGCATCCTTAAGATTGTCAGAAGGGGAAGATTGGGTCCGATATCGGCCTAATTATCCTGCCGTGTGAACTCGGCCTTACTTTATCTAAAGTACAATTCAGTGATTGTGACCTTATGACCCCCCCAAAATCAATAGATTAGATTAGATAGAACTTAATGATCCCTTGGGAAGACTCCCTCAGTTTGGTGACAAACAGGCAATTAGGAAAGAGGTTGTTGAGCTAACAAAATTTTTACAAAGCATGCTTCAGTGACCTTGACCTTTTGACCCCAAATCAACAGGCTTCATTAGATTATTATGGACAATATATCGGGTGTCCCAAAAACATATGCAACATTTTATCAGCAAAGGAAATGGTCAAAGCATATGTCTAGGAAATAAATTTATGGCTGGATAGAAAGCTGAAAGGTTGAAGTTTTTCATACCAATGTCAATACTGGCCCTGCATTTTGTCAGTCTCTTAGACAACATGTTCAATGTGGGCCCCGCGTTGGCCAATTATGGCCTGCAAATGCTTTGGGGAAAGTGTCCTGAGGAATGTTTCGGATTTCTCGGCAGATGTTTTCTTTCAATGCATCGATGCTTGGCATCAACATAAACTTCAGGATCTCTGCAAGTAAAAAAGAAACATAAGTGATTATGTTTGTAGCATTTAAGGGTCAAACCGAGTGTTTTAAATGTTGTATATTTTTTGGGACACCCTATACACACACACACACACACACAATAGGTCATTTTCTCAATTTTTGATTTATTTTCATTTATATAGCGGCAAATCACAACAAAGTTGCCTCAAGGGGCTTCACACAAGTAAGGTCTAACCTTACTAATCCCCAGAGCAGCAGTGGTAAGGAAAAACTCCCTCGGAGGAAGAAACCTCAAACAGACCACACTCAAAGGGGTGACCCTCTGCTTGGGCCATGCTACAGACACAAATTACAGAACAATTCACAAAATGAATATACAAGAAATGCTGGACAGGAGGGTTTTCAGCACAAATACCACACCCATCTCTGGATGGAGCTGCACCTTAAATAGAGAGAAAAAACAGAATCGGGTATCAGAAAGACAAGAAATACAGTATAATTTGTCAGCATTAAACAACACGAAAAACAGGAAATACTAAGGTGATCGCCGGCCACTAGCCCTAAGTTTCACTAAAAGAAAGTTGAGGCTGCGGCACTAATAAAATGAATTAAAAGAGTAAAAAGCGCAGAACTATACTATACCAGTATGCCAGCCATACGAAAGGGAAAATAAGTGTGTTTTAAGTCTGGACTTGAAAGTCTCCACAGAATCTGACTGTTTTATTGATGCGGGAAGATAAGCGAGAGTGTTTTCTGCAGAAGGCTTCTACAAAGAACAGTTCAGGAATTTTATGACCTTTGAGCTTTTTGACCGCAAACACAATAGGCTTCTTCGGATCACTATGTGTGATGCATATATCAAGTTTGGTGATAATCAGGCCAGTACAACTGAACTGCTGTCACTCACAACTGAAATGTCACGACTGACTGAGAATGACTCCATGCACAGTGATGTCTTGGCCAGTGGCTGTGCCGCGGTAAGAAGTATTTAGTGGCGTATCCGTGCACTTGTCTGTTTTGTTTTGTTTTTTGCAGGATCAGCTGTGAGTCACGAGCACACGTTGCTCACTTGTCACATTACCCTGCAGGATATCTCTGAAAAGACCAACAACGCTCCACATCTCTTCAGCAGTTACTCTTGATTCCTTACACGTTTATTTGTACAGTGTAATCCATTGCATTGTGGGAGTTCAGTCCAGCACATACTCTTCCCCCTGATGTGTATTTTATAGAACATGGTGTTTAATGAAACGTGACCTCCAGCATTCAGCTGTTTGTTTCCATTTGTCCCGGTACATCATACATCATACTAAGGGTCTGGCCTGAGTGGGCAAACATGCGTAGGCGCAGCTTTCGACAAAACACAAAGCCTGACATAGCTCAAAGCAGAAGACTGTTAGCACAACGGTTCTACGAGAACACAGAGAGAGACAGAAAACACACTTCAGTGGAACAAATGCTTCAGTGCTTAAAATGTCATCAACATTTTGGCAAAGGTGCAGTTCATCACTGCCAAAAAACAAAATGTTTAATGCGTTTGTGCTCAGAGTTTATATCAGCACTTCTAAATCCTGCTGCTGAGGACCTCGAGTGCTGCACATTACTCATTTGTCCTAAATCTCCTCAGACCTGATCAGTCCAGTGAGGTGTGTGTTTGGCTGATCGCAAGCTGGCTGGCTGAGCTCATTATGTGCAGTTAGACCTGGGGGGGGGGGGGGGGGGGGGGGGGGGAGAGAGAAGGAAAAAAAAAAAAAAAAAAAAAAAAAAAAGAAGTGCAGTATTCAAGTTCCCAAGGACCAGAATTGAGAAGCACGGGTATTTATAGTTGCGCACAATGACCCCCATCTTGATGGCGAATGCAAAATCGGCAAATCCATTTGTGGCGTGTCAGCGAGGAAGTACCAGCTCTGGTTGTGTTTCTTTTTCTTTCAGTCAAACATCTTTCACAGTGGCATTCCTGTATTGCTTGTTAGCATGTTAACATTTCCGTAAGACATCCTGTAAATGAATGAATGAATGAATGAATGAATGGATTTATTCGGCACACACACAAATCGGAAAGAACAGAAACATACCAATGATATGAATGTTATATAAACAAGCCTGTGAGTCCGAAAGGGTGTGGGCAGAAGCAAAGCTTATCAACGCCCACCCCTGCAAGAATGAGTCCAACAATTATAACAGTCGTAACAACATATACACAAATTCACAACACACTACATAGCAACACGGACATCTTCTTCTTTGTCTTTCGGCTGTTCCCGTTAGGGGTCGCCACAGCAGATCAATCGTTTCCATCTCACCCTGTCCTCTGTATCTTCCTCTGTCACACCAACCACCTGCATGTCCTCTCTCAGCACATCCATGAACCTCCTCTTTGGTCTCCCTCTTCTCCTCCTGCCTGGTGGCTCCATCCTCAGCATCCTTCTCCCTATATACCCTGGGTCCCTCCTCTGCACATGTCCAAACCATCTCAATCTCGCCTCTCTGACTTTGACTCCAAACCGTCCCACCTGAGCTGTCCCTCTGATATGTTCATTCCTAATCTTGCTCATTCTGTCACTCTCAACATCTTCAGCTCTGCCACCTGTCTTTTTGTTAGTGCCACTGTCTCTAAACCATACAACATAGCTGGTCTCACTACTGTCTTGTAAACTTTCCCCTTCACTCTTGCTGATATTCTTCGGTCACAAATCACTCCTGCCACCTTTCTCCACCCACTCCACCCTGCCTGCACTCTCTTCTTCACCTCTCTACCACACTCTCCATTTCTTTGAACAGTTGACCCCAAATATTTAAACTCATCTACTTTCACCACTTCTACTCCTTGTAACTGCACTATTCCACTGGGCTCCCTCCCATTCACACACATGTACTCAGTCTTGCTTCTACAGACTTTCATTCCCCTTCTCTCCAAAGCATATCTCCACTTCTCCAGACTAGACTCAACTTGCTCTCTACTCTCACTACAGATCACAATGTCATCTGCAAACATCATAATCCATGGGGACTCCTGTCTGATCTCATCTGTCAACCTGTCCATCACCACTCCAAACAAGAAAGGACTCAGAGCTGATCCTTGGTGTAATCCCACCTCCACCTCGAATGAGTCTGTCATTCCAACTGCGCATCTCACCGCTGTCACACTATTCTTGTACATGTCCTGCACTACCCTAACATACTTCTCTGCCACTCCAGACTTCCTCATACAATGCCACAACTCTTCTCTTGGCACCCTATCATAAGCTTTTTCTAAGTCCACAAACACACAATGTAACTCTTTCTGTCCTTCTCTGTACTTTTCCAACAGTATTCTCAGAGCAAACACTGCATCTGTAGTGCTCTTTCTCAGCATGAAACCATATTGCTGCTCACAGATCTTCACCTGTTTTCTAAGCCTAGCTTCTACTACTCTTTCCCATAACTTCATGCTGTGGCTGATCAGCTTTATGACTCTGTAATTACTGCAGCTCTGCACATCACCCTTGTTCTTGTAAATAGGAACCAGCACACTTCGTCTCCACTCCTCAGGCATCCTCTCACTTTCCAAGATTTTATTAAACAATCTGGTTAGAAACTCTACTGCCATCTCTCCTAGACATTTCCATGCCTCTACTGGAATGTCATCTGGACCAACTGCCTTTCCACTCTTCATCCTCTTCATAGCAGCCCTCACTTCTTCCTTGCTAATCGCTTTTACTTCCTGATTTACTCTCATCACATCATCCAGCCTTTTCTCTCGCTCATTTTCTTTATTCATCAACTCTTCAAAATATTCCCTCCACCTTCTCAGCACACACTCCTCACTTGTCAACACATTACCATGTGCATCTTTTACCACCCTAACCTGCTGCACATCCTTTCCAGCTCTGTCCCTTTGTCTGGCCAATCGGTACAAGTCCTTTTCTCCTTCCTTACTATTCAACTTCTTGTACAGCTCGCAATATGCCTTTTCCTTTGCTTTTGCCACTTCTCTTCTCGCCTTACGCTGCATCTCCTTGTACTCCTGTCTACTTTCTTCATCTCTCCGACTATCCCAAAACTTTTTCGCCAACCTTTCTCCTTATGCTTTCCTGGACCTCTTCATTCCACCATCAAGTCTCCTTGTCTTCCTTCCACTGTCCAGATGTCATACCCAGTACTGCCCTAGCTGTCTCCCTCACCACATCTGCAGTACTTTTCCAGTTGTCCAAAATTGCTTCCCCTCCAACTAGTGCTTCTCTCACCTGCTCGCTAAATTTCACACAACAGTCTTCCTCCTTCAGCTTCCACCATCTGATCCTTTGTTGAGCTCTCACTCTCTTCTTCTTCTTTAACTCTAAAGTCATCCTACAAACAACCATCCTATGCTGTCTAGTGACACTCTCTCCTGCTACCACCTTACAGTCTGTGATTTTCTTTTAGCTTGCATCTCCTATAAAGAATGCAGTCCACCTGTGTGCACCTTCCTCCACTCTTGTATGTTACCCTGTGCTCTTCCCTTTTCTTAAAGTAGGTATTCACCACAGCCATTTCCATCCTTTTTGCAAAATTAACTACCATCTGTCCTTCCCCATTCCTATCCTTGATACCATATCTACCCATTACTTCCTCATCACCTCTGTTCCCTTCACCAACATGCCCATTGAAGTCTGCTCTATCACCACTCTTTCATGCTTGGGCACACTCTCCACCACCTCATCTAACACACTCCAGAAATCTTCTTTCTCCTTCATCTCACAACCTACCTGTGGGGCATATGCACTGATGATATTCATCATCACCCCTTCAATTTCCAACTTCACACTCATCACCCTGTCAGACACTCGCTTAACCTCCAACACACTTTTAACATACTCTTCCTTTAAAATGACCCCAACACCATTTCTCTTCCTGTCCTCACCATGGTACAACAACTTGTACCCACCGCAGATGCTCCTGCTCTTACTTCCCTTCCACTTGGTCTCTTGCACATACAATATGTCTACCTTTCTCCTCTCCATCATATCAGCCAGCTCTCTCCCTTTACCAGTCATACTACCAACATTCAAAGTCCCCACTCTCATTTCCACCCTTCTAGTTTTCTTCTTCTCCCGCTTCAATATTCAATTACATTTCAATTCATGTATAAGTACGTTATGTATAAAGCGCCAAATCACAACAAACTCAATTCAGAGGTGTTATCTGGTTACAAAAACAGCATTTTTAAATTTAGAAGTGCTTATTTCACGCTGTTTTAGAAAATATGAGGGAAAAAATGCCAAACATGTTAGATTTATACAGAAATAAGCTGTTTTGGAGCATTTTGCTCTTGCTTGCCTCTACTGGTGGTTGGCTCTCACTGCGGTATTGTATCACTTCCTGTTCCGGAGCACAGCTGTGTTTTTCTGTATCTGTTAGCTGTTTAATCTGCGCAGTTAGATTGATCTAGTTATCTAGATTACGATTTGTTTCACAGTGTAATCTTTACGTGCCTTAACTACAGCACTCCCTCTGCTGAATCACCTCTAAATTATTTACACATTATTCACTTTGCGTGTTTTTAGGAATCCGCTAGCTTAGCGTAGCTACTAGCTCTTAGCCGATTTAGCATGGCGGCTTCTCCTGTCTCTCCCGCACTTTTCTGCTCTGGGTGTGAAATGTTTAGTTATTCCTCGGCCTCCTTTAGCAGTAATGGTACTTGTAATAAGTGTAGCTTATTCGTAGCTTTGGAGGCCAGGCTGGGCGAATTGGAGACTCGGCTCCGCACCGTGGAAAATTCTACAGCTAGCCAGGCCCCTGTAGTCGGTGCGGACCAAGGTAGCTTAGCCGCCGTTAGTTACCCCCTGGCAGATCCCGAGCAGCCGGGAAAGCAGGCTGACTGGGTGACTGTGAGGAGGAAGCGTAGCCCTAAACAGAAGCCCCGTGTACACCGCCAACCCGTTCACATCTCTAACCGTTTTTCCCCACTCGGCGACACACCCGCCGAGGATCAAACTCTGGTTATTGGCGACTCTGTTTTGCGAAATGTGAAGTTAGCGACACCAGCAACCATAGTCAATTGTCTTCCGGGGCCAGAGCAGGCGACATTGAAGGAAATTTGAAACTGCTGGCTAAGGCTAAGCGTAAATTTGGTAAGATTGTAATTCACGTCGGCAGTAATGACACCCGGTTACGCCAATCGGAGGTCACTAAAATTAACATTAAATCGGTGTGTAACTTTGCAAAAACAATGTCGGACTCTGTAGTTTTCTCTGGGCCCCTCCCCAATCAGACCGGGAGTGACATGTTTAGCCGCATGTTCTCCTTGAATTGCTGGCTGTCTGAGTGGTGTCCAAAAAATGAGGTGGGCTTCATAGATAATTGGCAAAGCTTCTGGGGAGAACCTGGTCTTGTTAGGAGAGACGGCATCCATCCCACTTTGGATGGAGCAGCTCTCATTTCTAGAAATCTGGCCAATTTTCTTAAATCCTCCAAACCGTGACTATCCAGGGTTGGGACCAGGAAGCAGAGTTGTAGTCTTACACACCTCTCTGCAGCTTCTCTCCCCCTGCCATCCCCTCATTACCCCATCCCCGTAGAGACGGTGCCTGCTCCCAGACTACCAATAACCAGCAAAAATCTATTTAAGCATAAAAATTCAAAAAGAAAAAATAATATAGCACCTTCAACTGCACCACAGACTAAAACAGTTAAATGTGGTCTATTAAACATTAGGTCTCTCTCTTCTAAGTCCCTGTTGGTAAATGATATAATAATTGATCAACATATTGATTTATTCTGCCTTACAGAAACCTGGTTACAGCAGGATGAATATGTTAGTTTAAATGAGTCAACACCCCTGAGTCACACTAACTGTCAGAATGCTCGTAGCACGGGCCGGGGCGGAGGATTAGCAGCAATCTTCCATTCCAGCTTATTAATTAATCAAAAACCCAGACAGAGCTTTAATTCATTTGAAAGCTTGACTCTTAGTCTTGTCCATCCTAATTGGAAGTCCCAAAAACCAGTTTTATTTGTTATTATCTATCGTCCACCTGGTCGTTAATGTGAGTTTCTCTGTGAATTTTCAGACCTTTTGTCTGACTTAGTGCTTAGCTCAGATAAGATAATTATAGTGGGCGATTTTAACATCCACACAGATGCTGAGAATGACAGCCTTAACACTGCATTTAATCTATTATTAGACTCTATTGGCTTTGCTCAAAAAGTAAATGAGTCCACCCACCACTTTAATCATATCTTAGATCTTGTTCTGACTTATGGTATGGAAATAGAAGACTTAACAGTATTCCCTGAAAACTCCCTTCTGTCTGATCATTTCTTAATAACATTTACATTTACTCTGATGGACTACCCAGCAGTGGGAAATAAGTTTCATTACACTAGAAGTCTTTCAGAAAGCACTGTAACTAGGTTTAAGGATATGATTCCTTCTTTATGTTCTCTAATGCCATATACCAACACAGTGCAGAGTAGCTACCTAAACTCTGTAAGTGAGATAGAGTATCTCGTCAATAGTTTTACATCCTCATTGAAGACAACTTTGGATGCTGTAGCTCCTCTAAAAAAGAGAGCTTTAAATCAGAAGTGCCTGACTCCGTGGTATAACTCACAAACTCGTAGCTTAAAGCAGATAACCCGTAAGTTGGAGAGGAAATGGCATCTCACTAATTTAGAAGATCTTCACTTAGCCTGGAAAAAGAGTCTGTTGCTCTATAAAAAAGCCCTCCGTAAAGCTAGGACATCTTTCTACTCATCACTAATTGAAGAAAATAAGAACAACCCCAGGTTTCTTTTCAGCACTGTAGCCAGGCTGACAAAGAGTCAGAGCTCTATTGAGCTGAGTATTCCATTAACTTTAACTAGTAATGACTTCATGACTTTCTTGCTAACAAAATTTTAACTATAGAGAAAAAATTACTCATAACCATCCCAAAGACGTATCGTTACCTTTGGCTACTTTCAGTGATGCCGGTATTTGGTTAGACTCTTTCTCTCCGATTGTTCTGTCTGAGTTATTTTCATTAGTTACTTCATCCAAACCCTCAACATGTTTATTAGACCCCATTCCTACCAGGCTGCTCAAGGAAGCCCTACCATTATTTAATGCTTCGATCTTAAATATGATCAATCTATCTTTGTTAGTTGGCTATGTACCACAGGCTTTTAAGGTGGCAGTAATTAAACCATTACTTAAAAAGCCATCACTTGACCCAGCTATCTTAGCTAATTATAGGCCAATCTCCAACCTTCCTTTTCTCTCAAAAATTCTTGAAAGGGTAGTTGTAAAACAGCTAACTGATCATCTGCAGAGGAATGGTCTATTTGAAGAGTTTCAGTCAGGTTTTAGAATTCATCATAGCACAGAAACAGCATTAGTGAAGGTTACAAATGATCTTCTTATGGCCTCGAACAGTGGACTCATCTCTGTGCTTGTTCTGTTAGACCTCAGTGCTGCTTTTGATACTGTTGACCATAAAATTTTATTACAGAGATTAGAGCATGCCATAGGTATTAAAGGCACTGCGCTGCGGTGGTTTGAATCATATTTGTCTAACAGATTACAATTTGTTCATGTAAATGGGGAATCGTCTTCACAGACTAAAGTTAATTATGGAGTTCCACAATGTTCTGTGCTAGGACCAATTTTATTCACTTTATACATGCTTCCCTTAGGCAGTATTATTAGACGGTATTGCTTAAATTTTCATTGTTACGCAGATGATACCCAGCTTTATCTATCCATGAAGCCAGAGGACACACACCAATTACCTAAACTGCAGGATTGTCTTACAGACATAAAGACATGGATGACCTCTAATTTCCTGCTTTTAAACTCAGATAAAACTGAAGTTATTGTACTTGGCCCCACAAATCTTAGAAACATGGTGTCTAACCAGATCCTTACTCTGGATGGCATTACCCTGACCTATAGTAATACTGTGAGAAATCTTGGAGTCATTTTTGATCAGGATATGTCATTCAAAGCGCATATTAAACAAATATGTAGGACTGCTTTTTTGCATTTACGCAATATCTCTAAAATCAGAAAGGTCTTGTCTCAGAGTGATGCTGAAAAACTAATTCATGCATTTATTTCCTCTAGGCTGGACTATTGTAATTCATTATTATCAGGTTGTCCTAAAAGTTCCCTAAAAAGCCTTCAGTTAATTCAAAATGCTGCAGCTAGAGTACTGACGGGGACTAGAAGGAGAGAGCATATCTCACCCATATTGGCCTCTCTTCATTGGCTTCCTGTTAATTCTAGAATAGAATTTAAAATTCTTCTTCTTACTTATAAGGTTTTGAATAATCAGGTCCCATCTTATCTTAGGGACCTCGTAGTACCATATCACCCCAATAGAGCGCTTCGCTCTCAGACTGCAGGCTTACTTGTAGTTCCTAGGGTTTGTAAGAGTAGAATGGGAGGCAGAGCCTTCAGCTTTCAGGCTCCTCTCCTGTGGAACCAGCTCCCAATTCAGATCAGGGAGACAGACACCCTCTCTACTTTTAAGATTAGGCTTAAAACTTTCCTTTTTGCTAAAGCTTATAGTTAGGGCTGGATCAGGTGACCCTGAACCATCCCTTAGTTATGCTGCTATAGACGTAAACTGCTGGGGGGTTCCCATGATGCACTGTTTCTTTCTCTTTTTGCTCTGTATGCACCACTCTGCATTTAATCATTAGTGATCGATCTCTGCTCCCCTCCACAGCATGTCTTTTTCCTGGTTCTCTCCCTCAGCCCCAACCAGTCCCAGCAGAAGACTGCCCCTCCCTGAGCCTGGTTCTGCTGGAGGTTTCTTCCTGTTAAAAGGGAGTTTTTCCTTCCCACTGTAGCCAAGTGCTTGCTCACAGGGGGTCGTTTTGACCATTGGGGTTTTACATAATTATTGTATGGCCTTGCCTTACAATATAAAGCGCCTTGGGGCGACTGTTTGTTGTGATTTGGCGCTATATAAAAAAAAAAATTGATTGAATTGAATTGATTTTCCGCCATTTCAGTTTATTTTGTTTGAGCGAACAACCAGCTAAAGTCACGCCGCCTTCATATTTAGATCGGCAGTCACCCTGTCGTATCGCTCAGCATTTGCATAAAATAGACTTCTGGTCTATTTTGGCCCCGCCTAGCTGGCGGCATAGCGATTACTGTCTCTTGTTGCTGCACTCTGATTGAAGATGAATGCTTGCCTCTGCTGCGTGTAGCTAACATGTGTAGCTAATAGTACGGTGACTTAAAGGATTCTTTGGGCTGTGAAGTTTACACCTGTTGTAAACCTTCATTTGGGAAAGAAAGCTGCGAGTGTCAGCCACTTCACAAGCAGCCTTGATAATGCGACAGCCTAGTTGCGCCACTTATGACGCAAGCGACTGATGATTACAGCCTGAGAATCATGCAGCCACTGAATTGGGATACAGCCATAGACGACGTGACCAAAATCACATGACTGTCAGGTGCAAACCAGCAATGATTCCTGTATCGTGGTGTACACCCCTTTTAGCCGGGTGGAGGATCAGAGCCATTGCGTTCCAAGGCGTCTCAATCACCTCGTGGATTTTAATCCATAACTTTATAAAAGTTTAATCTGGAATGCAGTTTTTGACAGGTTTAGACACAATTAATACCAACTATTTTGAGTGAAATCTCAGTCTGATTCAATACCAGCACAGGCCGAGTATTTTCTTAATCTTGTGGTATTGTTAGATATATTTGTGTGTTTAACAATTATTTTCTTATTTTGTTTACTTTGGTATTTGTTTTGGTATTAAGTAATTACTTTACTTAAATGGTTATATTCTCAGTTTTATATCATTTTAGTCTGTTATTTGTTTAAATGTGCATGTTGAACTGGGTTGAACCAGTTTAACCACTTAGAAAAAAAGAGATTCATGTTACAATATAAATCATATGTCCCATTATCGTGCAGGGTATGGGCAGGGGGCGGGACCTCCCTTGAATGCCCATGGGGACCAATAAGGGAAAGATTTTGTGAAATAAGGCCCGCTTTTGTCACGCCCATGTTGTGCTCTATAAAAACTGCTTTAGTCCGTTGTTCGAGGTTCTGAACGATGGATCTCCTGTGAGAGAGAAATTCTTCAGAATCCAGGCCTGGTTTTCCAGTGTGACTTTGAATAAATGGAAAAGTGTGAAATAGTTTGATTGTACTTTCTGAGGGACAGTATTACAGTAAGAACAGGTTAGGATTAACAGTATCTTAATGGTCTCACCCCTGATTCAAGTCTACGGGCTAAAATCCTCTTAAACTTAAGAAGTTTGTACAGAATGTTACCCCGAAAAGAAAACTGGTGTGAAGCTCAGAGTCTAAAGTGATCCACAGCTATTCACCAGTGGGTTAAAAATAAACATCAAGGCAATGGTGTCAGCTGAAGAGAGGCCCCTCCAAAACATGAGTGGAATAACATGACCCAGAGAGAGAGAGAGAGAGAGAGAGAGAGAGAGAGAGAGAGAGAGAGAGAGAGAGAGAGAGAGAGAGAGAGAGAGAGGTGTAGTGGAGACTGGCAGGCATGGGAAAGATGGAATCAGGGGCAGAAAAATAGAAAGGGGGGACAGCATAAATAAAAGAGCAGAAGAAGAAGAACAAAATAAGATGGTGAAAAGAGAAAGATCAAGAAGCAACAATGAGAAAATGTGATGAGAAACAAATGTTGTGACTCACAAGGAGAAAGTTTTGGGATGAAACCAAAGTAGCTGCTCTTGGAACCTTTGGGGTCAAATTCTCGATATGCACCAGAAGGTTGAGTGTGCCCAGTATATGGCCTCAGGATTGCACCTCTGCACTTTACATATGATGTAGTTTTAATACCTCCTTTAAAACGTGACCTCTGCTGCACATGTGAAAGCTTTCCACTTGATTTTTAAGTGGTTTGAAAGAGCGTCATAGCATCGAAAATGAGGTCACGGCACTCCACTGGAAAACTGTGGATTTCTCTCTCTTGGGTTTGACAGTGACTGCATTATATCACAGTGTTATTGTTTTTGCACAATATGACCCCTTTTAATAATTATCTTATCTGAGCAAGAGTTTAATCTGGAGTATTTTCACTTACAAATCAGCACCTTCAAAGTTGAAATCTGGATGAAAACCTTTCTGAATCAAAGATTTTTACTGTTTTTGATGTTTAACCCTTAGAGCCTGAAGAGTATTTTCTTGATTTCAACCATACCATAAAAACTCCCCTTTTAAGGAATAAGTATAATGTTCATGAGTTGCACATAAAAATGTTCAGAACAATCTCAGCTTTCTGAATGTGAGACATATATTTGTTTAGCACACTGTGTAAAGAAATCACCCATTGACACAAATTTAACGTTTAATAAATCTCTGTACCATAACATGCTGACACTTGACCTGTTTGCAGTTTGTGGGTCAACCAGGAATGACAACAGCTCATGTAAGGCTACACATAATGTATTAAAAATGTACAATCAATTAAAAAGTTTATTTCCATTAAGTGACATTTTCATCTGTTGTAAACTGCGACAAGAAGCAATTTACTTGAGTTCATTGTGTCTGGAACAAGAACAATTACCCCATTAGCTTCTGCTCACTAATGTAGTGTTTGTGTTACAAACAAATAAAACACTGATTATATTCATTCTGCTTCTTGTTGCATGATTCATGTTTTAAAAATAAATGTGACTTACGACCAATGCATCTAATATTTTGGTTTGACATAGTCCTAGGAATATGGTACATTACGCATTTAAATAATTTGATGCATAATGATGCATCATACTATAATTTGAGCAAGATTTGTCTGTCCGTCTGCTCTGCTATTCCTCCCAGGTCCGTGCAATTTCCACCAAACTTGCTATATGGATGAAGCGCTAGCCTAGAATTACCCTTAAAGGGTTCACTTTGGCAAAAGTCAAAGTCATTGGGGTCAAAAGTCTGTCTGTTTGCCAACTTCACCCAGGTACTTTTGCTAATTTCTACCAATTTGTGTATGTTAGTGAAGCCTGATCCTGAAACTGCCCTTAAAAGAATTAAGTAGGCAAAGGTCAAAGTGAAGAAAATTGATTTTCAACCCAATTTGGACAAAACCTGGCACACACTTAGGTGTATTCCAGGATTACCATTGCAAAGGCAACCAGAGGTCAGTCATTTGGCTGAAGGTCTAAGCCATTAGGTCTTCATGCCCACAGGTACTATTGTCTAGTCAATAAAAGGTCCTAACGTAATTGTTATGTGTCGGACGCAGCTCGGAGAACCGACCAGCGTTTGAAGGACCCAGTATGAAATAAGCAGAGCACGGTTCAAAGGCTAACTGAATTTAATACATAACAGTGATAATATAATAACAAAAAGGTGCGGTCTGGCGTGGTGCGCTCCCAGCAGCGCTAACGGTCCGGAGCCAGAAGCTGTTTCGGACCCAAGGACCCCGCCGACACCCCCCAGGTGGCCGCAACAACCGAGTCTGTGAAAGAAGGAACCATTATGTGAGTCCACACTCTACACACAGAACACTTAAAGGTGTACAAACAGCAAACACTTCCTGGCTTGATTACTGATCAGCTTCCCAACCTGCAGGCATGGAACATCCAGTTCACAAAACTCCACTGCAGTGGAAGCTGATACATGACTAACAAACAGCTCAATACAATAAGGTGTGAGGGACACCACATTTACTGACTGTATAACTGTTAATCACAAAATCTAATGTACCTCAGGAAGTGTGCTGACGAGCGTGAAACCTCACCCCCTCCTCTTTCACAGACTGTGCATCAAACCTGGACGTTCTCAGCATCCGCTGCTGATGAGATGGCTCCCGAGACGACGATCTCACCCGTCTGGTCACAAGGTCGAGTCTCTGGCAAATACACACTGTGCACTCCAGTCTTAAATGCCAACATGTTCCAATCCATCCAGATGCACCACAGCTGTGAGTCCTGACGAGTCGCAGGTGATCAGGGTGAGGTCCTGACAGCCTCAGCAACACAGCCACTCAGTCCCAAACACACGCCACCTGGGAGGAAAACCAAAAGACAGAAACAAACCGGCAGCCAGGCCCCCCCAGCCATATAACAGTAATTCCTACAGTGAGCATAATAAATCATATAGTTCTGACCACCAGACCAAGAAGACATTTCTAAGGGAAACACTTACAGACCCCGCCCCAACAGTGCGGTGGAGGCATTACAAGTTAATGAAGTCTTCCTGTCAAGACTTGGATCACATTATATCCATGTTGAGAGGAGAATCATTAACATGGATTACTTGACCCGCACTGATACTTTCAGATTAGCTGCAGAAAATTATTATAAACTTTAATCATGCACAAAAATGACAACAAACATCCACAAATATCCACTTTGACCTTTATTCACACAAACATTTTCTGCATTGGTAAACCCGCATTTCTCCGAGTCCATCGTTTCTCCCTCCCTTCTTGCAGCTGCTGGCAGCATGCGTCACACTGTGGGACACAAAGCGACACAGAAATTTCATTGTTGTTGGAGGCCATCAGATCATTAATCCTCACTGATCTGCATCCACGCCTGACCCACACATCCCTCTGCTGCTCCATCAGACCAAGCGGCAGCTTGGCTTTATATCCGCTAACAAAGCTAAAACAGCCAAATGCTTGTTCTTATATTATCCAAAAACTAAAGACAGGGTAGTTGAAGGTAACAGTACAATGACGTCAGCACCATTTGGATGAAATAAATGAAGTCCACACATGTTCACTCATCTCATAGTTATCAAGGCTAACAAGCACTGTAACACTGTGTCTACTGTGGACACTTTCCAGTTCCTGGGATCCACCATCTCCTGGGATCTGAAGTGGACCCCCCACAAAGACTCCATCAGGAAAAAGGCACAGCAGAGGGTGTACATCCTCAGACAGCTCAGGAAGTTCAACCTATCCCAGGATCTGCTCATCAGCTTTTACACATCCAGCATCCAGTCTGCCCTGTGCATCTCCATCTCCATTTGGTTTCCCTCTGCCTCCAAACATGACAAGCACAGACTTCAACAAACTGCTAGGTCTGCAGAATAAAATAATCAGAGCCAGACTGCCCTCCATCCGGGACTTAAACCGGTCCAAGACCAGGAAGAGAGTTGGTAATATCTCGGCAGACCCCTCACACCCTGGACACATACTGTTTAAACTCCTCCCTCAAAACAACCAGACACAGGACCAGTTTCTTTCCACAGGCCATCACACTGATGAACAATTTAACCTGCCATAAAACTCACTAATTCATATAACTCATATACAACTTCAATCTGTTAATTGTCCGTTGCTCAACTGAACACATTTTTTATTACATTTTTTTTTTATTGTGAATTTTTAGTGTTTAGTGTATATTTATACATGCTCGTACAGAGAGAGTACAGTTCAAACCAAAGTCAAATTCCTTGTATTCTTTGAAGATACGTAGTGAATAAAGGCTATTCTGATTCTGATAAATAACCACAGGCTACAAAATATTGCCTGTATCAGCAAGTCTGCAAGAGTCCACTGCGGGTGAATATAAAGTCATTTTTTTAGACTGTTGCATCACAGGTACCCTCCTCAATCTAGAGAAAGAATTTGCAAGAAAACTACAGGTTTGATGTTGAAGACTCATTGCATGAGATCCAGTCAGGTCAACATATGTACAATTCAGCTTTAAACTAATTTGGACAAGCAATGGACATAATTTTGGACTCTGTGAAACAAGGTTCCTATATCTTAAGGCAAGCTACATTTAAGACTTAAATATTTTTTTTTATGCTAATCAGAATTAAATTTAAGGCCAGCATCATAATAATGAATGAAAAATTGAGGAATAATAATAATAATAATACAAAACAATCTAAACGACTGAAGGTTAGGGTCAAATTTGCCCCCCAATTTTTTGTAACACAGAACAAAGTTACTGGTTTGAGCCACATGGCACAATATTCCCCGAAAAGCCCATTTTTATTAAATATACACTTCCTTATGTCACCACTTAAGTTGTCTAGGTAGCTGAAATGGTCTCTGCTCTGAGAGTTCTAGCAACAAATGAGATTTGTTGGTTCCGAATCTTCCTTTGCATAGCATCATTACAAGAGTTTTTTCTCCTATGTAAAATAAATACATGAAAAAAATTCATTTCTTTTGATATTTTAAATGGCAATAACAGAAAAAAGATTAAAATCCTACTTCTCAGGTCTCTGTTTTTTAAAGACTTTTGAAAGATTGATTTAAGACACTTTAATACCAATTCAAACCTTATTTTTAGATGAACAAATTCAATGCCTTTTAAGACTTTGTAAGGATTTGCGGGAAACCTGCTTACAAGATGACAACATTTATTATTTTTTAGTTATTGTGTCAAGAATATTAATGGGGTGGACTCATTATCCATCTATTTACTTACTGCCTTTTACCTATGGTTTTCCAAAGGCTATGAAAGCCATCCCACATTGCAGGAAAAGCACACACCATTAACCAGCCTTATTAAATAGATTTGTCACACCTTCATTGTCCTGGAGAACCACACAGCATGTTCTTAAAACATCCCTCATTTGTCTGGAGATCAAATTCCTCTGACTGTGCACTTCCTTAATAACCTACTGATGTCAACTGTACAGAAGACATAAAAACATATGTTAACACAACACCCATAAACAAAATTATGTTTTCAGCCCAAGTGCATTGGGGGAAAAGATATATATTTTTATTGATTGAACTTACAGAATTACAAGAGCTTTTGGCAAAACTCTACTGTATCTGCATTAATGGTAAACATCCATCAGGTGGAGATAATGCTCCATTTCAAGAACCTTGAGTACAGGCTGCTGTGGGACACCAACGACGACCAACCTGCTGCTTATAGTAGTAGATACTCCAAGTCCATCATGTTTCCTTAGCGGATGTTACCTTAACTTTGCTCAGTCACTGATGTTCATGTGAGGGGCGAGTCAGACATGCCAATGAGATATTAAATAAGAAAACAAAGTTACTTTTGGAATTTAATTGGCACATCACTGTTCACCACAAACTAATAAGATCATTATTGTTATGCATACTTTTTAATTAGGGATGGGAATTGATAAGATTTTATCAATACTGATCCCATTATCAATTCTTTTTGATTCCCTTATCAATTTCTGATCAATTTTATGTGTTGAAAAATTAATGCCTGTAGAGATTTTCAGCATCAGTGCAGCTGTTTTCCAAGTTGCTAGAAGCAGAGTTTGACATCGTGACATTTCATCTAACATCACGAAAGGTTGAGCTTTCAACACCCGAACTGTCAGAAAAAAACATGCCGACATTCACGAGGGGAATTGACGTCTGATGCACACGGTTCCGATGGACTGCAAAATCTGAAACTGTTTCTCAAATGGAACCAGCTCCAGTTGGGAGGGAGGCTCGCTATTCGCGCCGTCCACCAGTCACATGTTAATAAAATCACCTTGAATGGTGTGATGTTCATCCTTCTGTAGCCTCATTAAAGGAATAATTGTTGGGGCGGCAGCAGGGTTAATAAAAGGTGATGCAAAAGTAAGAGTGGTTCTAACATGGATATAGCCCTCTGCCCAATTCTTAATCAATATCTGTATAATTGAATTAATGATTAATTCCTTGTAACTGGTTGATTCCCATCCCTATTCTTAATTACGTTTCTTATAAGATGATAGTATACTGTTTTAGAGTTATCATCTACACAAGCTGCCTGTGATGGACTTTCTCATCAACAATTTTGCCGTCCAAATTATACAATAGACAAAAAATTTGAAAAATTTCATCTATTTTTATGACAATAACAGTTTAGTCATCATTGAAATATCACCAGTTGCAGCCCTGAATAAGCAGTGATGTCACCTGCTGATGACAATAACCAGAAATATTTATACCAGACTTTTGACAAACAGAAATAACTGAACACCCGTCACAAAATTCAAATGATTAAAGTCCAACATTTCTACTGGTTATCCATTTCTCTCTCCTATTTGATGTGCTGTGATTCAACTATTACACAAGTCTTTAATCCAGCTGTGCTCCTTCTCCATTTCCTCCTTGGTGTAATCTTCCTTGTGTGTGTTTACATAACAGTAATCATTATATGTTAATAAAAAAAAAAGATGTAAAAGAGCACAAAGAGTGAGAAAAGTGACATCAGGGTAAATAAAGTCCAAGAGGGAACAAGAAAATGCAACGAGATGTAAAGCTATGCTCACATTACAACAACAGCAAACCTCTAAAGACCGAGTTATACTTCACTTTCATACATACGTCTATCAGTGCCTTTCAAATGTACTTCTACACATCCTTGGTTATTTTGGGCTGTTAATGACGTCTTTGAATTGTTCTTTTGTCACGGTGGAATAATTTTACAGCATAGATCATTAATGACTTAAAAAAAAAGACTTGGGTGCACAAGTATGAATTTATTTTGGATCTTCTCCAATAAAGACCGGGTCAAAATTACAACTACAGGCTCAAATATATGAAGAGTTCAGATGCAAAACCCAGTAAGTTTTTTTTTTTTTTTTTTTTTTTTTTTTTAAATGGAGAAAAATGCAGTTGAAAATGGAGACTTAAAGGAAACCATATTTGGAAATGCACAGACTTTCATGGTCTGGCACACTGATGGTCCCCTTGGTAGCCAAGTACATGTTGGCCTCAACTAAAAATGTACGGTTTTGCATTTGAACCCTTCATATACAGACACTGCCACCAGTGATGCCAGTAACTCTAATCTGACCGCATTTTTCAGTAACCAGTAATCTAATGTGTTAATCTTTCCAAATCACTAATTAAATTAAAGATACCTGTCTAAGTCACTGTGCGTTACTATTATTTTTGTATTGGAGGTCGATAGCAGCATTAAACTTGGCCTGTGAGCAGGGGTTCCGGGGGGGGCTGAAATGCCCACTTTCATTGAGCTGCCCCCCATTTTTGAAGCCTTTTTTTTTTTGCTACTACTAATACCACTTATAATATTAATAATTTCAACAACTAACATGTTTAGAAAGAATTGAATAGTTACACTTATAAACAATGTAGATTAGAAATGGAAAATTTTACTGTTACAGTGCTGGCAACAGTTAAATATGAGGTCAAGAAAGATGTCATTTTATTTTTCATGAAACAGCTATTCATGTTCATTGAAGTCAAGAAAGGGTGACTATAAAGTGAGTATTGCCAAAACTGGTTATCATTTTCATGTTGAGTTGGCAGGGGGGTGTTGTCGGCAGCTGCTGAAAGTAACTAATAAAGTAACTAGTAATCTAACTTAGTTACTTTTAAAACTGAGTAATCAGTAAAGTAACTAAGTTACTTTTTCAAGGAGTAATCAGTAATTGGATTACTTTTTCAAAGTAACTGTGGCAACACTGACTGCCACTAATATTTGGTTAAATGTGCCTTAGTAAGTTGCAAGATGCTTTAGGTAGCCAAACAAACAAGTTTATGGCATAATTCTGGCTGGAGATTTGACCATAGTTATTGGCAGAATTGAAAGAGTTCATTTAAACTGTTTGGTTTCCTGGCACAAACCGGGCTTTTTAGCATAGCCCACAATTTTTTAATAGGGTTGAGGTTAATGCTTTGGGAAGGCCATTCCAGATACCAGCTTTATCCACCCAGAACCAGTTTGTGTTTGTGTTCGGGATCATTGTACTGTTGGAATATCTAATTGTGGGCAAGTTTCAACAGACTTGCTGTTGATTTAAGGTGATGTTGAAGAATTTGGAGGTAGTCCTCCTTCTTCATTATTCCTTTCACTCTGTGCAATACACCAGTACCACGGTCAGCAAAAAGCCTCCATAGCATGACGCTACCACCACTGTGCGTGATAGCTGATATAATGTTCTTAAGCCACCTTGACACTTTCATGAATTTGATCCCTGCACTGGCACACCATCTTGTGTGCCAATGAGTAAACTCATCGTAAACTTGTAAACTGTGCGAGGCTGAAAATTTTGAAATGTTCAAAATTTCTGGCATGCATAGATTTTGTGCCACTTCTGTGAGCTAGTCCTGAACATTGTGCAACCTATTTTGAATTTAAATGAATTTATTAGACACCCATGCAACAAAATTTCACTCATATACAACAACAAAACTCATAAGCAAAGTAGTCAAAGAAAAAAAAAAGACAGTAAGAAAAAAATAAACAATGTACACAGTGCCTAAAGGCGTAGGCAGAAGTAAAGCTTATCAACACCTACACCCCTCCATGAAATCAAATCAAACCAGGCATATGTGCCTGTTCATAAACATTCATTTCTTAACAAAATCTGAACAACAGCAGCTCATAATTACAATTAAAAGAGAACAAATATTTCACAAACAGCTCCCAAGACAAGCTGGTTACCACCTACATATTTCAGTAGAAAAGGTTCAAGTATAACAACATCTTCATACAACACAACTCAACCACTTTCATCTAATACATACAGGATACTATTTCTTTGTATAAATATTTCAACCGGTTGATATCTGGACATCGCTTGAGTTTCTCAGGTACATTATTCCATTTTTTAGGACCACAAATGGAGACAAAAGCATTTCCTAGCCGTCCTATTATGTTTGCAAACACTGTGTGTTAACGTGTGTCATTGCGCGCAGGTGCGCATTGTCACACAGTGACACGCATTGGCCCAATCAGATCACCTTCTAAGTTGCCGTGAAGAGGACCAGTGGGGCCCTGGCACAAAGCAATACCGCACAGTTTGCAGATGGCACAAAAACTTTGCGCATACCAAGATCTCCACGCTCATTGGGCATGCCAATGTCACACATTGTTCACGCATCCATCAACAAGGAGACCATGCACTCGTCACACACCAATCAGCGACGGCTGTGCACACGGCAGTGCGTACAGCACGCCCATCGGCAGTCCTGATACATTTCTCATCTCGACAGCAAAGGAGCTACAACTTCAAGATGCCTGCTAAGAATAAAAAAAGAATAGCAAGACCAGCAGTGTCTGGAACAGTTGAAGAAGAAGAAACCAAGGCAGAGGGACAGCTGGGGTCAGAGGTTGCAGAGATGGAGAGGGCTATTCCTCTCCCCTTATCCTCCCCAAGTCTGGAATTTCCAGCACCTCAATAATGTTGTAATGTCCATAAGGTCACAACCTCCTAAGTGACATCCATTCTCTCACCCACACTCTCCTTGCTTTTCTTTTTGTAGTTGGGGTTACGCCTTCTTTAGCCTGCTCTTCCTGCATGGTCTCCTGCTCTTCAAGAAGTAGTGCTGCAGCTGCAAGATAATATAGAGGCCTTTTCTTTGTTTCAAGAGCTTCCTCTCTGGCGTCCAAATGCTTGTAGCGTCAACAACAAATCGAGGAATGAATGGGACCACTGAGGCGATGCATGCCTTTGGGGGAACAATGTCATACACTGTACGTAAACAATGAGCCAGCAATACTTGAACGTTGCATAAATCAGCATGCATGGCGCGCCAATGTGCACCATTTTCAATCATGGATTGCGTGAAAAGTGTGGAACTTAGGCGTAAACATAATGTGAACAGTGCACAAACTAGGCTTCACGCTTTCAAATGTACCATCTAAATGACACACTGGCATGACGAGTTGCGTGCCAGTGCGGGGAACAAATTTGTGTAAGTGTCAAGGTGGCTTTAGGTTTGAAAGCCTTACCTTTGCTCCGCCAAACATACCTCTCGTCATTGTGGCGACAGAGCTCAACTTTGTCTCATTAATCCTTTTCCTTAGGTCGTATGTCGGAAATACAGATTCTGAATTAAGGACTTCTAGTGTGAACTTGAATTCAGCATAAAATTTGAAAAATTGCAGAGTAGGTTGCTAGTATTTTTTTTTTTTTCATTACAATTTTGAGTGTATTATATTTTTTATAATTCCTGGGATGGCTGCTTCATTCACACTCATTTGTACCTAAACAAATTTTGTGAAATTTGAGATGTCTCACATATTTATGAGGCGTTCATCACAGCTGAGTTACAGCACTCAGAGATTTGACATGTAACAATGTTTGACGGGGAGATGGTGTGTGTGTGTGGGGGGGGATCGCATCACCCATCATATGTTAATAAAATCACCTCGAATGGTGTGATGTTCGTTCTTCTCTAGCCTTGTTAAGAGACCTACTGTTGGGATGGCAGCAGGGTTAATAAAAGGCAGAAGTAAGAGTGGTCCCAACCTGGATATAGCCCCCAGTCCAATTCTTAATCAATATCTGTACAACTGATTTAATGATTATTTGCATGTCTATTTCACGTTGCCATAGCAAACAGATGGTGCAATGAGGAAAGGCTGGAGTGCAGGGTGAGGAATGGGCACGGTGTTCAATGACCCATTCCTGCTCGTCTCCGCCTCACTAGTGGATCTGATTTCCCCTGACACAAGCCCTACCTAATCATCTGTCACGTCCCCGTCGCACTGTCACTCGGCTGCTGCACACATTTATTTGAACAAGCTGGAACCTGGAACGTGGAAATATGCACATAAAAGCGTGTGCATCAATGGCTGCACACATGCACACTCTGATGATTATCTTCACAGCACCTGAGCCAGATTTGAGGTCAGGTCAAAGGGGTGCAAAGTGCATGTAAGCAGATGTGTTGATACACCAGAGGTGTCCACCCTGATGCCCATCATCTGGCCTGTCACAGTCTGTTCTGGTTTCTGTTAGTCTCTTTCTCCCTCTAATTCAAGCACCCATCATCCAGCTGCTTCCCATCCAGCCAGATAATCAGACGCCGCCGATGACATGGGCCTGTTTCTTCGTTTCCTCTCCAGACATCAGATCAAGGAATAATATAGTTACAGCTCAGCACCAAACGCACCCTTATTAAGCAAACAAACAGATCACCAATTAAAGACGCTGATGAGAACTTGTATCACATTTCAGATATGGACTCTGTCCTGTTAACTTACCACAAATTTGACTTCAAAGCAACATGTGACTTTGTGAAAAGAATGTTTTCCAAACTAATTTTAGCAAGTGAGCTGGGGAACCATTTCTGTGAAAATTCCTTAATGTCTCCAAATGTTGTTTCAGTGACAGTGATGTTTATATAGTGAGTAAAATAAGTATTGAACATGTCACCAGTTTCTTCAGTAAATATATTTCTAAAGATGCTATAGACAAGAAATTTCCACTCGAGCTCGGTAACAACCCAAGTAATCCACACATACAAAGAACTCAAACCATAGATGTCCATAAATTAAATTAAGTGTAATAATGTGAAATTACACAAGGAAAAAGCATTTAACACCTGAAGAAAGGGAAATACAAAAAGACATGGAAAGCCAAGGCACCAGGCGAAATCTATCAAAGCGATCCTGCCCCTTGTCAGTGCTAATTAATACTAGCTGGACCAATCCCAACTGATGGCCTATAAAAAGGTATCTCATTACCAAGGTGTCACACAAGAAACATCTCACAGTAGGTAAAAGCAAAGAGCTCTCTCAAGATCTTTGCAACCTTATTGTTGCAAAACATACTGATGGCATTGGTTACAGAAGGATTTCTAAACTTCTGAATGTTCCAGTCAGCACTGCTGGGGCCATAATCTGAAAGTGGAAAGAACATCATTTCACCATAAACAGGCCACAACCACATGTTCCTCCCAACATTCCTGACAGAGGAGTGAAAAGAATTATCAGAAGAGTTGGGAGAGATCCAAGAGCCAAGGATCTTGTGGAGAGCTTCATAAAGACCTAGAATTAGCAGGTACAATTGTTTCAAAGAAAACAATACATAATGCACTCAACCGCCATGGTCTGTATGCACGCTCATCACACAAGACTCCACTGCTGAAGAAAAAGCATTTAGACAAGCCTGTGAAATATTGGGAGAATATAGTCTGGTCAGATGACACTAAAACTGAACTGTTTGGATGCCATAATACACACCAAAAATGGCACTGCACATTACCGTAAAAACACCATACCGCCAATGAAGTTTGGAGGTGGGAAACATCATGGTGTGGGGCTGTTTTTCAGTATACGGCACTGGCAAACTTCATATAAATGAAGGAAGGATGAATGGAAAAATGTACTGAAACAGTCTTGATAAAAATCTAGCAGGATAATGAAGATGGACATTTCAGCAAGACAATGATTCCAAACGCACAGCCAAGAAAACTCTCAGTTGGTTTCAGAGACAGAAAATAAAGCTGCTAGAATGGCCCCAGCCAATCACCTGACTTCAATCTATGGAATCTTCAAATCTATGGAAAGAACTAGGCCTGGGCAATATATCAATTTTATTGATTAATTTTGAGGGTTTTTTTGTTGCGGACGATTTTGTTGGGAAAGTGTAATGACACGGACCCACAACAACAGGGGGCGTAAATGAACGGACAATAGATGAGCCAAAAATACAACACTTTACTGTTGTGAAGCGTGCACAATGAAATACAGACTTTGGACAGAGTCAAATGTACTAAGGTGACGTGTGGGCAGGCTCGAGGATAGAAGACGTCCGTCCAGAGAAGAGCCGGATCCCACACGATTTCCACTGCCACCAAACCCGGAGAATACTAGAGCCGCCAAGTTCTGAGTCCCCAGGTGGCCACCGTCTCCGGCTGTCGGATCTGGTACTGCTGGCAGGAAGCAGAAACATTATGTGTGGGTGTGTATACACCCAGCAAATATAAGCAGTGACAGTTCCTTAATGGTGGGTAAGACACCTCCACCTCCAAAACAGGAACACAAATACAATACCAGTAGCACCTACTGAACACGGCTGAGAGTTTTACCTCCAAAGGCAAACGATATCTCGGCGACGAGGTGGAGATGTCGTCCGGCTTTTGTGTATGTGGTTGATGACCAGCTGTTCCTGAAAGGCGGCAGCGCCCTCTCGTGCCTGAAGCCCGCACTTCAGGCAGGGCGCCCTCTGGTGGTGGTGGGCCAGCAGTACCTCCTCTTCAGCGGCCCACACAACAGATTAAAAAATTAAAAAATTGAGTTTTCTCTCCTCTTGCTACGATGCACCTTTTTGTCCCCGGGACCTTCCATAGCTCCCCACCTCCCCGTCCTTTTTCTTTCACACAACAGCAACAACAACAACATGGCTAACCCTAATGGAGAGCGAGTTTTGTCAGTGGTTTGGGATTGCTGTGACAGACACTGAACAAATGACTGCATGCTGAAAAGTTTTTCTAAAGCCCCTTGCAACAAAATGCAGCCGCACAACAAACTTATTCCAGCATCTAAAACACACACATCCAGCCGCGTGGGACAAATGCCACACTTTATGAGGGGAACAAGAGCGCAAACTCCCGCTAAAAAGCAGCTTACTCTGGTGGAGTCATTTACCCAAGTGTATTTTTGAAAACAAAAGAACAATAGGAGCTTCAATTCCAGGAGGTAAGTAGGGAAAATTACTTTTAAGTTTTTGATCAAATAAAAGCAAAACTTGTTTTGAGTTATCTCTGTCATTTGTACTAAATGTTTTTTTGTTTTTTTTTAAAGTAGGGGGGCGAAAAAAAAAAAATTGAAAGTCGAATTTTTTCAAAAAAAAAAAAAATCAGAGATTTCATTTTTAGGCCAAATCGCCCAGGCCTAGAAAGAACTACAGATCATAGTGTCCAAATCTTGAAGGTTCTGTGGACCTCTTTTATGAACTGTTTGTGTGGATGAATGGATGAATGGACCAAAATCACACCTGAGCAATACATGCAACTAGTTTCTCCATACAGGAGACGTCTTGAAGCTTCACTACCAACAAAGACTTTTTTTATAACGTATGAAATAAATTTCTGTTAGAGTGTTCAATACATTTTCCCTGTGTCGTTCTATTTTATTTCACTTAACATAATTTCTTTACATATTTGTTTTGGATTCTTTGCATCTACGGATTACTTGGATTGTTACTGACATTTGATGAAAATTTCATGTCAACAGCACCTTTAGAAACATATTTATTGAGAAGAATGGTGATGTGTTATACTAATTTTACCCACTGTAGGTGGTGGACATCTTGATCAGATCCATTTAGAAGTAGCAAGTGTAGAAAGATTTTAGTTGTTCAAAAACCCAACAAAATCCAAGATCAAGAGGACAATATGACACAAACTGCTCCACCATACTAGGTACTTGAATGCATACATCAGCGGCAGTACGAGGTCTGTGATAAAAGTAACGGACCTTATTATTTTTTTCAAAAACCATATGGATTTGAATCACGTGTGATTACATCAGACATGCTTGAACCCTCGTGGGCATGCGAGAGTTTTTTCACGCCTGTCAGTTACGTCATTCCCCTGTGGGCAGTCTTTGAGTGAGGAGTCGCCCACCCTCTCGTCGATTTTTTCATTGTTTAGGAATGGCTCAGAGACTGCTGCTTTGTTTGATCAAAATTTTTTCAAAACTGTAAGGCACAACTGAGTGGACACCATTCGATAAATTCAGCTGGTTTTCGGTAAAAATTTTAACAGCTGATGAGAGATTTTGGTCTGGTAGTGTCGCTTTAAGGACAGCCCACGGTGCCTGACGCCGATCTGCGCTTCGAGGCGGCAGCATCTCGCCGTTTCAAGTTGAAAACTTCCACATTTCAGGCTCCGTTGACCCAGGAAGTCATCAGAGAACAGAGAACTTTCAGAAGAAGTCGGCATGAGGAGTTTATTCGGAAATTCCATTGTTAACGGACAATTTGTAATGAAAGAACGTGCGGGCAGAGTCGCATGTCGGGCCAGACCCGACCGCGGAGGGTCGTGACAGGAAAAACACCTCCGTTGGAAACCTTAACGGGCAAGTTGGAACATGCCCAAGCTGTTAAACAATTTCTCAGTTACTCACTTGTTGAAAGCCATCAAAAGCCGCCTGAATTTTACAAATGGTTTTCAACACGGAGGTGTGTTTCCTGTCGCGGCGCACACAGATTTGCCAAGTCGTCACGGAAACGACTCGGCGAATTTGCGCGCACGTCTTTCATTAAAAAATGTCCTTAAACAGTGGAATGTCCGCATAAAGTCCTCATGCCGGCCTCTTCTGAATCTTCTCTGTTCTCTCACGACGTCCTGGGTGAATTAAGCCTTAAATTAGGATGTTTTCAGGTCGAAACAGGCCGACGACGGCGTCTGGAAACACTGCGCGACGTCCCGCTCCGTGGGAAGTCCTTACACTGACAGAAACACCCCATAATCTCTCATCAGCCGTTAAACTTTTCACCGAAAACCAGCTTAATTTCTCGAATAGTGTCCACTCGGATATTCCTCACAGGTCCAGAAAAAATGTTGATAAAGCAACGCGCGCCGTCCGCAGCGGCTATTCAGACAAAGAGATTCCGACGGGCGGGGTGGAGCACTCCTCACTCAAGGCCTGCCCACAGGCGAATGACGTCACCGACACGCGTGAAAAAACTCACGCATGTGCACGAGGGTTCAAGCATGTCTGACGTAAAAACATATGAATCAAATCCATTTATTTTTTAAAAAAAATTAAAAGGACCACTTTTTTCATCACAGACCTTGTACAGTTTTTGAGATGACTTGTCTGAATTAATAAAATGGTCAACAGCTGTATAATATGTACCATATTTTCAATTCACTTTAAAATAAATAAATACAAGTTTAGGAGGTCCTAAGACTTATAACCTAGTGTGATTTACACACTATATATACATATCACACATGCGTGATTAATATCAATTATAAATGATAACTATTTCCATAGAGAGTTCCTAGGAATCAAAACAGTACACAAAATAAACTCCAATATAAACAGCAATAAGAAATGTATACTACAAAAATGAACATTTCACAAATTAAAGTGTTGATTAAAAAAAACAAAAAAGCCAAACATCAAATGCACTTATTTTTAGTGTCTGTCCAATGTTGCATACCAGCAATCCATGAACTTTTGACAGTTTCTTTTCTCAAAACTTTAAATATCATCCAATGTGTTGTCCATCTTGCTTATTTTAAGAATTTAAAAGTCCTTATGTGATGTAGCAGCACAGGCTGCGGTGTGCGCAGGTGCTATACTGAGGTCCTGTCCATTATTAAACTTATCCCCAGAAAAACACTACAAGTTTAGTACAGTAACTGACAATAAACAACACAACAAAAGTCCAGTTAATGCCCCTTGACGATGTAGAACTGGAATCAAATAATTTTCCTTCATGCACATCTGGACATGGTGTACACCTCCAATTCCAATGAAGTTGGGACGTTGTGTGAAATGTAAATAAAAACAGAATACAATGATTTGCAAATCCTCTTCAACCTACTATATTCAATTGAATACACCACAAAGAAAAGATATTTAATGTTCAAACTGATAAACTTTATTGTTTTTGTGCAAATATTTGCTCATTTTGAAATGGATGCCTGCAACACGTTTCAAAAAAGCTGGGACAGTGATATGTTTACCACTGTGTTACATCACCTTTCCTTCTAACACTCAATAAGCATTTGGGAACTGAGGACACTAATTGTGTGTGTTATGATTGGGTATAAAAGGAGCATCCCCAAAAGTCTCAGTCATTCACAAGTAAAGATGGGGCGAGGATCACCACTTCGTGAACAACTCTGTGAAAAAATATTCCAGCATTTTAAGAACAACGTTTTTCAACATTCAATTGCAAGGAATTTAGGGATTCCATTATCTACAGTCCATAATATAATCAGAAGATTCAGAGAATCTGGAGAACTTTCTCCATGTAAGCGGCAAGGCCGAAAACCAACACTGAATGCCCGTGACCTTCGATCTCTCAGGCGGCACTGTATTAAAAACCGACATCACTGTGTAAAGGCTCTTACCACGTGGCCTCAGGAACACTTCAGAAAACCATTGTCAGTTAACACAGTTCGCTGCTACAACTACAAGTGTAAGTTAAAACCCTACCATGTAAAGTGAAAGCCACACATCAACAACATCCAGAAACGCCGCTGCCTTCTCTGGGCCCGAGCTCATTTGAAATGAAGAGACACAAAGTGGAAAAGTGTGCTGTGGTCTGATGAGTCCACATTTCAAAATGTTTTTGGAAATCATGGACGTCGTGTCCTCCGGACAAAAGAGGGAAAAAGACCATCCAGATTGTTACCAGCGCAAAGTTCAAAAGCCAGCATCTGAGATGGTATGGGCGTGTGTTAGTGCCCATGGCATGGACAACTTACACATCTGTGATGGCACCATCAATGCTGAAAGGTCCATCCAGGTTTTGGAGCAACACATGCTGCCATCCAAGCAACGTCTTTTTCAGGGACGTCCCTGCTTATTTCAGCAAGACAATGCCAAGCCACATTCTGCACGTGTTACAACAGTGTGGCTTCGTAGTAAAAGAGTGCAGGTAATAGACTGGTGTATGCAATTGAATACAGGTTGAGGAGGATTTGCAAATCATTGTATTCTGTTTTTATTTACATTTTACACAACGTTCCAACTTCATTGGAATTGGGGTTGTATGACCATTTTGTGAAATAGGATTGGGAAACATCAGCTGAACTGCTATATCATATTTGCAGTAAAACATTGCGATGGATGATGAAATTGTGGGCAGGTGGGGCTGTACTCTGTGCAATGTTTTCCACTCTTTAAAAATGTCTAGTGGAAAGCGGGGCATGGTGAATCAATAACTATATCTGCAAAACTATATATATATTTGCAGCAGTTATGCCATATTTTTACATAGACTATCAGCTATTTGATAACATTGTGTGCCACATGCACCCGGGGCACAGTGAATCAGGGCCCAGAGAATCAGTCTAGAAAGTGATTTACTAAGCCCCAATATCAAGTGCATGACAAATATTACTTGTTGAAGCTTATACATTTATTTTTCCATGAATTATTTCTGTAATTTGTGTATATAAACAACTGTTTTCACGTTTGAACAGAAATTATGATGATTGTATTTAGAATAGTTTCTAAAGGACTTATATCACTATAAAAGACACTCACACATTACATAGCTGGTTTGCTGTATTATACTTTGTATATGCATCAGCATATATTTAATAATTTTGAAGAAATCTTTATAATCATGTGTTTTTTTCATTATATTCTAAGTTGATTCACTGTGTCCCATGAATTAGTGTCCAGGGCACAGTAAATCAAAAATTCTGAAATTGATTTTAAACACCTGTAAATTACACTTGGGGAGAAATAAATAACACAGCCTTATCCACAGTCCAAATCAATAGACATCCACAATAGAATGACCTAAACCGATACATAATGTGTTTATGCTGCCACAAAACAACATTTCTGATCCACTGTGCCCCAGCTTCCCCTATAAATTAAATAACAATAATAAATGAATTACCATTTATTTATTACTAATGTACTAACAGGCCAAGTAATGATGCACATCAGCTGTCACAAGGTGGTGTTTTGAACAACAGAGTCCTTCTCACCATTCAGCAAACCACAGAAAAAGTGCTCCCCCACTCCCACAGTCCCCTGAAATGTCTCCAGATGAAAATCTCTTCTTGGTATCACGGTAATTTTTTGGCTTTGATCATCACAACCTCAGTGCTCCTGAAAGCTGGGCTAAAATGATTACTGATTTCCAAATTAATGTATATTTTGTGTAACTTTTCGGTATTTTGTCAGCGTCAGCTTTTTCATTGGCATTGTTCCTAATTTATAACAGTTTTGATGGCACTGCACAATCTATGCCACCCTCCCTAGGTGGCAAACAAATAGTTATGAACAAAACCCCTCTAAATCCTACACACTGTAGCTTTAAATATGGTTTTAAACTACGGCAGCATGTTACCAAAAAGGCTGTTATGATGCAATATTGCACTTCTGTAAACAGCATTTATTTAAATGGCGGAGTCATGAATAATCACTATTGCAGCTCCAGCATTTAATATGTCTCAGTTTCTAAGGTCAGAGTTCAATTTGGGATTTATCTCCTCTCCACTCAGCCATGGGAGGCCATGAGGCAGTTTAGTATGTGCGCACAGTGTGTTCACTTAACTGGGCCAGCCAAGTTCATCACCATTCTACGCACACAGTCGCCGTCACTGCATCTGTAGCTACTGGCACATTCCCCATTCAGGTCCACAAAACACTGTAAAGCCCACAGTCAATGACCTGCCAAAACAGCTCCAATGAAACTTTTACCCTGCAGATGAGAAATCAGAGCTGCATTAACAACAAAGAGGGCCGCGGGCTGTAATGGAAATGCATAGTGCACCCCGAACACAGAGGTAAGTCGGAATTTCCACACTCAAAATTCCAACTTACATACCGCCACAGGGAGTTACTACTTGATTTTGGCATAATTTACGAGGGATCATTTTTGATTGGTGTAGGTCTTCCATTTCCACCAAAGGATAAAGGGAAAGTCAAGTTTGCCCCCTTTCTAATTGCTCTAGCCAGAGAGGAGAAAAATAGGGACAGAAACTCCCATTCGCACGCCTGCTGGATGAAGCAAGCGCACAAAGCACCGCTCCACACATTACCATAATATTCAGGAAAAAGCCTGGCAAAAATTATTAATAATAATTCAAGTTTTACTGGGCCTATCAACAAAATTTAAAAACTGGTATATGAGGTCTGTCAATAAAGTATAGGTCCTTTTTATTTTTTTCAAAACTATATGGATTTCATTCATATGTTTTTACGTCAGACATGCTTGAACCCTCGTGCGCATGCGTGAGTTTTTCCACGCCTGTCGGTGACGTCATTCGCCTGTGAGCACTCCTTGTGGGAGGAGTCGTCCAGCCCCTCGTCGGAATTCCTTTGTCTGAGAAGTTGCTGAGAGACTGGCGCTTTGTTTGATCAAAATTTTTTCTAAACCTGTGAAACACATCGAAGTGGACACGGTTCGAAAAATTAAGCTGGTTTTCGGTGAAAATTTTAAAGGCTGATGAGAGATTTTCAGGTGATACTGTCGCTTTAAGGACTTCCCACGCAGTGGGACGTCAAGAGCGTTCCCAGGCGCCGTCGTCAGCCTGTTTCAAGCTGAAAACCTCCACATTTCAGGCTCTATTGATCCAGGACGTCGTGAGAGAACAGAGAAGTTTCAGAAGAAGTCGGTTTCAGCACTTTATCCGGATATTCCACAGTTAAAGGAGATTTTTTTAATGAAAGACGTGCGGACGGATTGCAGCGTCGGCTCGCAGCCGCCGCGACGCTCCGCCACAGGAAAAACACCTCTGTTGGAAGCCTTAAGGACAAGTTGGAACATGTCCAGCTGTTAAACAATTTCTCATATACTCACTCCACTGAAAGCCATCAAAAGCCGCCTGGATTTTACAAATGGTTATCAACACGGAGGAGTTTTTCCTGTGCCGGCTGCGTCCCGACGCGCGGACCCATCCGCACGTCTTTCATTAACAAAATCTCCTTTAACAGTGGAATATCCGGATAAAATGCTGAAACCGACTTCTTCTGAAACTTCTCTGTTCTCTCACGACGTCCTGGATCAATAGAGCCTCAAATGTGGAGGTTTTCAGCTTGAAACAGGCTGACGACAGCGCCTGGGAGCGCTGCACGACGTCCCACTGCGTGGGAAGTCCTTAAAGCGACAGTATCACCTCAAAATCTCTCATCAGCCATTAAAATTTTCACCGAAAACCAGCTTCATTTTTCGAACCGTGTCCACTTCGATGTGCCTCACAGGTTTAGAAAAAAATTTGATCAAACAAAGCGCCAGTCTCTCAGCAACTTCTCAGACAAAGGAATTCCGACGAGGGGCTGGACGACTCCTCCCACAAGGAGTGCTCACAGGCGAATGACGTCACCGACAGGCGTGGAAAAACTCACGCATGCGCACGAGGGTTCAAGCATGTCTGACGTAAAAACATATGAATGAAATCCATATAGTTTTTGAAAAAAATAAAAAGGACCTATACTTTATTGACAGCCCTCATATAGGTCGAAGTCTGCACTTTCAACACACATTCAAACAGAAACTCAGAGTGTGGTGGATTTGATGGGAGGACCGCTTAATTCGGCCACTGATTTTGATGCATCTCCGTGTCAAACGAATCCAGAAGGTTAACTTCAAAATACTAAAAACATACTAAACAGTTACATGACTAAGCGTTTGATTGTACCACAAAAGAAAATCTCCATGTTTTTTCAGCACACTGGAGGCTCAGCTGATGGCTCAGCTGAAAGCAGACTCATTCTGTTGTTTCATAAAGGGCTTAAAAAGAATCCAATTGGCTTATCTGCTAAGTATCACGGCTGATCACCTAAAATCATTTTCCACCACTAGTTTCACTTTAATATGTGCTGGGCAGTGCACTGTGGTGACACACACATTTGCACATTTCGTCCTTCTGAAATTAAAGAGCAATTTAAAAGAAAATATGCATGCACAAGATGAGAGCAGAGGTCTCTTGCCATGATTTCTGCAGTGTAGAGTGTTAGCAAATCCGTAGTGCAACAAAGTTTTGGCATTAACACAACGCATGGTGCTGTTTCAGTTATTCTGACACAAGTACAAAGTGCATTACCATGGCACAGCCAGTAATAAAGTGCATATAAATGCAGGAAGAAGCCACAGACATGAGTCTGTCCTTTATTTCCTGGAGTGGTAATAATCAAAACACGGACACAATCTGAAGCTACAGCTACACGAGTGGTTTAGATGGGCTGGGAGGAGTAGCCCCATCTGAATTTTAGAATTTAGACCCCGTTCAGACTAGGGTTGACAACACAGTTTGAGCCATATTCAGGCAGAATATCTCTGGAGAAATCTGAAAATGGCTGTGTACTGATGGTCCCCATCCAATCTGATGGAGCTTGAGAGGTGCTGCAAAGAGGAATGGGCAAAACTGCCCAAAGATGGGTGCACCAAGCTTGTGGTATCATATTCAAAAAGACTTGAGGTTGTAATTGTTGCCAAAGATGCATCAACAAAGTTTGGAGCAAAGGGTGTGTATACTTATGTACATGTGATTACTTAGTTTTTTATTTTTAATAAATTTCCAAAATTAAAAAAAAAAAATCATGTTGTCATTATGGGGTGTTGTGAGTAGAATTTTGAGGGAAAATGAATTTACTCAATTTTGGAATAATGCTGTAACAAAGCAAAATTTGGGAAAAAGTGAAATGCTGGGTATACTATCTGCACTGTAGGATGAGCCGGATTTGAAAAAGAAGTCTGAACAGTATCTGGGTAGAAAGCAATCTAGATTGAATCCAACTCAAACTGGGTTGCCAACCCCAGTCTATGATGGATTGATCGATCGGATGTTAAGACGCCTCATGGAGCGGCTGACCATTCGGCTATTATGACACCTCACAGAGCAGCTGACCGATTGGATGTTATGACGCATCACAGAGCAGCTGACCATTCGGATATTATGACGCGTCACGGAGCGGCTGACCAATCGGATGTTATGACGCATCACGGAGCGGCTGACCATTCGGATATTATGACGCCTCACGGAGCGGCTGACCGATCGGATGTTATGATGCCTTGTTTTAACTCGAGGTCGCCACAGCAGATCCAAAGTGCATCCGCATGCTGATTTGGCATAAGTTTTACGCCGGATGCCCTTCCACACGCAACTCCACATTACATGGAGAAATGTGTCAGGGTGGGGTTTGAACTGGGAACCTTCTGCATTGAAACCAAGCGCACTAACTACTTGTCCACCACCCACCTTCCCAAGGATTCACAGTACTAATCAAAATAAATTCCAATAATAAAAGAATAAATACCAAATCATAAAAACTACACAACAACAATGCTCAAGAATCCCACATTAAAAAACTGATAATACAGAAAACGTGTGACCAGAGGCGGTTTCTGTAAGACTACAAGGGAAGCTCAGCTTCCCCTAAAATGTCAAAAAATTAAATGGTCAAATGTGTACAGTTTGTTATCATTTCATTGACTACAAATGCTTTAGAACACATTCATCTTGAAGATGAGTTCATTCAGAATCAGCTACTTATCACAAATCAATTGACACAATTTTGTTAACTTCTCATAAATCTTTTTTTACATATGGTCTGTGGTCAATGCATTTTCCCGTAGAAGCCGAGCGTCCGTTCACTGCCTGGAAAGGTTTTTTCATTGCCACAAAACGCGACGGTCATTGGATAAAGCCACGATTTTGTCCCGTGCCTCTGGAGGTGAATGGAGCTGTGGGCGGGCCTGGACGCTGGAGTTCTGCACAATGATTGGATGATCAGTCGAAAGAATGAATCCCGTTTTGATTGGCCACTATAGAAACGTGAGAATTAGTTTGCACATTTTTGCTCTTTATGCATTTTTAAATTTATGCCAAAGTGTTTTTGCGTGCGCTATAAATCAGTCTGTTTTAAAGGTGCACAGAGAAGCACACAGGATCAGATGTTATGTGAAAAGTTCTAGGTGAGTTACTCTCTGCTTCATTCTTCAGTCAGTGTTTTAAAAGTCGTTGAATGTTAATTAACGTCCCGGTTCGCAACACAACATCAAAGTATTCATAATTATAAGTCTATCTGGGCATATGTGGTAATAATTAGTGGTTGCTGATGTATTTTATTCAAGAAAATTAGTGACGGAGAAACCGAAGCAATGGTTCAGTGTTTTGAAGCTTTGATACAATTACATATGGCGACATCTGCTGGTCAATCTTTAAAATAACATTTGCATTGAACAATGTCAGGAAACAGGCTCTGTTATGAATGTTTAATAATAAAGGTTCTATGTGCTTCTTGAAATTTTTGATGATATTTTTGTTTAAAACATTAATAATATTCTTGGAAAAGTAAGACCCTTAGGCTGCTCCCTTGTTTTCACTCGGGGTCGCCACAGCAGATCCAAGGTGGACCTGCAATGTTGATTCTGGCACAAGTTTTATGCCGGATGCCCTTCCTGACGCAACTCCACATTACATGGAGAAATGTAGCAGGGGTGGGGTTTGAACCGGGAACCTTCCGCACTGAAACCAAGCGCACTAACCGCTTGGTAATTGTGCCATCATAAAATACTGTATGTAATAGAGATATAAATTGTGAAATGCTTGTGCAACTTGGGACTGTTATGACCATTTTACATATTTGAATTTACATATAAATAAATTGACAAATTTTATGATGTAAGCCGACAACGAGCTTCCCGCCTTTGACAGACCAGCAACCGCAACTGCACGTGACTTATACTCTGGGAAATACTGTAAATTTCTGAAGGTGATGGGCAAATATGCCCAAATATTTATTGGAACATAGAACATGCTCCACCCACCCCACACACCAGCTCCTGGATGCCAAACTGCACTGAACAATCAGCATTTAGTGTTTTTGAATTTATTTTTTGTATATATGGGCTCATCTTTCTATTCACTTACTGCATTTTGCAGGAATTTATTTGTTTGCTTGTTTAGGACACGCGCATATTTTGTGCTATTTCCCCCGAAATAAACTGCTTTAAGACACAAGTTGACCAACTAATTCGTTGACAAACATCACTCAGGTTAATGTTTGCAGCAATGCTGCTGCTGAGCGACAGACAAGGTCAGACACAGCACGAGGGCCCCGGACCCCCCGGTGTGGGGCCCCGGACCACCCGGTGTGGGGCCCCGGACCACCCGGTGTGGGGCCCCGGACCCGCCGGTGTGGGGCCACGGATTCCCCGGTTTGGGGCCACGGATTCCCCGGTTTGGGGCCACGGACCCCAGCGTAGGGGCCCTCAGCAAGAAACACGACCACAGCAACACAAATCTCCAGCAAAGACACACATGCATGCATACGCACGCACGCACATGCACGCCCAAAACGTGCATAGGCGCCCCGCAGACACGAGCTCGAGCTGTGGCAGTAGGGCCACTTACGTATCTGCTGATGATGTTCCGGAGCCGGTTGAAATCCATCCTCCACATGCGGTTCGACACCGACGCTCGGATCGTCGTCAGCGCTACCTACTGCGGATCTCTTCGGCGGCATCCATCGCTGTGGGAGCGAGGAGCAGCTCTCAGACGGCTGGTGGCGTTTTCAGGGCATCGCTGACGAGATCCACGAAGGCGCGCTCACACCTCCGCCCGCATTTTAATGAGAAAAGAAAAAGAAAAACAACAGCAACACGGAAAAAGAACACAGACCGTTAAAGCTCCGGTTCCTCTGAGCGCCGACTCTGTGTCAGTTTAAGTGATTTAATCCCGCAGAAAACGTCCCACTGTGGCGAACGTGTACACACGCGTCAGATGACTCCACGCTGCGCACGCGCACTGGAGGCTGCTCAGGAAGAGCGTCAATATCCCACAGCGACCAATGAGCAGCTGCTTCCTATATAAACAGTAAATAACAACAATCTACCTCCAACAAACTGTAAATAACAACAAACTGCCTCAAACAAACAGTAAATAAAAACAATCTACCTCAAACAAACAGTAAATAACAACAAACTACCTCAAACAAACAGTAAATAACAATCTACCTCCACCAAACACTAAATAAGAACAAACTGCCTCAAACAAACAATTAATAACAACAAACTGCCTCCACTAAACAATAAATAACAACAATCTACCTCAAACAAACAGTAAATAGCAACAAACTGCCTCAAACAAACAATAACAAACTGCCTCCACTAAACAATAAATAACAACAATCTACCTCAAACAAACAGTAAATAACAACAAACTGCCTCAAACAAACAGTAAATAAAAACAATCTACCTCAAACAAACAGTAAATAACAACAAACTACCTCAAACAAACAGTAAATAACAATCTACCTCCACCAAACACTAAATAAGAACAAACTGCCTCAAACAAACAATTAATAACAACAAACTGCCTCCACTAAACAATAAATAACAACAATCTACCTCAAACAAACAGTAAATAGCAACAAACTGCCTCAAACAAACAATAACAAACTGCCTCCACTAAACAATAAATAACAACAATCTACCTCCACCAAACACTAAATAAGAACAAACTGCCTCAAACAAACAATTAATAACAACAAACTGCCTCCACTAAACAATAAATAACAACAATCTACCTCAAACAAACAGTAAATAGCAACAAACTGCCTCAAACAAACAATAACAAACTGCCTCCACTAAACAATAAATAACAACAATCTACCTCAAACAAACAGTAAATAACAACAAACTACCTCAAACAAACAATAAATAACAACAATCTACCTCCACCAAACACTAAATAAGAACAAACTGCCTCAAACAAACAATAAATAACATCTCCACCAAACAGTAAATAACAACAAACTGCCTCAAACAAACAATAAATAACAACAATCTACCTCCACCAAACAGTAAATAACAACTGCCTCAAACAAACAATAAATAACAACAATCTACCTCCATCAAACACTAAATAAGAACAAACTGCCTCAAACAAACAATAAATAACAACATCTCCACCAAACAGTAAATAACAACAAACTGCCTCAAACAAACAATAAATAACAACAATCTACCTCAAACAAACAGTAAATAACAACAATCTACTTCCACCAAACAGTAAATAAGAAACTGTCTCCACCAAACAGTAAATAACAACAATCTACCTCAAACAAACAGTAAATAAAAAACAATCTACCTCAAACAAACTGTAAATAATAACAAACTGCCTCCACCAAACAGTAAATAACAACAAACTGCCTCAAACAAACAGTAAATAAAAACAATCTACCTCAAACAAACAGTAAATAACTGCCTGAAACAAACAGTAAATAATCACAAACTGCCTCAAACAAACAGTAGATAACAACAAACTACCTCAAACAAACAGTAAATAACAACAAACTGCCTCAAACAAACAGTAAATAACAACACACTGCCTTCAACAAACAGGAAATAATCACAAACTGCCTCAAACAAACAGATAAAATCAATCTACCCCAAACAAACAGAAAATAACAACGTCGAACAAACTGTAAATAACAAACTACTTCCTACACTAAACAACAAACTACCTCCTACAGTAAATAACATCAAACTGCCTCCAACAAACTGTAAATAACAACAAACTACCTCCTACGGTAAATAACATCAAACTGCCTCCAACAAACTGTAAATAACAACAAACTGCCTTCAACAAACTGTAAATAACAACAAATTGCCTCAAACTAACTGTAAATAACAACAAACTACCCCCTACAGTAAATAACAAACTACCTCCTACAGTAAATAACATCAACCTGCCTCCAACAAACAGTAAATAATAACAAACTGCCTCCGACAACTGTAAATAACAACAAACAGCCTCAAACAAACTGTAAATAACAACATACTCCCTCCAACAAACAGTAAATAACAACAAATTGCCTTTGACAAACAGTAATTATAACAAACACCTCCATCAAACAGCAAACAACAAACTGCCTTTGACAAACAGTAAATAACAACAAACCGCCTTCGACAAATGATAAATAACAGCAAACTATGTTGAACAAACTGTAAACAACAACAGATTGCCTCCAACAAATTGTAAATAACAACAAACTACCTCTTACAGTAAATAACATCAAACTGCCTTCAACAAACAGTAAATAACAGCAAACTATGTCGAACAAACAGTAAACAACAACAAATTGCCTCCAACAAACAGTAAATACCAACAAACTACCCCCTACAGTAAATAACAAGAAACTGCCCCAACAAACTGTAAATAACATATTAGCTTTGACAAACAGTAAATAACAACAAACACCTCCATCAAACAGTAAACAATAAACTGCCTTTGACAAACAGTAAATAACAAGAAACTGCCTCCAACAAATGGTAAATAACAACACCAACCGCCTCCAACAATAAATAGCAACAACAACCACATTTCAGCAAACAGTAAATATCAAAGTGCCCTCAACAAACAGTAAATCGCAACATCCACTCCCAACAAAGAGTAAATAATAACAAAATAAATACAACAAACACTAAACAACAAAAACCTGGCTTCAACAAACTGTAAAATAACAACAACCACCCTCAACAAACAGTAAATAAACTACCTTCAACAAACAGTAAATACATTTTAGCACATTTATGTACATTTGGAAAATCGGAATTTTAGGATGGTCATTGATTGATTATAGCTTTGTAAAAACACTTTACAGCCATTCTAAATAATGCTGGCAGTGGCTGACGTTCACTGGAGTGCAGTGATGTCGACACCTTGACAGATGGGTTTTGAGTAAGATGAAACCTCTTGTCTTTTTTGGGGGGGGCGGGGGGTGGGGGGGGTGGAGGGGTGGGAAGAGGCCTGGCAGTAAAAAGTGAATTGTGCAGATGGACAAATGTATGTTTTTTCAGCGTCTCTCTGACTGTTGTTATGTGGCTGTGTGTAACAGTAATCCTCAGTGCATTGTTTGTCATTATCACACTGTTCATTAGACTACATAAAACCTCAGCTGCACTTGTGAGCTGAACAAAAGTCAATAAGTTTAATCTTAGTGCAGGAGGATCCTTTGGGAGTGTGACATCTACCTCAAACAATTCATTTATTAAGATATGGCTTTCAATTAGCTCAGTCAATTAATAATGCATAAGGTTCCAGCCATGACCTACTAATGCTTAATGCTGCTGTTTACCTCCCTGCAGCTCTAAGGGCTTTTAGTGTTCAATGGTGAGTTTGCCTCAGTGGACAGATTGCTGGAAGCTTTTCAGGAATCACAGCACTGCACAAGTGGCACCCCAATGGGCACCAATAGACCTCAAGGCATGTATAGGGTGTTTAAGGCTGTATTCCCCAGCTTTTTTTAATTAATTTAATTAATTAGTTTGAATTAATTGATTAATTAATTAATTAAAGGTTTGGAATATGTCACTGGATCTGGATCTACAACTAAATGTAATTGTTTGCCTATGTTCTTGGCAAATGCCAATGCCTCAAATTTTCAGTAGCTGTGATGATAAATGAACAAACCTTTAGACGCAGGCTTACATGTACAGCAGCTTCTTTGGTGGACATAATAATGCTTGGGCCTCAGTATAAATCAGTAAGGTTTAAAAAAAATCACGCATACTATGTAGCGACGATAATGTCAGAAGGACTTGCAGCACATTGGAAAAGGATTGGGTGCTCTTGTATGTTTTGCAACTCCAGCATTTTGTGGAAGAGACCTAAAATAACACAGATGTCAACACTGTCCAAAAATGTAGCCAACTTAGCCAAAGAGGTTGAGTCAGGTCAACTGGACATGCTTAGATCCTTGAAGACGTTTCACTCTTCATTGTTTGTTTATTGTTCTTCAACATTTCGCCCTTCACCCAAATGCTGTCAAGGAACTAAACAAATTCAACTGACCTGACTCAACCTGCTTGGATCATAACCTTGTCAACTGAGAATCTCCACATGCCTATCAACATCGCATTTATTTGTTTTTGTGTTTCCCACTTTCATTTTGCATTCGAGGTGGGTAGGGGGAAGCAGGGCATTCTAGGAATGATCCACCTTTTAAAGGCAAATTTTTAATATATTTATGCATGTTAAAAGGCAAACAAATATCATCTTTATATTGGTAGTAAATACAAGAAGTCTTATCAAAGTGAAATTTTGGGGACATGTTAGCAAAATAGAGAACTATATTGTTGGCGGCCATGTTAGTGATCATATTAGTATTTTGTCCATTAGTCCACTGTTTACCATGGTGTCATAGTGAACTGGTTATTCTGGTTGATTGATGTCTGCATTGTTCTCTGTCTGAGGAAAAGCTACTGGTGAAGATGGAGAACACAGAAGAAGTGGAGACTTTGGTACTGTGGGGTTGCTGGGCTGCGTGTTGATGTGTGTCTTCCATCGTCCAACTGCCCTTCCAGCCTTCCAGGATCCTTCCGCGACTGGGATGTGTGGGTTCTAAGTGGGAAGTGTTGAGATCCCAAATGTGCCTCTTGGTGGACAACAACTAGGGAATGCATGTACTCTTTAATGACTGATGTGGAATTAATACAAACATAGAATCGCCAGTTGTATTCCATTTTACTGGGACTTTGCTCTTGTTTGTCTGTTTTGATCACTGAAATCTATATGTGTGTGATTCTTTAATTGCAACATGCTGTCCTCTTGTTTGGTTTGTTTTTAGCTAGATGAGCACAGGAACTTGACTATCAACAGAAAAATGAAGGTATGCATGTGTCCGTCGTACCCTGGTTTACAGAAGAGAAACATGAGCAACGTACACATACCAGGAAACCAGGCTGAATGTCTTCCACATGAGAGGTCTCAGAAGAATACTGGGCATTAAATGGTATGAAAAGCTGTCCAGTGTGGACATCATCCAACAGACCAAGTCCACAACCATCTTCACTATGCTTACCGAGAGATAACTACAGTGGCTGGGACATGGAGGACACATGGGAATCAGTCGTGTCCCTGAGGATCTTCTCTACCGTCAACTTGAAAGAGACAAGTGCTCAAGTGGCTGCTTAATCCTTTGCTACAAGGACGCTTGCTAAAGGGACCTCAGATCTGCCCACATCAACCTAGAGATATGGGAAGAGACATCCACAGACTGCTCACACTGTTCAGCTTATTAAGAATGGCGTGAAGCAAGCTGAGGCTAACTGCTGTGAGCAAAGGGTACTAAAACAACAGAAAAGGAAGGCATCGTCGTGCAACACAAGCAATCCTTCCGTCTGCAATGACTTTTCCAAAGAGTGCCATCCATGGATTTGTCTTCACTGTCAAAGCAGATGTTTGAGTTCAACAGGGTGCAATGCTTCATTATGACTGATGGAGGACAAGGATGATATATTTGCTAGCATGGCTGAAGCAGATGGTCACCCCACTGAGTCTGGTCTGCTTGAGGGGGTCTTCCTACAATGAAAAACACCTGAAGGAGTTTTTCCTTACCACTGTTGCCACAGACGCTGGTAAGGTTACCCCTTACTTGTGTGTAGTGCCACCTTGTGGTGACTTATATTGTTATTTGGAGCTGTATAATTCAACTGAACCAAAGAGTTTCAGTCCACAGTTGTGTTCTTTAACTCAGCAAATGTGACAGTATATGGAGCAGAAGTAAGGTCTCTCTTCAAGCAAACTGGGTTTTGATGCCCAGTGAACAGCGAGCATTGATATTCCAGTGTTGTTGATTATGTCACAGCTGAGTGGAGAAAATAGGTCATGTTCATTTCTTCATTCTGACTTTTTGATAGGTGAGGGAGAACCACGTGTGGGGCCGCAGGTTGTTTACGTCACTGCTAGTTTTGTCACAGTTCTACATGAGGCTTTGCAGTTCTTTAATGCGTAGATTTCTGTACATTTCATTAGGCAGAAACTTTGAACATTAAAAATAACTTACTGCTACGTCTACTTCACAAGACTGATTATACAATTATCGATCACACAGACATAAGGCAGTTTGTTGACTGGTGTGACACAAAAAAAAACAAATATTAACTTTAAAAAACGTCAGGAGATTATTTTTTGACCCCAAAAAAGCATTGGTGACCAATAGCTCAGTGGTCATTCATCACAACCAACCAGCTACTCAAGTCCAGTCATATAAGTACCTTGAAATCCAGACTGATGGATCCTTAATCTGGAATGGAAAGTCCACATTGAATGGGTTTGTTCTGGACTCCTCCAGTGAATTAATTTTTTTTATTATGCAGACTGTGTCTGATTGGGATTGAGCAAAAAATAATATTCATCTTTTATCAGACTGTTTTAGAGACTCTGATCAGATACAGACTTATTGCTTGGTTTGGGAACCTTTCAGTGTACACAAATCAAAGTTAACACGCTAATATCCCACCAGAAACAAGCTAAACAAGAGCAATCTGAGATTTCTGACGTCCGCTAAGGATTGACAAGGACTCAAAATAACAGATACACGATTCACATCATGACCCGGACTTTACCTGGATCTGGATTCCACAACATAATGCAATCATTGCATAATGATCCAGAATGGTCCAACTGATCTGTTGCAATCTGATATTTAATTCACAAGCTGAAACAAAAGAGTGTCTTCCTGATCTTGGTTTTACATTGTGATGATGTTGTATCCGTGAAGTAGTTTTGACGTAATCCTTAAAAGTCCACAACACTCTAAAACATTGCAGCTGCATTTAGTTATATGTCCACTTGCTACTTCTCTTGAACATAAAAAGCTCTTACAAGTTTTGGATGCTGAACTCAACTTTACAGCTCAACTCAACTTGTAATGTTGAGTTCAACATCCAAAACTTGTAAGAGCTCTTTAAGTTCAAGAGAGGTAGCAAGTGGACATAACTAAACACAGCTGTAATGTCTTAGAGTGAAGGTGAAATCCTGATCCAGAATCCATATCCGGATCCAGATCACCTCCAAAATTTAATGGCGTCTTCCAAGACCTAACACCAGTGTGTGGTGAAAATTTGGTGAAAATCTGTAGAGTAGTTTTGATGTAATTCTCAAAATCTGACAAGGTGAATCATACAACTTGAAATCCTGATCCAGAAACTGGATCATCTCCAAAATTCAGTGGAGTCTTCCATGGCCTCATATGTATCTGTGGTGAAAATTTAGTCAAAACCCGTGCAGTAGTTTTGACGTAATCCTGCTAAAAGACAGACAGACAGACAAATAAATTAAACCCGATGATTTTATTACGTCCATGGCGGACGTAATAAACTCCATTATAACATTATTTCAGTTAAGAGTCATTTATACTCTAATACTGTAGACTATATAGAGTGGGATCAAATGTCGCATTAATTCCTTGTGGTACAGGTTCCACATGGTGCTGGAAATATTCCTCAGAGATTTTGGTCCATTTCATGCAGCTGCCTCACCATGACATCACCACCAACCTGAATTGACCATGTAAGGAAGGATAGATCCACAATTTAATTTATGACAAATTCTGACTCTGTTATCTGAATGTTGCAGCAGAAACCAAGACTCCTCTGACCAGGCAACATTTCTCTATTGTTCCATCTTTCAGTTTTGGTGGAGCTGGTGTGGTCTTCTGCTGCAGTAGCTGCTTCAAGGTTTGACGTATGTCTTCAGAGACCTGAACTCAACAAGACATTTTTGCCCAGTGAAGCTAGACTGTGTTTTTTCTTTAGATACAAGAGGTGGCTTTGAGTGAAAATCCCAGCAGTTCATGAAATAAACAAGCCCATATTCAGTCAGTTATATTCAACTTTCTTCCCCACTATGATGTTTGGTTTGAAATTCAACAGATCCTCTCGACTACATCTAGACGCCTAAATGCACCGAGTTTGTGCCACAGGAACGGCTGTGTAGATATCGTGTAGAACAGGTGTGCCTAATAAATTGGCCACTGAATGTGTATGGTCAAAAAGTCTGAAGTGGTCTGAAGTAAAGAAAATGACTTTGAGCTTGACCTTTGCAATCTTGATCTATGACCTTCATATGCAAACATTCAATGCTACTCTCTCTCTCTGTCTCTCACACACACACGTGTGTGTGTAACCACTGCCACCTTCACTTTGCCGATGGGTACCCAGAACCCTTTTTCACAAAAAGTGTTTTGCTTTGTGCTTTAATCATATTTACTTTGTATTTTATCACATTATGCTTCTTTTTCTTTGTGTTTGGGGACAGCAGTTTAATAATAGACCATTTGGCTGCACCTGCATGTTCATATAAAACAGATGCCACTGTACAAAGTACATAAGAACAGATTTTACATCCTTTCAATGTTGTGATTCAACTACTTTTGTTGTTTATGGGCCATAACATCATTTTATCAATTTTGATAATCTATTCATCTTTATAAATAGCTAGATTCGCAAGCAAATATTAGGGGCCAAGCACCCAACACGCCACTGTGAATCCAGGCCTGCCCCAAACAGGGACCACCGAGAAGCCCAAGACTCTCAGGCAAAATTGACATGAATTTTGGAGCATGTTAGAGCTCTGAAATTCATAAATATATGCGTTGCAGCATCTTCTAGTGGCGCAGTTCCACTAAATTTAGCACTGTGGATCTGACAGAGACCATCCATATACCTGCCAAATTTCATGCCATTTGGTTATACTGTTAATGAGAAAACCCATCATAAATCAAAGTGAAAAACTTGCAAACAGAGCAAAAATATTTGAAGGTTTTTGGTCCAATTTTTCAGTCATGAAGCAGAGAACACTTTGACACCAATCTGGCCTTTCTGTGTGAAAAATTCAGACAGGTTCACATAGGGCCATTTTGCATATTTTGTAATTTTAAAAATAGTATCATGGCACAAATGGGCGTGGCTGACATATCACAAGCTATTAGAAGTTCATTCATTCATTCATCTTCTACCGCTTAGTCCAATTAAGAGTCGTGGGGGGCTGGAGCCTATCCCAGCAGTCATAGGGCGCGAGGCAGGGTACACTCAGGACAGGACAGGACGCCAGTGTTGTGTGGGCCGCTGAAGAGGAGGTACTGCTGGCCCACCACCACTAGAGGGCGCCCTGCCTGGAGTGCGGGCTCCAGGCACCAGAGGGCGCTGCCGCCTCACGAGAGCAGCCAGGGTGACAGCTGTCACCCATCACTGGACACAGCTGACTCCACTCAGCACGGAGGTATATCACCAGGACGGCGTCTCCACCTCAGTGCCGAGATATCGCCTTAAGATAGAGGTAACGTTCTCTGCTGTATTTCTTACATTATTATATTGTCTTTCTTGTTGAGCATTGCAGGACAGCTGTCTACAAAAAGCCGTTGCTTCGGATAAGTACTCACCTTCCTGCAGTATTGTGACGTGAGGTGGAGGCGGCTTCTCCCCTCTCCGTGTTACTGGGTGCAGCCGCATCCACACCTGTGTGTTTGTTGTTCTCTTGCCAGCAGTACCGGATCCGACGAGCGGAGGCAGTGGCCACCTGGGAATTCGGGACTTGGCGGTTCCAGTACTTCCAGGGTTCGGTGGCAGAGGAAATCTGGGTGGTTCCGGTTCGACTTGGACGGACGTCTCCTACCTTCGAGCCTGCCCACACGACACCAGTGGAATTCGGCTTAACCCCAAATTGTCGATTGTTGTATTGGTTGTGCACGTTTCACAACAGTAAAACCTTGTTATTTACCTTCTCCATTGTCCGTTCATTTGCGCCCCCTGTTGTGGGTCCGTGTTCCTACACTTTCACAACAGGATATCTCGGCCAATGTCATGGATCCCGAGGGGCGTCAACCGGCTGTTGAACGGCCAATGGAAGACCAGGGCGCGCAGGCGTCTTCGGGAGGGGTAATCGGTGAGTTGCAGCGGATCCTCACCGCTTTCACCACTCGGATGGACTTAATGACCGAGCAGAACGTTCTCCTGAACCGCAGGGTGGAGGCTCTCGCCGCACAAGTGGAAGCGCGCCCCCCGGGCGCCGCTGCGGCTCTCCCTCCCGTCGACCCTGCGCGTAATAGTGACGTTCCACTGGTCGTTCAACGACCCCTCCCTCCTTCCCCAGAAGCATACATAAGCCCTCCAGAACCGTACGGCGGCTGTGTGGAGACGTGCGCAGATTTTCTTATGCAGTGTTCGCTCGTCTTCGCACAGCGTCCCGTGATGTACGCGGCTGATGCTAGCAAAGTAGCTTATGTGATAAACCTGCTTCGCGGGGAGGCACGCGCTTGGGCTACAGCGCTCTGGGAGCAGAACTCACGGTTCCTTCAGATATACGATGGGTTTGTGAGGGAGCTCAGAACTGTGTTCGATCACCCCAATCGAGGAGAAACCGCTTCAACAGTGCTACTGTCTGAGACAGGGGCGCCGGAGCGCAGCTGCCTATGCAGTCGACTTCCGCATCGCGGCTGCGAGGTCCGGCTGGAATAGCACTGCCCTCCGCGCCGCCTTTGTAAACGGACTGTCTTTGGTTCTTAAAGAGCACCTGGTGGCTAAGGACGAACCGCGGGATTTAGATGGGCTCATTGATCTTGTCATACGGTTAGACAACCGGTTAGAAGAACGTCGGCGGGAACGAGACGAAAGGCATGGCCGGGCACGCGCTGTCCCTCTCCCTTCCGGTTCCGACCGCGCTCCGCCTTCCCCACGCTCCACAGCCCCTGCGCTCCGTGGGGTCACAGCTCCCCCTACTGACGAAGCTAGGGACACGAGTAGGGCAACATTTAGGGCACCAGATGCACAGAGGAGATGGACCCACGGAGCGTGTTTTGTTTGTGGTTCAATAGAGCACCATGTGAGAGACTGCCCCGAGCGGTCAAACGCCAAACGCCCGCCCCTAGAGACTGGGCTAGGGGTGGGCCGAGACATTCACGTGGGACACACCCACATTGCCACACGACTCCCAGTCACGATCCTGTATGAGGATTCTACCCTGAAGGCCCCAGCACTGGTGGACACGGGCTCTGAGGGGAATCTGTTGGATAGCAGATGGGCTAGGGAGATAGGGCTCCCTCTGGTGGCTCTTACCTCACCCGTACAGGTTCGGGCACTAGATGGCTCCCTACTCCCTCCGATCACGCATAAGACACCACCTGTAACTCTGGTGGTGTCAGGTAACCACCGGGAGGTGATCGAGTTCTTTGTGACTCAGGCCACCTCCCGTGTGGTTTTGGGCTTTCCCTGGATGTTGAAGCATCCAGGGAAATCGATTGGCCGTCCGGGGTGGTGGTGCAGTGGAGCGAGACCTGCCATCGGGAGTGTCTAGGTTCCTCGGTTCCTCCCGGCTCCCAAGCTAAGCAGGAGGTCAGAGTCCCGCCCAATCTGAGGACGGTGCCGGCGGAGTACCACGATCTTGCGGACGTGTTCAGCAAGGATCTGGCTCTCACGCTCCCTCCCCACCGCCTGTATGATTGTGCCATTGATTTGGTTCCAGGCAGTGGGTTCCCGTCCAGTAGGCTGTACAACTTCTCACGGCCGGAGCGCGAATCAATGGAGACCTACATCCGGGACTCGTTAGCTGCCGGGTTGATCCGGAATTCCACCTCCCCGATGGGTGCCGGTTTCTTTTTTGTGGGAAAGAAAGATGGCGGACTTCGTCCATGCATCGATTACAGGGGGCTGAACGAAATCACGGTTCGCAACCGATACCCGTTGCCCTTGTTGGATTCAGTGTTCACCCCCTTGCATGGAGCCAGGATTTTCACCAAGCTTGATCTTAGGACTGCGTACCACCTGGTTCGGATCCGGAAGGGAGACGAATGGAAGACGGCATTTAACACCCCGTTAGGTCATTTCGAGTACCTGGTCATGCCGTTCGGTCTCACTAACGCTCCTGCGACTTTCCAAGCATTGGTAAATGATGTCTTGCGGGATTTCCTGCACCGGTTCGTCTTCATGTATCTAGACGATATACACATCTTTTCCCCGGATCCTGAGACTCATGTCCGGCATGTCCGTCAGGTCCTGCAGCGGTTGTTGGAGAACCGACTGTTTGTGAAGGGCGAGAAGTGTGAGTTTCACCGCACGTCTTTGTCCTTCCTGGGGTTCATCATCTCCCCGAACTCCGTCGCTCCTGATCCGGCCAAGGTTGCGGCGGTGAGAGACTGGCCCCAACCAACTAGCCGTAGGAAGCTGCAACAGTTCCTCGGCTTTGCTAATTTCTACAGGAGGTTCATTAAGGGCTGTAGTCAGGTAGTTAGCCCCCTGACAGCCCTGACCTCACCAAAGTCCCCTTCACCTGGTCGGATCGTTGCGATGCCGCGTTCAAGGAGTTGAAACGGCGCTTCTCGTCTGCACCCGTTCTGGTGCAGCCCGATCCTAGTCGCCAGTTAGTGGTTGAAGTGGACGCCTCTGACTCAGGGATAGGAGCTGTGCTCTCCCAGAGCGGGAAGACCGATAAGGTTCTTCACCCGTGTGCCTATTTTTCCCGCAGGTTGACCCCGGCCGAACGGAACTATGACGTCGGCAATCGAGAACTCCTTGCGGTGAAAGAGGCCCTTGAAGAGTGGAGACATCTGTTGGAGGGAACGTCCGTGCCATTCACGGTTTTCACTGACCATCGGAACCTGGAGTACATCAGGACCGCCAAGCGGCTGAACCCCAGGCAAGCCCGCTGGTCACTGTTCTTTGGCCGTTTTGACTTCCGGATCACCTACCGTCCCGGGACCAAAAATCAGAGATCGGATGCATTGTCCCGGGTCCATGAAGACGAAGTCAAAACGGAATCGTCGGATCCCCCGGATCCCATCATCCCGGAGTCCGCTATCGTGGCCGCCCTCACCTGGGACGTAGAGAAGACCGTCCGGGAGGCCCTGACACGAGACCCGGACCCCGGAACTGGACCAAAGAACAGACTCTACGTCCCACCGGAAGCCAGAGCTGCAGTACTGGACTTCTGTCACGGTTCTAAGCTCTCCTGTCACCCTGGGGTGCGAAGGACCGTGGCAGTCGTCCGGCAGCGCTTCTGGTGGGCGTCCCTGGAGGCCGACGTCCGGGGCTACGTCCAGGCCTGTACCACCTGCGCCAGGGGCAAGGCTGACCATCGGAAGACCTCAGGGCTGTTGCAGCCGCTGCCCGTCCCACATCGCCCCTGGTCCCACATCGGCCTGGACTTTGTCACGGGTCTCCCGCCGTCCCAGGGGAACACCGTCATCTTCACGATAGTGGACCGTTTCTCCAAGGCGGCCCACTTCGTGGCCCTCCCGAAGCTACCAACGGCCCAGGAGACAGCGGACCTCCTGGTCCACCACGTCATCCGTCTGCATGGGATACCATCAGACATCGTCTCCGATCACGGTCCCCAGTTTTCCTCACACGTTTGGAGGAGCTTCTGCCGGGAGCTGGGGGCCACGGTCAGCCTCTCGTCTGGGTATCACCCCCAGACCAACGGGCAAGCAGAACGGGCCAACCAAGAACTGGAGCAGACACTACGCTGTGTGACAGCCGCGCACCCGACGGCCTGGAGTACCCACCTGGCCTGGATCGAGTACGCCCACAACAGTCAGGTGTCATCAGCCACCGGCCTCTCCCCTTTTGAGGTGTGCTTGGGGTATCAGCCCCCCTTGTTTCCGGTGGTCGAGGGAGAGGTCGGTGTGCCCTCGGTCCAGGCCCACCTACGGAAGTGCCGTCGGGTGTGGCGTGCCGCCCGTTCTGCTTTGTTGAGGGCCCGGACGAGGGCGAAGAATCATGCAGACCGGCGGCGGGCCCCGGCCCCCACGTATCGTCCTGGGCAGGAAGTGTGGTTGTCCACCAAGGACATTCCCCTTCAAGTGGACTCCCCAAAACTCCAAGAACGATACATCGGTCCCTTCAAGATTCTCAAAGTCATCAATCCCGCCGCAGTGAGGGTCCAGCTTCCGGCCTCGCTGCGGATTCATCCAGTGTTTCATGTCTCCCGGATAAAACCCCATCACACCTCACCCCTCTGCACTCCGGGTCCGGCACCACCTCCTGCCCGGATCATCGACGGGGAACCGGCTTGGACCGTGCGCCGGCTCCTCGACGTCCGTCGAATGGGCCGGGGTTTTCAGTACCTGGTGGACTGGGAGGGGTACGGCCCTGAAGAACGCTCCTGGGTGAAGAAGGGCTTCATCCTGGACCCGGCCCTCCTGGCCGACTTCTACCGTCGCCATCCGGACAAGCCCGGTCGTGCGCCAGGAGGCGCCCGTTGAGGGGGGGGTCCTGTTGTGTGGGCCGCTGAAGAGGAGGTACTGCTGGCCCACCACCACTAGAGGGCGCCCTGCCTGGAGTGCGGGCTCCAGGCACCAGAGGGCGCTGCCGCCTCACGAGAGCAGCCAGGGTGACAGCTGTCACCCATCACTGGACACAGCTGACTCCACTCAGCACGGAGGTATATCACCAGGACGGCGTCTCCACCTCAGTGCCGAGATATCGCTTTAAGATAGAGGTAACGTTCTCTGCTGTATTTCTTACATTATTATATTGTCTTTCTTGTTGAGCATTGCAGGACAGCTGTCTACAAAAAGCCGTTGCTTCGGATAAGTACTCACCTTCCTGCAGTATTGTGACGTGAGGTGGAGGCGGCTTCTCCCCTCTCCGTGTTACTGGGTGCAGCCGCATCCACACCTGTGTGTTTGTTGTTCTCTGCCAGCAGTACCGGATCCGACGAGCGGAGGCAGTGGCCACCTGGGAATTCGGGACTTGGCGGTTCCAGTACTTCCAGGGTTCGGTGGCAGAGGAAATCTGGGTGGTTCCGGTTCGACTTGGACGGACGTCTCCTACCTTCGAGCCTGCCCACACGACACCAGTGGAATTCGGCTTAACCCCAAATTGTCGATTGTTGTATTGGTTGTGCACGTTTCACAACAGTAAAACCTTGTTATTTACCTTCTCCATTGTCCGTTCATTTGCGCCCCCTGTTGTGGGTCCGTGTTCCTACACTTTCACAACAGCCAGTCTGTCGCAGGGCCACAAACAAACACAGACACACCCACACACACCTAAGGACAATTTTAAAGATTCCAATCAACCTAACCCACATGTCTTTGGATGTGGGAGGAAACCCACGCAAACACGGGGAGAACATGCAAACTCCACACAGAAAGGCCACGGGAATTGAACCCACGACCTTCTCGCTGTGAGGCAACAGTGCTAACCACTAAGCCACCATGCTGCCCGCTATTAGAAGTTATTTTTCGTCAAAACATATTTATTAGTTAAGGCGCCACCTAGCGGTTTTTACCAGTCATTTTCTGTATGTGGATAGGTTGTTCTGTGTTCTACCAACCTGGCAAATTTTATGCCATTTGGTAATCCCATTAATGAGAAAACTATCATTAATTAAGTGGCACAAAGTCAAGAAACCTGCAAAAAAAAGTAAAAAAAAAAAAAGAAAGAAAAGTTTCCAGTCCAATTTATCAGAGTCACGCTCCAGAGAATGTTTTGACACCAATCTAGATTTTTTTTTTTTTTCTGTCAAAAATCCAGAGACGGGTTCCTTTGGGCCAATTTTGCATAATTCGCAGTATTCACTGGGTGTGGTCTACACGGCTAAAACGTGCTCACTCCACTGATTGCAGTGGTATAAAATAAATAAAATTTCCAATGGTTGACCCCCATGGATCAAATGTTATTAATGTTGACACATTTTTATGAATTATAGCACCACCTAGCATTTTTCACTGGCCATTTTGTGCATGCAGCAAGTTTTTTCTGACATCTACCAACCCTGTACATGTCACATTTCATCTCTGCCTGGTTTAGGCTGCCCAAACACTTTTTCTGCCTAGAAAAAAAAAAAAAGCAAAAAAACAAAAACCAGCATAAAATCAAAAGGGTCCTTCGACCAGCTTCACTGCTGCTTCGACCCTAATATTGATAAATAACTCTAAACTGAAGAGGCTTGTGGGTTTGAGTGGTTGGGCAAATCAAGTAAAAATGTGCTTTTTAAAATTACCTAATTGTATTATAGCTTTTTATTGTAAAAACAAATATTAGCAGGCAAATCAGTTGGTGTTTCTTCAGCAGTAAGGAGTGTTTTTTGTTTTTAACTCACACATGCTTACCTTTTGCTGTAGTGTGACCAGCTGACGCCGCACCAGTCAGCACAAACAACATCCCATTATTTTCTTAATATATATTGTTCCTGCTTCTCTCAGGCTGTAGGTCAGGAAAAAAAAACAGTGCATGAGGTGACTTCTTAGAGAAACAGCTGCATTTGCTCTCAATCTCTCCATCAGCAGATATTCTGCAGAAGCTTAAATCAGGGTGAAGAAATGCTATTCATTAGATCAACTCTGAACGATATCCTCGCCGTGATGTTTTGCACACATACACACACACACACACACACATATATATACACACTAAGCACATCAATCAGTTCAACACTGTTAAGACCTTTAGAAATATGATATTCTTACATATTTCATACAACCTGGTGCAGGTTGTTGCAAATCTAAATCTTCTAAAAACAAATGCTTATTGACTACCACATACACAGCGACTCCCGCTGGCCTCCGTCACACTTACCGCTGGCAAATGACGCTTTTCTGCAGAAGACCTTTACAAAATACAGTTCAGTGTTTTTGACCTTTGATCTTTTAATCCTAAATTCAAAAGGCTTCTTGGGGTCAGGGAAAGACGTTATTGCACTCATAAGATTTTTATAAAGTACATCCAGTGACACTGATTTTTGACCTTTTGACCCCAAAGCCAATAAGCTTCTTTTAGTCAATATACCGAACACAGAATACCAAGTTTGGTGACAGTCAGGGTGCTAATGAACGACTGGCTTCCCACATATAGCGACAACTAGCTCGGCTGGCTGCACATTGTGGAAAAAAAGTAGAGAATATGTTAAAACAAGGCGCCCAGCTGCATTGGCGTTTTACTCCACCCATAAACTTAATATCAAAGTAATATTTTGGCAATTTAAAAAATGTACTGTAGTTGTAGCAGTTTAATAAATTTTCTCAACTTTTTAAGAAAAAACAAAACACTGTGAAGGAAAAACGTCAGGTGCACGTGGTTACAGTCAAAGTCTTTATTAAGAAGCAACACCAGTCAAACCAACATGTGGCTTCAGAGAGAGAACAAGGTGGTATTTGTAACTTTTCATGACTTCCATCTAGCTGTAGCCAAGTCATCTGCATCAAATAAGCATGGCAGTGCCACAGGTTAGCGGCAAAAAGCACGCTAAAAAATTTTAAAGATAAGAAGTATATGCAGAACACAAGATAATTTGTTATATACACTGTTGTCGTTCAACGTTGTTCAGTCAATGCTACATAATTTAGAACAAGTCACACTTTTACATGGAGTAATAATTTGTAGCTTGGCATTTGATGACACCTACCTGAAAAAAAAACATCAACAAAAATCACACCTGACCCTCATGAAGGGTTAGTCTACATTCCGGTACTATACCCAGGTGAGGGGTAGAGATCTCGATGCAACTATGTGCTTTGGACAAAGTTTTCAATTTTTTGTTTGGGGCTGCAACCCCCCCCCCCCCCAACCAGGCTGACAGACATACCTGATCACATTGATACAGTGTTATGTAAAAGTTTGGGCACCCCTGATGATTTTCCTTTATGAATCATTGGTTGCCTGAATCAGAAATTTCAGTTAAATACTATATCATATAGCGGACGAACACACTGATATTTAAGAAGTGAAATTAAGTTTGTAGTATTTACAGAAAGTGTGCAATAATTATTTAAACAAAATTAGGCAGGTGCATAAATTTGGGCACCCTTTTATTTTTATTGATTTGAATGCATTTAGCACTAATCTTTGGAACACAAAACTGGTTTGGTAAGCTCATTGACCCTTGACCTCCTTACACAGGTGAATCCAATCATGAGAAAGGGTATTTAAGGTGGCCATTTGCAAATGTTTCTCCTCTATGCATCTCTGCTAATGAGTGGCAACATGGGAGCCTCTAAACAACTCTCAAATGACCTGAAAACAAAGATTGTTCAACATCATAGTTTAGGGGAAGGATACAAAAAGCTGTCTCAGAGATTTCAGCTGTCATTTTCCACTGTGAGGAACATAGTGAGGAAATGGAAGACCGCAGGCACAGTACTAGTTAAGGCCCAAAGTGGAAGGCCAAGAAAAATCTCAGATAAGCTGAAGCGACGGATGGTGAGAACAGTCATAGTCAACACACAGACCTGCTCCAAAGACCTACAACATGATCTTGCTGAAGATAATGTCTCTGTGCATTGTTCAACTATACAGCGCACTTTGCACAAAGAGATGCTGTATGATGCTGTAATGCAGAGGAAGCCTTTTCTGTGTACACGTCACAAACAGAGTCACTGGAGGTATGCTAAAGCACATTTGGACAAGCCAGCTTCATTTTGGAATAAGGTGACTGATGAAACTAAAACTGAGTTATTTGGACATAAGGGGCAGAAAAAGAACACAGCATTCCAAGAAAAACACTTACTGCCTCCAGTAAAATTTGGAGGTGGTTCCATCATGCTGCGGGGCTGTGTGGCCAGTGCAGGTACTGGGAATCTTGTTAAAGTTGAGGGTCACATTGATTCCAGTCAATATCAGCAGATTCTTGAGAACAATGTTCAAGAATCAGTCACAAAGTTGAAGTTGTGTCAGGTTTGGATCTTTCAACAAAACAACGACCCTAAACACTGCTCAAAATCTACTAAGGCATTCATGCAGAGGAACAAGTACAATGGAATGGCCACCTCAGTCCCCAGACCTGAATATTATTGAAAATATGTGGTGTGAGTTTAAGCAGGTTGTCCATGCTCGGAAACCAACAAACCTGACTGAACTGGAGATGTATCGTAAAGAATGGTCCAAAATACCTTCAACCAGAATCCAGACTCTCATTGGAAGCTATAGGAAGCATGTAGAGGCTGTTATTTCTGTAAAAGGAGGATCTACTAAATATTGATGTATTTTTTTCTGTTGGGGTGCCCAAATTTATGCATCTGCCTAATTTTGTTTAAATAATTATTGCACACTTTCTGTAAATACTAGAAACTTCATTTCATTTCTCAAATATCAGTGTGTTCGTCTGCAATATGATATATTTAACTGAAATTGCTGATCCAAACAACCAATGATTTATAAAGGAAAATCATGGAAATCATCAGGGATGCCCAAACTTTTACATACCACTGTATGACACACACTCCTTTATTAAACAAAACAAACAAAAAGTCACCCAATAGCAACAGAGAGGATCTGAAAAGGATGGGAGCTATGGGCAATTGGAGACCCTCACCCCCACCCCAAGAGGGCCCCAGGGGTGGTGTAAATGTTAGAAATCGAAAATCTTACTCATATTTAGGAATAATTAATAACTTAATAATATACAACTCTTATATACATTGTTATGGACAGCAGGGGTGGTGGCTAAGTGGTTAGCGCACTTGGTTTCCGTGCAGAAGATTCCCCGTTCAAACCCCACCCCTGAGCAGACTGCAGCGTATCATCCACGCAGCAGAGAAGGTGATCGAGTGCAATCTGCCATTCCTCCAGGACCTGTACACCTCCAGAGCCCTGAGGCGAGGAGAGACGATTGTCTATAAATGATCCCTCTCACTCAGGACACAAACTTTTTGTCACCCTCCCCTCTGGCAGACGGCTGAGGTTCATCAGGACTAAAACCTCAAGACACAAAAACAGCTTTTTTCCATCTGCAGCTAGACTAATAAATAATGCCAGAGACCCCATTTACCCGACCCCCCCCCCCCACCACTCCCACAAAGTACAGCTTGATCATCTCTGCACTGAAAGGTACTGTACGTCTGCATGCCTTTGCACAGCCCCATTCCATTATGTTATATTTGACAGTGAACATAGTTTTGCATAGTTTTTTCCTTTTCTTTTTATTGTTTATGCACCAGTGACACCAAATCAAATTCCTTATACGTGAGAACTTACTTGGCAATAAATTTGATTCTGATTCTGCCATATTTCTGGTATCTGGTGTAAAACCTGTGCCAAAATCAACATGCTGATCCACCTTGGATCTGCTGTGGGGACCCCGAGTAAAAAAAACAAACAAAAAAACAAGGGAACAGCCGAAGGGTCTTACTATATATACTTTGGTTTGGAGCTTAGAAACAAAACATCACTGGGTCAAATATAATTCTGATACATTTCAAGAAAGTTGGAAACACTAATGAGCTCTTGCTGCAGTCTGATCACGGTCATGGTTGAACTTACTGAAGACAAGCAGATATTCAGTTCAGATTTGGTGAGATTCAAATATTATTCAATTTGTCACATGCATAAGAACGTATGACTGATGCACAGATGCATGTAGCACAAATCGATACCGCCCGTCCTGCTGTCCAACTGGGAGAGGATATTAAAAAGAATTTGTAGTGTGTAGCTTGTAAATAATGGAGCTCATACAGCAGCATAAAAATAATAAAACATACAGTGATCTCCAGAGGTGGGACAAAGTCACTGTCAAGTCATCAATCTGCAAGTCCTAAGTCAAGTCTCAAGTCAGCTTACAAACAATTGGTGGTCATTATGACTTGAGACTTGCTGATTCATGACTTGAGAGTGACTTGATCGTCCCACCTATGTTGGTCTCCCATTAAGATAAAGTTTGGTTAGTTTTTGAGTGTGGGTTGGTCACCAATCACTGATGTTGTGATTGTGAAATATTGCATTGAGCCACATATATGTTGCACTACAGAAGTGCTTGGGTTAGTGTTAATTGCATGAATCCATTAACTGTCCTGCACATTGAGTTTTGATAGTAAATAGGATAATAATCACAGAAGAGGATGAGCATAAACCAGGTGCGTGTTGCCATCTAGTGGCCATTATGCAGACGTACATAACTGACGTCACTATGCATTTTCATGCCTGCCTCAGATAGTGCACTCTCACGTTTAGCAAACATATCAGCTAATTAAATACCTTGATTAGCTGTAATTGTAGGGCCTCTGTTTTTACCTCATATCTGCACAGTGAGGTCATTACAAACCTGCAGTCTGTTAATTAATGATACTGACAGTCTGATTTGTTGTTACTTGACTGATTTTTTTTTCTTGTCCTAGTGTGTTCAGTGTGAGAGTGATCAGTCAGGTGATGAAAGTGTTAATGAGCCAATGAGATGATGGGTAAGGACTGATTCCAGAGATCAGAGGATGCTGTGTAACACCTCCAGCTCCTGAGCTGGTGTGAGTGCACAATGCAGGACACTGCTTCCTCTCTGAGCAGAGATAATAGGTGTGTTTGTGTCTGTGCTGGTGCTGATGTGCGTCAGACGCCTTCTCTCTCCATGCCCACTCCGGGTGCCAAGAGAGGGGCTTAAACCTGCGTCTGGAGATGGGAGCTGTGGAGATCCCAGGGAGCGGATTCTTGGCACCGTGAAATAGGATTTGGGGAGGACCGAAGCAATGAAGCGAGAGGGAGAAGAGCAACTGCCAAGTCCTCTCTATGGATTTGGTGCTGCACCACCACCACCACCACCACCACTCCTTCAACATATTCAGCTTGTACGCACGCACACACACACGCGTGCACACACACACACACACGTTTGCAGAGAGGAGAAGATGTGGCAATGGAAAAAGAAAAGCAGAGAGGCAGGATAATGAGACGTGCAGTGTTGTGGAGCAGTTGCATTGGAGAGAAAGGGTGACCTGAACATTTGTTCTTCACCGTAACCAACTCCTACAAACCAGTAATCCCACCCTACCTACCAGGTGGCTGCACACGGAGAACAACCATGTCAGTGCATGGTGTCCTGCATGCATGTTTGTGCGGATCAGCAGCACAATATATCTTACAGAATGACAGAGAGACTACAAGGCTGCTCACACGTTGCACATCTTTTGTTGGAACATTACAAAAGTTTGCTTTGACGTCTTCTCCCGTCCACACAAATCAAATCATGATGATTAGCGAATGTGAGAACTTGGTGGAACTGGATCAGCTCCCTGGGTTTGAGTCCAGTTGGAGCCTGTCTCTGTGGAGTTTGCATGGGCAGCTCTAGTCGGAGTAGCAAACAGTATGGAGGTGTGCAGAACACATGAGGAGCCACTGCAGAGGAAAACGGACTCCGAACAGAGGAACCGACAACGTGGTGGAGTGATAAGAAAACACGGGCCATGTGTGTGTGAAGCAATGAGAGGCAGGTGCAGAAGCAAGACAAAGAGGGGACAGAGGGCACATCTACACAGGACAAAGAGAAACCTAAACACTGTACAACACACGAGGAAAAAAACTATAACCGTATTCATACAGTGGAAGACAAAAGCAGTGCACTAAAACCAAAATGGCACTCAACAAACAGCTAAAGTGTGAGACAAACTAACCATGCACCCAAAACCCACAAAATGCGTAAAAACAGGCATCATGTGCTGCACCATGGCATCTATAAAATCCCAATATTCCATTCAGGCCTACAAGCAGATCCTATAATTCCACTCCTGCCTCCTCTTTTTCACATCCATGTCCATGCTTATGCATATGAAATGCAAGGTGACAACCAATCAGAGAGCTTCTTACATACTTAATTTGCATTGTTTTAACAGCGCGATACCGAAAGTGTCAAAGGCTAAATGGAGACACTAAAAGTAGAAGCTAAATGACTAGTATGTGACAGGAAAATGAAAACCAGTGGGGAAAAGTTTCTTCAAGGTCACCACAACAGCTCAGGTACAGATTCAGATTCTGCACACGGTTTAGGGCAGATTCCCTTTTTGACGTAACTCCTATTTTACATATGAAACATGCGCACAGCTGCTGGTGTTCCCAAGCAGTCTCCAAGCCAAAACAGATACTTTGAACCTGATTAAAATCTGGAGTCTTGATTCAATTTATAAGTTCAATTATTTAGTTCTCAATTAAAATCATATTTTGCAAAGAGATTTTTAAATTCCATTATGTATTAATGAATTAATGTGTTTTCTAATGAAGTACTTAATAACTTAATTTGAATTCTATGTTGATGAATTATTGCTGTTTGATGTGTAAATTCTTCTTATGATTCGTGTTTTTTGTTATTCCCCATGAAAATGTTGAATAATTAATTAATTTGCAATTAATTAATTAATTGATGAATTAATTTGTAATTAATTCATTAATTAATATTAATTAGATATAGACATTAATTATTAATGTCTTTCAATTGTAAAAGTAGTTATTAACTAATGAATTGCTTGATTATTATTTCCATTACTGTTCTGAACATCTGCTGTGGTGGAGGCGGGAATAAATAAATAAATAAATACATTTGGAGCCGCCCCTGTGTAAATCCAGCTGATCACAGCCTGGGTAATTTAATTCCAAAATCTCTTCTCAAGATTTCAAGATTAAGATGAAGAGATTATATTTGCCATTTGTACACGCAGAAAAAGTACAGGTGCACAGGAATTGTTTTCATTCAGGTCAAAGGTCAAAGCAGGTGTTACTGTTCATTTTCATGAGTAATGTTCAAATGGAGCAAATAGAAACTTGGGTTCTGTGTGTAATTTAAGTCCAAGATTTGCCTTTGAGCTTCAGCGGTGATTGACAGCAGAAAGGTGGTAGAATTTTACTGTTCTTTTCTTTTTGGCACTTACCACGGTAACGCTTCAGTTTCTGACAAAGTGTTTAATGAGAGCCTATAGAAAGTTGTGGATAATTTGACACCGAAAATAACACCAGACGGCCAGCGGTTCCTGAGATATGAAGCAACTCAAAACACAGAAGTTCAACCTATCAAGTGTCCCCTCTCTCTCTCTCTCTCTCTCTCTCTCTCTCTCTCTCTCTCTCTCTCTCTCTCTCGTTTGCTTCTGCCTGCATACACAATGACAGACTCGAGATGTTTCCGAAAAGAAAGAAGCAACAAAGTTGTCATTTGTGGACGTCTTCCGTTCCAGTTCACGTCTCTCTGCAGCGGATGGTGATCTGAGATCTTGGGAATATTTGTTGCTGTGGGAAAATCGCTCCAAAGTGAAGAGGAAGTGGAACCCCTCTGTTGTCCTCTTCTTCCTGTTTCCTTTGTCCTCCACCTGCCTGCACCTCTCTTTCTTTTTCACTCAATCCTTGTCACCTTGTGATGCATGCATGCCCTCTCCACCCTTCTTGAGTGATTTTCTCTCTTTTTTTTCCCTCCACTTTTCTACAAAGGACTTGTGCAATTTTGCCATTACTCATATTATTGCTGCTGGCTGCAGACTGAGTCTTGGCTCCATTCCTCCGGGGTAATTGGAAACTGCAGGTGTGAGAGGGCACATTAGCATACACAAGCCTTGCACAGCGCACTGCTTCAGTCCTAATGGCACCATGAAAAACACATCTATCACACTAATGCCACAGAGATGGATGTGTGCTGTAGTTACACCACTGAGACCAATCCTTAAAAAGCGATATCCTGTGGCATTGCAGAGCTTGAGCACTCTCGTCCTAAAGTGTGGCTGCATATATTTGTGTGACACAGTGGGTGAGAGGAGGGGAGAAAGGGGGGACACCGTGGCACTGAGCCACTGATAATCTGTGGAGATATGAGGAGAGTCTTATAACAAGTGCACCAGTGCATTTGTACAGCTCAGAAGAATTGAGTGGCCAATGTGTGGCAGTATTTACGCCACTGCAATCTGTAAACACCATGGTTAGGGCCAGGGTTGGGAGGGTTACTTTAAAAATGTATTTCGATACAGTTACTAGTTACCTGTTGAAAAATGTAATCAGTAACATAATCCAAGTACCATAATATTAAAGTAATGTAATTTGATTACTTTCAATTACTTCTGGATTAATCCAATATCAAATATGCTAATACAGACAAAAGAAACTAAATAGAAATAGTCTTGATTACATAGTACAGTTTATTAAGCAAAAATAAAACTGTTTCTTTTACATGGCATGCTCTGTTTTACTTCACATTATGAATTAAGAGCACCCACAATATTGGTTTAAACACACCCAGTGTTCACCTGCTAAATTTTCAACAAAAAAATGCCAAACAAATGAAGCATAATGAAAACTCAGGCATGTGCAGATGAATTTGTAATTAAAAGTGGCTTGCAGAACAACATACAAAACAAAAAAAAGTCTACTACTTGTTCAGTAAATTCGCACCATGTTTAACATATCAGTCCACTTACTGAACTTTCAAAATAAGAACAAAAGCATAATGAAAACCATTAAGTAAATCCTGTCAGTAAGGAGGCGTGATCGCCATTTTAATTCCGGGCAAGTTAGTGATTTGCGTGCATAGAAGTTCAAGAAACAGGTGGAATATGCCGGAAAGCTGCGCATGTTGGCAAAGCCAGAAATGGAGGAACAAGGGAGACAATATTTCCTTCCATAAGTAAGTAGTTTTGGTTCTTCTTGTCACTTTGTCCGTGATATTTGGATGATAAACAGCTGTATGTTTCCTGCCGTACCTGTGTCGCCCGATGACATGGACCATTAACTCTTCACTTATGTCTAGTTGATATTTTCCACTGCTAGACCAATGTCTAGTTAAAATACTTGTCATTAGTGTTTAAAATTGTTCGACGAGACTGGGGATTTTTTTTTTTTAATTTGCACCTTAAAATAATGAGATTATAATGACCCGCGCTGTGCCGCTCACAGTCACACCCACACATAGAGATGTGTACCCACACCACTGACTTCATGAATGAAACTCGGTCAATAAAGGATAATTGTGTAAAAATATAGTATGTATATAAATGTATTGTAATGGTTTTAGGAGCTGCGCTGAACAGCTGCTGCAGCAGGACGCCTCAGCTCAGCAGCCTGAACAGCACAGATCCGTGTAACTTTCAATTCAATTCAATTCAATTCAATTTTTTTTTATATAGCGCCAAATCACAACAAACAGTTGCCTTTCAACACTAATATTTGGGAATGTGTGTGTGTCAGAGTAAGTTTAATACTTTCTTGACATAATTTAATGTAATTTAATTTTACTGGCTCAATATCCAGGTCAAAATGGCATTTTTTAACACGTATTTTGCGAGCATTTTTCTGAGTGTGTCCAGTCACGGATCTCCATTGAAAATGCATTAACATCCGGCACTTCATCAATATTTTGCCCGGTTAGGAGACGTCATGTCGCTGTTCATGAAGGGACGTTTTCTTTTCAAAGAAAAAAAAAATTATATACAGATAACAGGGTTCTAACTAGGATAAAATTTTACCGTAGTGGTAATGTCGAGGGAGCGAAGCGGCCGAGGGGGGCACAGAAGGGGGGGGGCAGCTTTTGAGAATTTAAGCTAAAAATTGGCCATTCTTTAATCCAACTTTCTTTATTGAATTTTCAACAATATGACATACAATGATGACAACTGTAAAAAGAAACAAATTGCAATAATAAAAGACATGTCAAAACCCACACCCCATACCCACCCTCCCACCCAACAGGTCCAGACACAAAGACACAGCAGAGAACCAGTCTCTGCTTGTGCAACATAAAGATACGCAGACACACACACACACACACCACAACACACACATATAAAGGGGGTGACCAGTGCAGTTAAAAATATTTATACAGTATTAGTTATTATGAATTTTAAAGGATTGAAAATAAGAGTTAGAAGTGGAAGACAAAATTATATATCACCAGTCTAACAATCAAAATTTTATCCAATACTCGCCTCCGGAATTATTGTTAATGAATCCACCAGTGATACAAATGAAAACCAAGTTTTTTTTAATTTATTGAGGGAGCCCTTGAGTGAGAATCGAATCTTTTCCAATTTTAAAAGTACATCCCTCAACCAGTGGTTATGTGAAGGAGGGTCGGAAAGTTTCCATTTAGATAGGATCAATCTCCGTGCCAACGAGGTAGTGAAAGACAGAGCCCGTTTCAGGGGGCTCGGAATATTGGCATCAAGCGACACACCAAATATGGCAGACACCAGATTAGGACAAAGAGTGTGACCATACGTCTGGCTGAGTGTGTCGAAAATATTAGTCCAAAAAGTGGTTAGTTTGGGACAGGCCCAAGACATGTGAGTGTGGTTAGCTGGTGACTGCCCACATCTATTACATTTGTCAATAACCAACTGATAATTCCGAGACAATTTGGTGTTTGTGTAGTGTACTCTATAAAAAACTTTACATTGAATCAATGAATGGCGTGCACAGATTGAGGATGAGTGTATCAATTTCGAAGCTGATTCCCATTGTTGTTCAGATAAAGTCAGGTTCATTTCCTCCTCCCATACCCTTTTGGTTGAAATAAATGATCTTGGCATAATTTCATCAATCATATGAAATAAAACTGAAATGCAGTCTTTCCGTTGAGGATTTACACCTTAAAAAATATTATCCAAACAGGTTTCAGGAGGTCTGTTTGGGTAGTGGGGGAATTGTTTTTGACAAAGTCCCTTATTTGAAGAAAATGGAAAAAGTGAGAATTTGGCAGTTGATATCTGACTGAAAGATTGGCAAAAGAAGAAAAAACATTGTCCCTATAAAGATCTTTAATTTTACAAAGGTCCCTATCATACCAAATTCTAAAGACCACATCTGTAACAGAAGGGATAAAGTTACAATTTCCAAATATAGGGGTTAAAGTAGAAGGACAATTCAAACCGAAGTTCTTTCTGAATTGTCTCCAAATGGCAAGGATCTGTTTAACAATGAGATTATCCTTGACGACAGTTAGTGAAAGGGGAAGCTGGGAACACAGTACAGAAGTGAATAAGGAATAGATGCTTTCTCTATTTGCACCCAAATCGGCAGCGTACCTACATCCTTTAACATCCAATATAACATTTTCTGAATGTTAACAGACCAATAATATTTTCTGAAATCAGAAAGTGCAAGGCCACCTTCAGCTTTGGGCAAAAACATAATAGATTTACGTATTCTAGCTGGCTTTCCATTCCATAAGAATTGGGATATCTGTTTATCCAACCTGTCGAAAAAAGATTTAGAGAGAAATATAGGAACATGTTGAAAAAGATTGGAAGGATAGCCATTTTAATTAAGTTCACTCGGCCTGCCAATGACAAAGGCAAAAGGGACCAACATTCAAAATCTTTTCCTACACTGTCTAAAAGTGTCAAGAAATTCATTTTTAGCAAATCAGACAGAGAAGATGAGATAAAGACACCCAAATATTTAAAGCCAGATTCTGTTATCTTAAAAGGAAAAGAAGATTGAGGTAGTGCTTTGGCTAAGGAATTAAGTGGGAATAGTTCACTTTTTTGATAGTTTAGCTTATAACCTGAGAATGTTCCATAATTATCCAAAATGTTAAAAAGTATGGGAAGTGAAGTCAGGGGGTCAGAAATGTACAGAAGCAGGTCATCTGCATAAAGGGACACTTTATGAGTAGAACCAGACCTAGTAATTCCTCTAATTCTCTCTTCAGATCACAAAAAAATGGCCAAAGATTCAATGGCGATAGCAAATAATAAGGGCGATAAAGGACAGCCCTGTCTCGTTCCTCTCCCAAGACCAAAGGGATGGGAGAGGGTGTTATTGGTCTGTACCGAGGCCATGGGTAGAGAGTATAAAAGTCTGACCCATGAAATAAAATTTTTGTCCAAGCCAAATTTATCCATTACTTCATAAAGGAAGGCCACTCCACACGATCAAAGGCCTTCTCTGCATCAAGGGCTAATATGATCTCAGGAGATGAAGAACATGGGATGTGGATTATGTCCAAAAGACGCCTGGTGTTATGGTGAGAATGGCGTCTGATCATGAAACCTGTTTGATCTAAAGAAATTATTGAAGGTAGGACACGTTGAAGACGGGAAGCTAGAATTTTAGAAAGTATTTTAAAGTCAACATTAAGGAGTGAGATGGGCCTATAGCTACTACAGAGGAGGGGATCTTTGTCTTTCTTTAAAATTAGAGAAATTGTGGCTTCAGATAAGGTGCCCGGAAGGCAACCCTTGGAGAAGGCTTCAGCGTACAAGTCCTTCAAGAGTGGGCCTAAAATATCAGAGTTTGCTTTATAATATTCTACAGAATAGCCATCTGGGCCAGGACTTTTTGATAGTTTCAAAGACTTGATAGCTTCTTGGATCTCAGACTCTGTTACCGGATCACCTAAGCCCTTGACAGAATTTTTATCAATTTGTGGAAATTCTATATTCTGGAGCCAGTTCTGGGCATTAGGTGGAGAAGCCGAGCGGTACAAGTTAGAGTAAAATTCAGCAAATGCTTCATTAACGCTCTTAGGATCAGAAACAATCTCACCATTAGGTCATTTTATAGCTGGAATTAGTTTTGAGGTTGCCTCTGCTCGGGATTGATAAGCCAAGAGCTTTCCTGCTTTGTCGCCACATTAAAAAAAAAGCTGTTTAGTTTTTATTAGTTGCACTGTGGCGGCAGTAGAAGTAGTTAAATTTAAATTTGCTTGAAGCTTCACTCGTTCAGTATATAGGTTAGGATCTAGATTAATTGAGTATTTACTATCAATATCTTTAATCTTAGCTAGCAAGTCGGTTTTCTGGGACATTTCATCCTTTTTTAGGTTAGAGACAAAACTTATAAGCTGACCCCTCAAATAAGCTTTTAAGGATTCCCAAAGTGTCCCTCTTGAGATTTCTGGTGTGTCATTATTTCAAGGAAAAGTGAGATTTGGTTTCTTATGAACTGTTTATAATCATCTCTCATCAGCAAACTGGAATTGAACCTCCAGATAAAAGGAGGGCGGGATGGAGCCGTCAGTGATAGATCTAGGGAGACAGGCGAGTGGTCAGATATAGCGATGGCATGGTAATCACAAGTCTGAATACTAGAAAGTAATCTGATATCATTGAGAAAAAAATCTATTCGTGTATGTGTGATGAGCATGAGAAAAGAAAGAAAATATCTTGGTTGTTGGATTCAACTGTCACCAAGGGTCCACAAGCCCCAACTCAGTTTTAAAAACCTCAAGTGCTTTAGAGGATTTAGTTAAAGTTGAAGGCTTAGTTGATGATCTATCAAGTAAGACATCCTGAATCAAATTGTAATCCCCACATAAAATAAAATTGTAATTTTCAAATGCCGGTAATAAGGAAAACAATTTGGTTATGAAGGCCTCATCGTCAAAATTGGGTCCGTAGACACTACCAGCACAACCAAACACCCCTGTAAATTACCAGAAACAAGTATAAAACGACCATTTGGATCAGCTATCACTGAATGTTCTTCAAATAGGACATTTGAACGAAAAAGTATTGCAGCCCCTCTAGCCTCTGCTTTAAATTTAGAATGGTAGACCTGTCCAATCCAATTTTTCTTTAATCTAAGTATTTCTTTGTTCCTTAGCTGGTAGTCATTAATAGACGATTGTATGCTGTCCATTTTTGCTTCAAGTCTTTTGATGGACGAGTTAAACTCGACGGATAGCGCTGTCCGGTGCTCCTCTAGCAAAGCCTTTAGCATAGCTAGCACTGACTCGTTCATGGGTTCTTCTTTCTTTTGCTCATCTTTTCTTGCTCTTGTGGTGGACATCGTAGTCGCCAATATTTAAACGTGCGAGTAGATCGTAAAAGGTTACAATAGGTAGTGAGTAAATAAAATGTGGAAACTATTAAGGCAGGAGCCCCAAAAAGCATGTCTACTCCATGCTGCAGTCAACCCGGAAGTCTCTATTGTTGTAGTTTAAATAAGCTCTGAAGACTCTGGAAAAAAAAAAAAAGCGGAGGCTGCTGAGCCTTAGCTCAGCTAAGGCTCGCTAGTAAGCTAGCTAGTAAGTTTAATACTTTCTTGACATCATTTAATGTAATTTAATTTTACTGCCTCAATATCCAGGTCAAAATGGCATTTTTTAACACGTATTTTGCAAGCATTTTTCTGAGTGTGTCCAGTCGCGGATCTCCATTGAAAATCCATTAACATCCGGGTACTTCAGCAATATTTTGCCCAGTTAGGAGATGTCATGTCGCTGTTCATGAAGGGACGTTTTCGTTTCAAAGAAAAAAAAAAAATAATAATAATAATATATATATATATATATATATAGAGAGAGAGAGAGAGAGAGAGAGAGAACAGCTGGTTCTAGCTAGGATAAAATATTAGCGTAGTGGTAATGTTGAGGGAGCGAAGCGACGGGGGGAAGGGGGCAGCTTTTGAGAATTTAAGCTAAAAATTGGGCATTCTAGGGGTACCCAAAGGGGAAAAGCCAGGTACGACAGCCCAAGTCCCTTCATCATGTCCAGAAGGCTGGGGAAGCTTGTTGAGTGGGCAGTCTCATTCTGGGTTAGCCAGTACATGGCCCTCAGTGAGGCAGTCAGATTCCGTGGACATTTTTAAGTCAAGACTTAAAACCTATTTTTATTCTCTTTCTTATGAGTAGTTTTTATTTCATGTTTTATTCTTTTACTTCTGTTTTTAATTATTTGATTTTTTTATTTTTATTTATTTATTTTAATTTTTTATGTTGAACTGTTCTGTGTGAGGCACCTTGAGAGGGCTTTTGTTGTAATTTGGCACTTTATAAGATGATTAAATTGAAATTGAACAACATTTTATTGAGTCTGTAAATAAATATGAAATTGGTTACTGGATCCTTAAACTCTGGACATAATAAACTCTACATGGTGGATCCTTGATCTCTGGACATAAACAGAAATAAAATCTGTTAGTTTTTGTCGAAAGCATTTCCTTTCAGACATTATTATTGGCATGAATGTCTTTCCATACCTATGAGCTGCAGCTCTTGCAGATGTGCTGCAGATCAGGTTTATAAACAATGCAAGACGTCTCGTTTTGGGAGGAAAAAACGTTTTAGTCGATTGTAGTTTATTGTCTGTACTGCAACGTTTATAAGAGGTGTCATTTTATTTAAAGCGGCGATTCGTTTTGAAGTTATTAATTCCGAGCGGACTCTATCTCAGAGAGACAGAGTCAGAGAGCCGCGCAGCGTTTGAAGCCGTGACAAAACGGAAGCCGATTCTCGTTTCTCGACTGCAACAAGACCAGAGTCCCAGTTAGTGACTTTAATCCACACAAAAGTGACTCATGATATTTTAATGGCTTTCAGAGGGGTGAAGAAGCGGACTTACCGCTTCTGAAGAGCAGTGAATCAAAGAGCCACGAGCCATTGAATCGAAACATTGCTTCGATTCACGCTTCAAATTGGAGTCGCGCTGCAGAAACGGTTGATTACAGACGCTGTATTGAAAATCGTAACGGTCCAAAATTATAGCGTAACGGGCCGTAACGCAAGTTTGCGCTAGGTAGAACCCTGGATAATATCATAAAATGCATTAAAATTGTAATCCTGCGAAGTAATCCCCATTTTTACTAAATATACCTGTAATCTAAATACGTCTTTTTTCTGTAACTGTAGCGGAATGCAGTTACCTTTTTTTTGTATCCTAATTACGTAACGCCGTTACATGTATTCCGTTACTCCACAAACCTGGTTAGGGCAAAGAAAAGTAATAAAATTAAGCCTGTTTAGTTTCAAACGGGGGCTACAAGTTTCAGAGGACTCAGTTAAGACAAGCAAATTTTATCCAGTATCATATGAAGACGAGTGTGAATACAGTGAACTGGGTCGGGCTCGACGTGAACTTCACAAGCCCCCACCATGACACGTCAGCACTGCAAAAACTGTCCCTCTCAAAATAAGAAAAATGCCATGCATTTTCAAATCAGTGAGTCACATTGACTACTAGGTTCCTCCTGTCCAATAGTTAGTGCCAGGGCTGTGAAATGAAAATTGTGAAATCCGAGGAAAATTTCGAGGAAAATTGAAACAATCCTTCAAATGGTGATACAAGTATCAAGGTCAGCAGAAATACAGCTTAGACACTACACTTAAAAAAAAAAAAACTGACTGGCCACTTGAATTTTCAATGGCAGCCAGGTGGGGTCAATTGAAGAATTACACAGGGGTCAAAATTTAAAAATGCTCCAATCAAATTGAAAACTACATCACATTACTTGTCTGATTATAAAGATTCCAAAAAAGGTATAGTTTGGGCTATCTATGACTGAATGTTATGGAGTTGTGGGGTAAAACGAATGTGATGCTTGTATCACCATTTGCAGGATTCCACTCTATTGTAAGGGATAGAACTGGGTATTAACCCCCGTTGCCTGACGTGTGCCGGATGCTACGGCATCAAAACATCGCTTTGTTCAGCGGATTTAGCGGCGTTTTATCCACCTATTTGCGGATAGTACGGCGGTCAAAACGCCAGCAAAGTGCTCCACCCCTTTCCACCGCGAAAACAGCCGGAACTACCGCGAACTTCGGTCTACGTACTACCCGCCGACTAAACCGTCTATGTGTTAACTGGGCTAAAAACTCTTCCGGGATGCTTCCGGGAGCTCTTACCGTCTATGTGTAAACGGGGCTTAAATATTCTCTTATCTGCTGCACTATATATGAGATGTAAGATGCTGCTCCTCAGTGTTTCTCAGTTTCCCTCAAAAGTATTGGAACACTTGGTATTGCACACATTTTAATTTATTTATTCCATTTCAAATACATTTTGTTTTGGTAAATTGTCTTCCTTAACTCAAACTGAAAGCAAATCTCTACAACTTGATATAAATTAATTAAAATATAAAATCCATCTTCCTGATGAAGTGCTGTAAAGAGGATTTTCTTCAAGAAGAAGACCTGAAAGTTCAGCTACATTTGCCAGAAAGTAACATTTGAGATGCAAGCCTACATTTGATGTTTTGGTGAAAGAAAACCTTTTTATTTCTTCATAATTGATGGAAATAAAGTCAAGACATATTCAGTGACTTGGAAATGTTCATTGTCTCCATCCCTTCACTTGTCTGAGAAAACCGGTAATAAAACTTATTATTATCTTACAGGTTTATCAAGTTTTGGAGATTTGCTTTCAGTTTGAGTTTGAGGAAGATAATTTTAGAATTTTTTATTCTTTATATTTTTTTGTATTTCTTGTATCTGAAATGGCAATAAACAAATTAAAATGTGTGAAATTCAAGTGTTCCAAAACTTTTGGAGGGCACAGTATCCTAACCAATGATGAGTGCAAAATGAGTGTGGTATTATTACTGTTTTGTTTAGGAATGTTTAATTTTCATTGTTGCTGCACTTTGTGTCAAATCATAGTCATATGGTATATCATATTGATATGACAATATTGAGATATGATAATTTGGTCATATTGTACAGCCCGACTGTCAACTGGCTGAAAAGTTTGAATACTAATTTACATCTACATAAAAAAATATGCTTAAAGTGGCAGGGGGTAAGAGGGCTTAATTAGGGGGGTCAGCTGAAAGGCAAAAAAGAAAAATGCTTAAAAGGTGGGGGGTATGGGGGGGCATGGGTCCCCCCCCCCCCAGAAGCTGAAAGGTTTTAGTCATGCTCATGCTCCCAAGAACCATTTTGATGAAAAAAGTCTGAATGACCTAAAGGACATGGTTAGAAGTGAGGAGCCCCCCCCCCCCCAGAAGCTGAAAGGTTTTTTGGCCATGTAATGCTCCCCTGAAGCATTTACTCAAAATGCAGTCTGAAGGACCTAAATGACATGGTGAGATGCTGACGGGCTTTGCTCGTTCATGGTCTGTGACATGCGTATTATATATTGTGGATAATTAGAATGACTCCTGGAACATGGGGGGTAAAATTTGAGAAATGTTCCTCTAAAGCGACACTTTGGTACAGAAGTAGTACTTTAGTCCATTCTGCAGTGAAATTCAAAAAGGAGAATTTTAAGCGAACAATTCTAGAAGGCAAAGTGACGACCCAATTTGGACCCCCCCGTAGAGTGTGGGTGCTGTTCAACTTGCCAACCATAGTCATGTGTCATTACCATGTCCACATACACATGCACAGAGGTCTGCAGGGCCTTTCTTTGTTCTGTCTGTAGTCTGTAGTTTCTCTTGTCTACAGAACTGCGTGGAAACAGCTTGTTAAACACTGACATCTATTGACTCCTCGGCCCCCCGCTGGGCATCTCTCACTGCAGTTAGAGCTTCATAGCAGCAACATACCTGCCAGTCTACGACTTCAGAAAGGCTGCAGTTTCCTCAGAGGGCTGTTGGAGAGTGACAGCCTCACATGCCTCACAGTGCACACGTGCACTGTGAGGCATGTGACTGAATGGACAGACACAGGTCAAGGGACAGCAGAACATGAAAGAAGAACAAAGTACTGGGAGTAACTAGAAGGGGCACTCAGAGAACACATACCCCTGTCAGGTTTCCACAGTATCCCTTTTATTCAGCTAAACCCTGAATCCTTTGATTCTGGTCCTTCATCTTTTGATAGAATCTTTGATTCTGAGTTTTGATCTTGATGTCTGATCTTTGATCTTAATAAGGCAAAAACACCGAATTTTTTTTTGTGGTGTTATCAGGGTAGAAATATTAGGTTTTCCTTTGTTCTCTCATAGAGCAAAAACTGTTGTCTTGCCTTTATAAATGTCACAAGTGTTGTATTTCTATAATTCTATTTCAGCTATATGATGGCACAAGACAAAAGTAGTATTTTAAGTCACCGTAATTACAGGTACGGTTACCATCCCTTAAGTACTTAATCACTCAGCTGCAGCCACTCTCAACCAGTTAGCACTTAATATATTCAGTTTGTTGAAACAAATCAGTACTTCATGAAGCTACAGTGGTTTTTGTCATTCAGTTGCTATTAATATAAATCACTTGATGGCAGTTGAGGACAAGCTCCATCCCTCAATCCAAATTTGTAGCAAAATTTAAGCAGGTCCAAAGTCCATGTCTGCAATTAATTTCATTGAAATCAGTTACATGTGTATTTGAAAAATCAGGAAGGCAGACAGACGACAATAAAAATATAACCTCCTCAGTGGAGATTATGAAAGAGACTGATTTAAAACCTGGCCTGGCATTCTCTCTTGGTGTGTGTGTGTGTGTGTGTGTGTGTGTGTGTGTGTGTGTGTGTTGTGTGTGTGTGTGTGTGTGGTGTGTGGTGTGTGTGTGTGTGTGTGTGTGTGTGTGTGTGTGTGTGTGTGTGAGGGATTTGGGAACACCTGCCTCCTCCTGACAAATGATAAACTGGCAACAAAATAAAGTGTTTTCATTTTGACATAAATGTAAGTGGCCATCATTGCTGAACACACTTCAGCATTCATATTACTTGATCTTACTTCATCTTTGTCAGCTCTGATCATTGTATATTTTTTTTAGATGGATTCCAGAATCATTTAGGACTTTCTGGTTTGATGCCCTCATGTTGTAAATCAAACATATTTAATCAACAACTGCAGTTTTTTTTTTCTTTTTTCTGTATAAGCAACACACACATTCTTGGCTGTGGATTACAATCTGGATTTCCACATGGTGTGCCCTAAACCTGACAGTTAGGACCCCAACCCTGACTTCTGCCTGTATTGTTAATATTTCCATTGTTTTGTGACTATTTGCAATAAGTGTGTTTTTTCTTGCACTGTCTGAACCTGCAGCAGACACATTATCATATGAAATTGTTGAATTGTTTTAAATTACGTATTTGCATTCTCTACGTATGTTTGAATTTGCAAGACTTTTTTGCTGCAACTTCCCGTTGTTGAAATGATTCTGGTTTAATTTGGAAGTGTTGTGGACTCTCCCCCCACTTTTCTTTGCACCAGAATATTGGTGATGTATGTGCAAGTAGGTTCCCCAGTTTGGACTCAAATCCGTGACCTTCTACACAGAGGAGCAGTTCTGCGAGTCTACATGCCCAACAACAGCGCCTAACAGCGTTATCTACAGCATAATTGCTGATGTTGGGGAGAGTTAAGAGAAAATGAAAGTGTACAGGAGGAGAAACTAAACGGTTGCACAGCAAACAGATGTGCTTTATGTCATCTCTTATTAGAATAAGAAACGTATTAAACGTGTCGGTATTGTCCTTGCAGGGGGTCGGGGCACGCCTGTGAGGACTTGAATGTGAAAGATTATTATGGGATTAAGGGTGTCTCAGTTACCACGGTGAGATGATAATCACAGTGGCCGTCCTCTGATCTCCACCGGGACTGGAGCGTCAATCAGAGACGCAAGGAGGGTGACGTTGTGTGCACGTGAACATGCATGTGATATTTTCTGGGGACCTGGTGTCGCATGCTGTGCCTCTACACATGAGGCCGTCGAGTGCAGAAATAAAGGACAGAGTGAGTGAATCTATGTTTTACTGAAATAAAATATGGGCCTGGCCTCCCTTCCTGCCTCCAGATGGTCCCTGTGGAGAGAGGGTGATTATCTGGCCCATCTGAGCCAGGGAACCTGAGAGTGTTGATGTTGGGTGGGCAGTGTGGTGCCACGCCAAGCCTCTTGTCCCCAGGAGCCTGAATATGATCCCCTTTACCTGCTCCCCCCATGTCTCTGGTCCTCTCCCTTCTTCCTCCACACAACCACCGCCGGCTTGACTTACTGCAACCGTCCCTCCTCCACCCCCTCGGCTCTGTCCCCACCCTGGGATAAACTTTCTTCCACCTGACAACACTTGGCCCTGGCTTCCTTGAATACCTGGACAGGTAAGTCTGGTGAGGAAGGTGTCAAGTGCATGTGTTTGTATTAACGAACCAGTCGTATTTCAACCTGTCAGAAGCAAAGAGAAAAAAACAGCGAGCAGATCCAACAGGCTTGTTGGAAACCTGGAAAGAATTTCTGCTCCAAAGTCATTTTTAGTAAGCCTATGAATAAGTAACCAGGGTCATCGCTCCGCTAATGAAGTCTTTCTCGATTTGATTTCCAATCTTCTCCATCCATCCTCCTCGTGCCTCCTGCTAATTAGGCTAAGGCTTCGGTTTCGCAGTCATGTGTGATATGAGTTTATCGGAGCTGTCCATCAGGTTGCCGGGGTCATGGAACAGTGTTGGATCAGTATCAATCCAGACCGGGCTGCAGCCGGAGCCGTGGAACAAACTCAGTTCAGAGAGATGCAACCGCAGCTCAGAGATCAGAGCTGAAAGAGAGATTCTCTGCTGCTGTTTTCGGTTCAAGCTTAGCAAGGCCGCAGGACGAGTCTAATGAAAACATACAAGAGGAAGTACTTCAGGAACTATAAATCTTTAACTCAGGATCTTTTGATGTACCATGGAACCCTTGAGTAGTTCTTAAAGTAGTTTTTGGGGAGGGGGGCACTTCTCTGCAAGATTATGGTGGAGTTTGTGAGTAATTGCTGGGAGCAGCTACTACTGATCACAAAAGTGAATCAATAGTCCAACAATTTTAGTCTTAAAAAAAGGAAATTTTGCAGAACAAGCTAAATCCAGAGGAATGGATTTAGCCATTAGCCATTCCGAGAAGAGTCATTCTCATTGTGTTGTGTATAATAACACTACCTCTGGCCTTGGTGAAATGAAATTTGGGGTTCCACAGGGGTCTGTGTTAGGCCCCTTGCTTTTCTCACTTTATGCAGCGCCCCTTGGGCATATTCTGCGGCATTATGGGATTGCCTTTCATTGCTATGCTGATGACACTCAATTATACATGCTGATAACTATTGGTAATCTTACTCATATAAAATCCTTAGAAGATTGCCTTGTATCTGTGAGAAGTTGGTTGTCTAGTAACTTCCTACTCTTAAATTCTGATAAGACTGAAATGATGGTTCTTGTTCCAGCCAGACATCGGCATCAATTTGACTAACTGGTGCTTAGTTTGGGTTCATGTGTTATACATCATACAGACAAAGTGAGGAATCTTGGGGTACTTTGTGATCCTACATTGTTCTTTGACCTCCACATTAGAGCTATTATGAGGACTGCCTTCTTTCATCTGCGAAACATAGCGAGGATTCGTCCCATCCTGTCTATGGCTGATGCTGAGACTTTGATACATGCATTTATCTCTTCCAGATTGGATTATTTTAATGCTTTATTTTCTGGTCTGCCACAGTCCATCTTAGGGGTTTTCAATTAGTCCAGAATGCTGCTGCCAGACTTTTGACACAAAATAGAAAGCTTGACCACATTACACCCATTCTGGCGTCCCTTCATTGGCTTCCGTTTTCTGCCAGATCGGACTTTAAAGTCCTGTTGCTGGTCTAGAAAATTGTTCATGGACTGGCTCCTTCCTACCTGGCGGAGATGGTTAAGCCCTACCTACTGGCGCGGCCCTTGCATTCGGCAGGGTGCGGGGCTTCTGTGTGTTCCAAGGGTGAATAAAAAGTCTGTGGGGTATAGAGCCTTCTCCTACCGTGGCCTTACTCTCTGGAAGGTTCTACCTGCAGTTATAAGGCAGTCTGACATGGTGGAGACTTTTAAATCAAGGCTGAAGACCCACTTTTTTTAGACTCTTATCATTAATTTATTCTGGTTTTATTTTGCCTTTTTATTCCACTGTGTTTTACCTTTTTATTGTGCCCTTTTTTATTTTAATTTACTTTGTGTTGTTATGAATTGTGTGTTATGTGAAGTGCCTTGGGGTGACTCTGTCATGAGATGCCGCTATATAAATTAATAAACTGAAATTGAATGTGTAGAATAAGAAATAAAACAAACAAATCACAAACTAAAAGTCCATGAAAATTCTCCTTGTGGTGTTTTTAATAATCTAAGATGGCATCCAAAATGGCCACCATTTCTACCTTCTTATTTGCTTTCAGAAAGGCTAAAAACCTAATTTAAAGCATCTAAATATATGTATTAGTGCATGAGAAAATCTATACAATGATTATCTTGATGTTTCAAGTATAGGAAATGCCAGAAACTAAGATGGGGCCATATTGGAATCCAGAGTAGCTTTATATATATATATATATATATATATATATATATATATACACACACACACACACACACACACACACACATATACAGTGAGGCAAATAAGTATTTGATCCACTGTCAATTTTACAAGTTTTCCCACCTACAAAGAATGTAGAGGTGTGTAATTTTTATTGTAGATACACTTCAACTGTGAGAGACAGAATCTAAAAATAAATTCAGAAAATCACATTGTATGATTTTTAAATAATTAACTTGCATTTTATTACATGAAATAAATATTTGATAAACTAGAAAAACAGACCTTAATATTTGTTACAGAAACCTTTGTTTGCACTTACAGAGCTCAGACATTTCCTGTAGTTCTTGACCAAGTTTGCACACTGCAGCAGGGATTTTGGTCCACTCCTCCATACAGATCTTCTCCAGATCTTTCAGGCTTGGAGTTTCAGCTCCCTCCAAAGATTTTCTATTGAGTTCAGGTCTGGAGACTGGCTTGGCTGCTCCAGGACCTTGAAATGCTTCTTACAGAGCCCCTCCTTAGTTGCCCTGGCTGTGTGTTCAAGGTCATTGTCATGCTAGAAGACCCAGCCACGACCCATCTTCAATGCTCTCACTGAGAGAAGGAGGTTGTTTGCCAAAATCTTGCGATATATAACTCCATCCATCCTCCCTTCAATACAGTGCAGTCGTCCTGACCCCTTTGCAGTAGAGCACCCCTAAAAATTATGTTTCCACCCCAATACTTCACGGTTGGGATGGTTTTCTTGTGGTTTGTTCTCATCTTCAAACACGGCGAGTGGAGTTGATTCCAAAAAGCTCTATTTTGGTCTCATCTTGACCACATGACCTTCTCCCATGCCTCCTCTGGATCATCCAGTGGTCAATGGTGAACTTCAAATGGGTCTGGACATGTGCTGGCTTGAGCAGGGGGACCTTGCTGCCCTGCAGGATTTAAACCATGAAGGCATCGTGTGTTATAATGTAATCTTTGTGACTGTGGGCCCAGCTCTCTTCAGGTCATTGATCAGGTCCTCCCGTGTAGTTCTGGGCTTTCTCAGAATCATTTTTACCCCATGAGGCGAGCTCTTGAATGGAGCCCCAGACTGAGGGAGATTGACAGTCATCTTGTATTTCTTCTATTTTCTAATAAATAATCATAACAGTTGTTGTCTTCTACCAAGCTGCTTGCCTGTTGTCCTGTAGCCCATCTCAGCCTTGTGCAGGTCTACAATTTTGTCCCTGGTGTCCTTAGACAGCTCTTTGGTCATGGCCATGGTGGACAGGTTGGAGTGTGATTGATTGAGTGTGTGAACAGGTGTCTTTTATACAGGTAACAAGTTCAAACAGGTGCAATTAATACAGGTAAAGAGTGCAGAATAAGAGGGCTTCTTAAAGAAAATTAAACAGGTCTGTGAGAGCCAGAATTCTTGCTGGTTGGTAGGTGATCAAATACTTATTTGATGCAATAAAATGGAAATTATTTAAAAATCATACAATGGGATTTTCTGGATTTTTAAGATTCTGTCTCTCACAGTTGAAGTGTACCTACGATAAAATTAGAGACCTCTCCATTCTTTGTAGGTGGGAAAACTTGCAAAATCGACAGTGGATCAAATACTTATTTGCCTCACTGTGTGTGTGTGTGTATATATATATATACTCACAAAAAATATAAACGCAACACTTTTGGTTTTGCTCCCATTTTGTATGAGATGAAATCAAAGATCTAAAACTTTTTCCACATACACAATATCACCATTTCCCTCAAATATTGTTCACAAACCAGTCGAAATCTGTGATAGTGAGCACTTCTCCTTTGCTGAGATAATCCATCCCACCTCACAGGTGTGCCATATCAAGATGCTGATTAGTGCACAGGTGTGCCTTAGACTGCCCACAATAAAAGGCCACTCTGAAAAGTGCAGTTTTATCACACAGCACAATGCCACAGATGTCGCAAGATTTGAGGGAGTGTGCAATTGGCATGCTGACAGCAGGAATGTCAACCAGAGCTGTTGCTCGTGTATTGAATGTTCATTTCTCTACCATAAGCCATCTCCAAAGGCGTTTCAGAGAATTTGGCAGTACATCCAACCAGCCTCACAACCGCAGACCACGTGTAACCACACCAGCCCAGGACCTCCACATCCAGCATGTTCACCTCCAAGATCGTCTGAGACCAGCCACTTGGACAGCTGCTGAAACAATCGGTTTGCATAACCAAAGAATTTCTGCACAAACTGTCAGAAACCGTCTCAGGGAAGCTCATCTGCATGCTCGTCGTCCTCATCGGGGTCTCGATCTGACTCCAGTTCGTCGTCATAACCGACTTGAGTGGGCAAATGCTCACATTCGCTGGCGTTTGGCACGTTGGAAAGGTGTTCTCTTCACGGATGATGCGAAGGAGATGTGTTGCACTGCATGAGGCAAATGGTGGTCACACCAGATACTCTCTGGTATCCCCCCCAATAAAACCAAACTGCACCTTTCAGAGTGGCCTTTTATTGTGGGCAGTCTAAGGCACACCTGTGCACTAATATGGTGTCTAATCAGCATCTTGGTATGGCACACCTGTGAGGTGGGATGGATTATCTCAGCAAAGGAGAAGTGCTCACTATCACAGATTTAGACTGGTTTGTGAACAATATTTGAGGGAAATGGTGATATTGTGTATGTGGAAAAAGTTTTAGATCTTTGAGTTCATCTCATACAAAATGGGAGCAAAACCAAAAGTGTTGCGTTTATATTTCTGCTTTCGGTCAGAGTTCACATTTTTGACACAAAGAAAAAAACAAAAACATCGTACCACCAATGTTTGTAGACTTGAAGATAAAAGCTGAGATTTATGGCCCTTTGGGCCCTTTGGGACTTTCTTTCTTACCCATAAGCAAATGCTTTGGCTAATGGCTGCCATTTTGGATGCCATCTTGGGCTTTCAAAAAGCCATGAGGGGGATTTTCTGGGACTTTTCATATGTGATTCTACACAATTTTCTGGACACGTTCTGAAAATGTCATCTTGTCCTGCAAAAATTGTTCCATTATTGGCGATTTTTGAGGTCATACTCTTGGACTACAACTTTCTAGACCTGAAACTCCAACATCATGGTTCCCTGAAAATACAGTACATTAGTAAACTGTAACCAGAAGAGGGCATGAAGCAGTGGAGGCTCCAAGGTTTTTTTTTTTTTCTTGGTGGGGCTTGGTAGAGACATATCATGGTGGATGTGACAACATTTATTTTAAATACACAAATATGCATTTTAAAGGAACATTCAACTGTCTACAAGTTGTTAATTCAATAACATAATACACAATTGATGGAGATAACGTTAGCAATTCTTACGAGAAAATTTTAATAATAACACTTCTGAAGGGTTTAAATGCAAATTTGAGAAAACTCACAGGTGCAACAATTGAAAACTACACAGCTAACGACAAACAGATAGTATTTAATAATGATATAAATACAGTAGTGTTCAAAAGTTTAAGTCTGTCACCTTAAACTTAAAAAAATGACATCTGATGTTTTTTTCCACATCATTTGTCAGTGGAGAGAAAATGTACAGTAATTTGAAATGTTCAAACATTCCTATTCCAACAAAAATCAATGTTTTTAAAATTTTTAAAAAACAAATTAAGTTACAAGCCTTAATATTTATTCATTTATGAAGATTTCTTTTTTGGAGTACCACCCTATACATGATGACACACGGACAGTGACTGATTACCTTTATTTTAAATATAACCTTCTTCTTTTAGATGTTCCTGTTAGAGGTCACCACGGCAGAGCATCCATCTCACCTCTGGAACCCCCTCTGACCCACCAAACATCAGAATGACCTCCATAACCAACTTCCATAAACCTCTCCTCACTGGTCAGCACATCTCCACCAGCATCCTTTTCCACTGTAACTTTCTCCACATCTTTTCCAGCTCAGTCGCTCTCTTTGCACAATCTTTACAAATCCTTTTCTTCGTCCTTAAACTCCTCTTACAGCTGACAAATTTTGGCACTGTTGTGGTATTACAACTTAGCACACAACCTCTGATTAACTGTGAGCAGCTCCCGCCAGGCCATGTTTGGCACCAGGTCCTACCGAACAGGCACACCACTCGGAAAAAGTTGGGAAAAGTCATTCAAGTCTGCATAGGAAAGACGTCCATCCTCAATTCTGGATATCTATCAGTGATTATTGTGCCCAGTGTGGAAACTGAGCCTGCACCAAGCTGAACGCGAGGTTGCCCAGGAGTCTGACCGAACTCCAGAGAATTCTAAATGTGTTCACAACTGGCATACGTTTAGCCAAGTTTTCCCGAGCAGAGTCTTGTCTGTTCGGGAAAACTCGGCACCAAACTCAGCAAGATGTAAGCGATGTTATATTCTTCAACTTCAGCTCACACGTGATTTTGTGGCTTTTCCCACTTTTCTCTTCCCCTTACATTGTGTCTTTTTGTCCTTCTACTACTTTCATCACCTCTCCAACTATCCCAAATCTTTTTTTTTTTTGCCAGCTTCTTCCTCTTTATGCTTTCCTGCACATCTTCATTCCATCACAAAGTGTACTTTTATTCCTTTCTCTGTTCAGATGTCATACTAACTATCTTCCGAGCTGTCTTCAGTCATCCAGCATCACTTCACCTCCATCCAACACCTGTCTGGCTTCTTGCCTGGAATTGAAATGATTGTTCTCCTCCTTCAGCTTCCACCGTCTGACCTTTGGTTCAGGTCTCACTGTCTTCCTTGTCTTCATATCCAAACTCATCCTACAAACCACCACCTGATGCTGTCTGGCTATGCTCTCTCCTGCCACCTTTAGGCATAGGATATAGTCCACCTGTGTGTACCTTCCTGCATCCTTACACATCACCCTGTGTGCCTCTTTCTTCTTAAAATATGCACTCACCATACTTTTGCATCCTTTTTGTGAAGTCCACGCTATCTGCCCTTCCACTTTGCTCTCCTTCATACATCACATCCTCCTTACTTCTGTTGCCTTCAACAACGTGCCTATTAAAGTCCGGTCCAATCACCACTCTTTCTTCCTTGGATACAATCTTCATAACCTCCTTCATAAACACCTCCTTCCTTCCATAACTCACTCCAGAAATGTTCATTCTCTTCAATCTCTCATCCCACCTGTGGGACATATGCACTGATGACATTCATCATCATCTCTTCAGTTTTGTGCTGCATGCTCATCACTCTGCAAGACACTCGCTTCACCTTCAATACACTCTTAAGGTACCAGTGCTCTTCCTTCAGAATGACTCCTATATAATTTCTCCTCCTATTGATTCCAAAGTAAATGGCATACTTCTCTTCCACTCTCTTATACACACTCAGTACATCTCCCTTTCTCCTACATCTTATGATCCAATTTTCTCCTTTTACCACTCACAGAGCCAACATTCAGTGTTATAAATCTCTAGCATTGCTCCTCAATGGCTTTCTCCAGAAATGCCCCACCCAGGTTCTCCTCCTTCAACCAATCCCATATGGAAATCCATCTTATGAGCAACATTTTGATTTAACAGAGGTTTATGTGCTTCTTGATGCAACTGTCTTTGGGATCAGCACTCAGGGCACCGCTTTTGGGCATCTCCCAGTGACCGAGTTGATTAAATACAACCTGATGTCCTTATCCACTAAGAAATGAAATGTCATATTTACTAGATGTGTCAACCGGAACTACAAAATTTGATTGTTTAAATGGGAAAGAAAATTGTAACATATCATTGCAATTCATTCTATATACATATTTAAGTATATTCAATCGCATTTTGTGGGACCATTTGGCATAATTAGATTAAGTTGTTGTTGTTGTTCATTCGGCTGCTCCCTTTTTTTTGTTGTTGTTGTTTTTTTTTTTCGGGGTCGTCACAGCGGATACAGCCAGATTCGCATCGGTAATTGGCACAAGTTTTACGCCGGATGCCCTTCCTGAGGCAACTCCAGTTTTACCTGGAGAAACACACACAGCCACTGGTATTCCAACGAGGTCTCCCATCCAAGTACTAACCAGATCCTGCTCTGCTTAGCTTCTGAGATCTGACGGGATCAGGCTCACACAGATTAAATAAATATAGCGTTTAATTTTTGTAGCGCACATACCGCAGGAAAGCACATAAAAGAAATTACATCAAGAGGAAAAGTGTTCCTATATTTTGCTTATTCATATTTATTTTGAAATATCAACAAATGTAGTGGCTTTACATTTTATTTTCATAATGTCTTTCATTATATTTTGCACAGTGCTGTATGCAAATCTACACAGAGAAAGAAAACAGTCCAGCCAAAAGCTTTGTTATTAATTAAATTGTACTAATTCACATGGTATGTCTATCAAAATGTTTCCCCTCTTGCACTGATGAGCCACTTAAACCACAGCTTAAATAAAGGATTTTCTTGCCACTGATTAGCTTTTCCCATAATTTCATTAATATGTGCACACAGCAACAAAACAGTTTGCTTGTTTTAAGCAGGAAAACAAAAAAATTGCAAGAATGTAGCATGAATAATTAAATTACACCCAATTTGTAAATGTTTGCATGAACACAGAGGTAGATTATTTTACAAAATGTTCCAATTATTCTGTCACTTTCAGTCTCATTTCAAATGTCACATTTGTTTACCATGCATTTGCATTTTTTTCAGTTTCTATGGATTTGAGATAGAGAGTGCATTCAAAAGAGGGCAGTGTAAGCACATGTGCAGGGCTTGCATGATGCTCCTCTTTTTTCAGTCTTTGTCTCATTGTTAAACATGCATATTGCATCTTTGTAAACCACATATTCCAAGAAATAAGCATGCCTTGTGCAACAAATCTCACATTCTCTCTAATTTTTTTTTTTTTTTTTAAAAGAACAACATGACCACATTCATAAATAAATAAAATCCCATTTTTAAAAAGCATTTCAGCAGTCAATCTAAAAATCTAGTGGTCAAGCTGTGAGGAAAAGGCTGAAAAAGCTACATTTGGTAATTGCTGCAACACCCACTGACTCCAGCGTATGCGTACAAGCGAACTGGTTGACTACACGTTAAGAAAATTGCCTCATGGTTAGTGCGTTATTATTACAGGGAATGCAGAGAGGTTGCTTTTCCTGGCCCTGGGTGGCATCATTAACACAGTCTGGAGTAAAATGATTAAATCAGATGGCATTGTCACAGGTGTAATGACTGCTGTTTCGTGCATGTGATTAATGATTCAGGTTTGTGATTCATTTGCTCTGTTGGTGTTGAAGCCTTTGGGTTTGTGATTAATGAACCTGCAGTGTAACACAATGTGAGTCGGAGTGTATTTTGTGTTCACCTGAGTTGTTGTTACCGGCAGCATCCTGCAAAATGGTCAACTAGACACGACAAGGGTCAACCAGAGGACATGTCAAAAAACAAGCCAGAAACTGTGTCTGTACACTTTAGGAGACTTTAAAGAAAATGACTGCACAGTCAGCTGTACTGATTGCAAAACTGATCAGCTTTCTTTTTAATTTAAAAATGCTGCCACACAAAGAGACATATTTCTGACTGCATCTTTTAGCACATTTCTCATTTTGAATTCGAGCTGCATTTCCTGCCCCCTTTTGTTTTGTTATTGTTGGAAGTATTCAAATTTCTCAAAAATGTTTCAAAGGTCATGTGAGATTTGATACAATAATAAAAGTGTTGAACCAAACTTGACCCAAATGAGTATTAATTGGTTAATATTATTTAATTTTTCCTTCCATGTTTGTTGGTTTGTCATCACAATTACTCCAAAACTAAACCAATTTTCATGAAACATGCTGTGACGGTTGACTGTGATCTGAAATACAAAATGTAGATCCAGAAAAGGGGAAATCGGGAAGTTAAAATTATTGATTTCCTGGAACATTGATTAGCCAAACAAACAGTTTTCTTCAAATTTTTTGCAGCAGGTCTGGAAAAGAAGTACGGTGAGAAACATTACAAAATTATAATAATAGTAAAAATGAATACTGTGCATCCGGAAAGTATTCAAGCGCTTCACTTTTTCCACATTTGTTATGTTATAGACTTATTCCAAATGGATGAAATGCCTTAGTGGTTAGCACTGTTGTCTCACAGCAACAAGGTCATGGGATTGATTCCCATCTGTGGCTTTTCTGTGTGGGAGTTTGCATGTTCTCCCCGTGTTTGTGTTGGTTCCCTCCAGGTGCTCCGGCTTCCTCCCACATCCAAAGACACGCAGGTAAGGTGGATTGGAAACTTTAAATTGTGCAAAAAATGAAGCGTCCAGCCCCTCTCCAGGAGTTGGGTACCAGAGCCCAAGCTGTGCGTGGAGGTGAACCCGACTATCTCTAGTCGGTATCTCTCAACCTCCTGCACAAGCTCAGGCTCCTTCCCCCCCAGCGAGGTGACATTCCACGTCCCAACAGCCAGGGCTGTGAGCATGGACCGGGCCGCCGGGCCACCCGCCCTCGACCGCACCCAATCCTCTCTGCACCCGACCCCCATGGCCCCCTCTGCAGGTGGTGAACCCACAGGAGGGCGGGCCCACGTCGCTCTTTCGGGCTGAGCCCAGCCGGGCCCCATGGGCTAAGGCCCGGCCACCAGGCACTCGCGCGTGAGCCCCAACCCCAGGCCTGGCTCCAGGGTGGGGCCCCAGCTCCGCCATACCGGGCGACGTCTCGGTCCTTGATTTTTTACTGGTCATGGAGGTTCTGAACTGCCCTTAGTCTGACCCGTCACCTAGGACCTGTTTGCCTTGGGAGACCCTACAAGAGGCACAAAGCCCCAGACAACATAGCTCCTAGGATCATCCAGGTACGCAAACTCCCCCACCACGATAAGGTGGCAGCTAGAGCTAGCTAAACATCGTCTCTGCTGTTTGCGGACAATGTGGTTCTGTTGGCTTCGTGAAATCAGGACCTTCAGCATGCACTGGGGTGGTTTGCAGCCGAGTGTGAAGCGTCCGGGATGAAAATCAGCACCTCCAAATCCGAGGCCATGGTTCTCGACCGGAAAAAGGTGCTTTGCCCTCTTCAGGTTGGTGGAGTGTCCTTGCCTCAAGTGGAGGAGTTTAAGTATCTCGGGGTCTTGTTCACGAGTGAGGGACGGATGGAGCGTGAGATCGATAGACGGATCGGTGCAGCATCTGCAGTGATGCGGTCACTGTATTGGACCGTTGTGGTGAAGAGAGAGCTGAGTAGGGGGGCAAAGCTCTTGATTTACCGATCGATCTAAGTTCTGATCCTCACCTATGGTCATGAGATTTGGCTCATGACCGAAAAGACCGAGATCGCGAGTACAAGCGGCTGAGATGAGTTTACTCCGCAGGGTGGCTGGGCGCTCCCTTAGAGATAGGGTGAGGAGCTCGGTCACTCGGGAGGAGCTCGGAGTCGAGCTGCTGCTCCTCCACATCGAAAGGAGTCAGTTGAGGTGGCTCAGGCATCTTTTCCGGATGCCCCCTGGACGCCTCGCTGGAGAGGTGTTCCAGGCACGTCCCATTGGGAGGAGGCCCCAGGGAAGACCCAGGACACGCTGGAGGAACTACATCTCTCGGCTGGCTTGGGAATGCCTTGGGGTTCCCCCGGAGGAGCTGGGGGAGGTGTGTGTGTGTGTGGATCGGGAGGTCTGGGCGGCTTTGCTTGAGTTTTCTGGTGTGTCTCAACACGGTGTCACAGAGATTCCCAAGTTTGAAAAGTATTTGAAAAAGTATTTGTAAAAGTATTTGGAAATACTTGGGATTGGCGATGTATTTGAAATACAAATACAAATACTTTGAATTCAAAATCAGAAAATACAAATACTCCAAAAAATTTATTTAAGTATTTTCAAATACAAATACTTTTGTATTTGGCCCCATGTCTGCTGGATTTATGTTTGTAGGAAGACATTTTTTCACAAGGTCTTTGGTGCCACTAGTTGTCATAAATCTAGCTATGTCATTGGTTGACATGGAGGCAGCATATAGTTTACCCAGCATTCATCACTGCATACCATCTTATGAAATACCCCAACAGACATTATGTTATTCTTTTAACTGACTATTCTTTATTGTAAATTTAGCCTATTATTCATGAAAAAAAGACCATTTTGGAATATATTGAGCTTAACTATTTCACCAACTGGGAAACCATGACAGAGAGAGGTTTGCTTCAAGACTATAAGGTTATGAATCAGCTGCATATCGTGCATGATGTGCACTTTTATGTATGCTGTGCGCAGTGCATGTCATGGTGATAATGTAAGACATATTCAAACATATTCACAGGCCCCTGTACCTTCGCGGGCCCCAGTGTGATGGCACGTGCTGCACTGTCCATCACTATGCCACTGCTTATGAATCCAGATCCAGTCTGGACCAGCTGGTGGAAGCATTCTCTGGGTGTCCTTGTTTAGGGCCCTGTCCCACTGGGGAGAGAATTAATTGCACATGAATTGAGTATACAAAGTACGGACGTTTGTTGTTGTCCGCAACAAAAATGGCCAAAAATGACAAATGTCCCAGTATGAATTACAGATATATTAATAATATACAGTGAATATATGATGAACAATCAGGGTTATATAACGCATGTAGTGAGGAAACGGATCCAACACATTGAGATTATCACGGCAGTATTACGGGTGTATTATGAATGCATCGCGCACGTGTTGCGCGTGCACGGCATCTGCATTGCGGCCATAAAATAAGCTCACTTGGCCCGTTGGCATCACTATTCACACCAACAATACAGGCTCTGGAGCATTTGCTGGACTTTACAAGATGATCACAGAGCTGTTCTTGTTGTCATGGGAGGGTTAACTGTTCATGAGTTTGGGGAGCGGGAGGGGGGGAAGCCGCTCGGGGTGTGAGATGATGTTTTTTTTTTTGTTTTTTTTGAGAGTGTCACAGAAAACAGACTTCAGCGTGAGTTGTGGCTAAACAGCAACTCTTCCTTTTGTTGGTGTTAAATAAAAGTCCTGGAGGAGACCCGATTGCAGCAGCTACATCTTTGTGGATTTACACAGCCGGACCGGCACTGATTGGTAGGTATGTCGCTTTCTGCCACATATAGTACACTGCGTTTACGTGACGTGTTTGTTATGCATTCACAGATTGTCCACAAATCAGCTGCAAAGCAGATATAATAAAAATGCTTTATTCGTGGCCAATCTGTATGCAGTCGCGACAACATATTTTAGTTTGTGATGTGGCCATGATGGGCACAATATATATCTGTTTTACACACTGTCCCGGTCCGCTGCCAAGCCGCAAATCCCAGTCAGTTGCGAATATCAGCGGTTAACGGCAGATATACAGCGCATAGAGTGAGTATGTATTGTGTATGTATTGAGTATGTATGGAGTATGTCAGGCGGATGTCATCCACAGGCAAATTTTGTGCAGCTCAAAAATCCTGGCAATGGAAAAATGTGCCTCCGCAGATAATTGCGGACGTGTGCGGGTGTTGGCTGACTCATACAAGCATGTTTCATGCATATTGCGGATGTTAAGCAAAAATGACCCAATTTTGTGCGCAATCCATACGCAAATCCTCCTAAACGCCAGTGGGACGGGGCCCTTAGACAAAGATGCAGTCCTTTAATCTGAGAAACACCACAGCAGCCAGTGGAGACGTTGAAACTCAAATAAGAGCTGTACTTGTATCCAGGCGTATTCGGTAAGAGGAAGAGGAGGAGGAGGAGGTGCTACTTTTTGGTGCCCCTTGTGTGTTGAAGCCTGTTACAATCCTGATATGGATGTTTAAAATGAGCTGGATCTCTGTCACCTGCGCTGGCAGAGATCTGGTCCCATGAGTCTAAGCTTCTACTTCAGCCTGAGGGCAGGAAAGGGTGTAACCCGGATTCTAAAAACCAGAGCACTCTTCCTCTAGAACTGAAGGCTGGAAAAAAAGAACTGGATCCTACTCATCAGTGTTCTTTCACTTTTTGTTTTTTCCAACTTTCTCCAATCTACGCCCTCACATCCTCAGCCGAGGACACAGGCATCTGTAATTAGCCGCTCGACCCCGGGGTCGGGTTGTGTGACCCCAGCAGCCGTGAAGCGCAGAAGCGGTCTGATCAGATGAGTAGTTCTCAGGGATCAGTGGTTGAAAGACAGCCGCCTTCCACACCTCAGCCAAGCCGGTCACATTAGCCACCGCGGCCGAGACAGGCATGGTTACAGGAGCCCAGCTGCCGAGCCCGAGCCGTGTTACAAACACCTGTCTGCAGCGTGCAAGCACACTGACACGTGCTTTTCAACATTTGCGGTGGCAAAAACACACCGCGGGAGGGGTCGGGGGCTGAGGGGTAACACGACCCGAGGAAGGGAAGGATATGGGAGGGAGGGAGGGGTGGGAGGGGCTGTGCTGGCCCTCGGTCAAGTGCCTTGTATTCCACAAACAGGCCGCATCCAGTTACGCTCCACCTGAGACGCCGCGCCCGAGGAGAGGATTCAAAGAAAAGCTCATGGATCTCTCTCTCTGGAGCACCTTCAGAATTCAGAACATGTGGTCATGTGCAAAAGTTTTAGGCAATCTGCTGCTAAAACCCCTGCTCCATAGCAAATCTTGACAAATACAAATAATTAAAACCTGTGACAACTTTTCACTGCTAAATACGTAATATTAAAACAACAACAACAAATTAACTAAGCCGCCTCAACTGGTAACATTTAAATTAATTAGGTTTGTCCAAATTAAGACAAGTTGGCATAAATATTACTCAAGTTCATTTGGACCAACCTAATTTATTAAGTGTGTTATAGGTTTTTGTTTTCAGTGTGCAAGTTATTAGAAAATGAATGAATGAATGAATGAAAACTGTTTTATTTCGAACATTGATACAACAAAAATTACAAGATAGATCAGTGAAGACAACAACAAAAAGATCCTACTGTGTACCCAACATGTCCCGAAAAGGGGTAGGGTGAAGCATCAGCTTATTTTGCCACATATACACATAGATTCCTACACACCAAACCAATATCAATATATCATATATATATATAATATATATATCAATATATATATATATATATTATATATATAATATATACTATATATATATATCAATATATCTATATATATATATATATCTATATCAATATCTCTATATATCTATCAATATATCTATATTCTATATATATCTATCAATATATATATCTATATATATCAATATACTATCATATATATATCGATATATATCAATATATATATATCTATATATATATAGATATATATATCAATATATATCTATCTATATATATATAGATATATATATCTATATCTATATATATATATCTATATATATATATATATATACACACCTACACATACCTACTTACATACAAAATACTATATATTACAAGCCGAAGCAAAAACAAAAACACCCTAACCCTCATTACCCTTCCTCCTCCTTATACCTAGAAAAAAACCATATTTTTGTACCGCTGTTTGAACTGCTTCATGCTTGGACATTGCTTGAGCCCCACTCCCAATCGTTCCACATCCTCACCCACAGACAGAAATACAGAAACCTTTTAATGTTGTTCGTGCCCACTGATGCTTTAAATTAAATTTCCCCTCAGACTGTAATCCCTGATCTGTTAAAAAACATATTTTTAATATTTGCTGGAAGTAAATTGTTTATTGCTTTATACACGATTTGTACTGTTTGACAATGAACCAAGTCTGTGAATTTTAAGAATTTGGATTGTAAAAATAGTGGATTTGTATGATCTCTATAGCCAGTATTATGAATAATTCTTATAGCTCTTTTCTGCATTACTGATAGTGATTGTGTTGTACCTTTATAAGTATTACCCCATACCTCTGCACAGTACTGTAAATATGGTAAAACCAGTGAGCAGTAAAGAATGCGGAGTGAGTTGTGGTCCAGAATATGTTTCGCTTTGTTTAGAACTGAAATGCTTCTTGACAGTTTACTTTGTATATGTTTTATATGAGTCTTCCAGTTTATCTTATCATCTGTTATCACCCCCAGAAACTTATTTTCATGTACCCTTTCAATATCTACCCCCTCGACTTGTAACTGAACCTGTATGTCTGTATTACAATAGCCAAATAACATGTATTTTGTTTTTCTTAAGTTTAATGATAATTTGTTTCTGTCAAACCATATTTTCAATTTTCCCATTTCTATACTATATACCCTCAGCCCCACCAGTCCCAGCAGAAGACTGCCCCTCCCTGACCTGGTTCTGCTGAGGTTTCTTCCTGTTAAAAGGGAGTTTTTTCCTTCCCACTGTGCCAAGTGCTTGCTCACAGGGGGTCGTTTTGACCATTGGGGTTTACATAATTATTGTATGGCCGTGCCTTACAATATAAGCGCCTTGGGGCAACTGTTTGTTGTGATTTGGTGCTATATAAAAAAAATTGATTGATTGATTGATATACTGATCCTCCTCAGTAACTCCTGCAAATCCCCCCTGAACAAAAAATGCTTGTGTCATCTGCAAATAATACTAATTTTAATATTTTGGAAACATTGACAATATCATTTATGATAAATTAGAAACAGTTTTGGACCCAATACTGACCCCTGTGGGACGCCACAAGCATTGTCCAAGCATGATGATGTATATTTCCCCAACTTCACAACGGTTTTCTGTTACTTAAGTAGCTTCTCACCCAGTGCAAACATGAAAATGAAGTTGCAGTGAAAGTTTTTCCCCATTGCAATTATTTAATTACTGGATGATCATCAGCAGTACACCTACAAATATTTTTTTGTTGTTGTTTTGGTCTTGAATCCGAGGTTTGCAACATGATTTAAAGGGATCCCACTGTGCTCAAAATACATTTTAAAAATGAGCTACATTTTAAGAAGTAATTCTAAGAGTGCCTAGCTGAAGTAAAAGGCAGCAGAGCGTGCACCTTCCTAAAATGTAATGCAGAAATGTACAGCAGAATCACCTCCTGATTGCAAATTCAGTGGTAATTAATGGAAAAATTGTACATTTCATGTTAGGGTTATGGCTATGGTTATAGTTGATTACAAGCTTGGCAGAGTGTGCACGTGACATCAGAGGAGGAGTGTGCATGCGGCAGAGAATGCATGTGCTGCAGCCAGACCCTTCTCCACAATTCCTTGTTCCAGTATGGAGAGAAATAATCTTGTGGCATGAGCAAACGTTTGGCCTCAAACAATACATTTTATAGTGTGATTACCTGCAGTACTACAGTGTGTGTGTGTGTGTGTGTGTGTGTGAACAGAAACTCAAATTTGAAATGTCCAAATCCTCATATTCCATCAAATATGAGATCTGTTTTAAACGTCATTACTGAAACTAATCAATAATCAATTCACAAACCTCATGTTTCATAAGAAGTTGAAACAAACTGACTGAACACAGCCTGATTCTCTGATGAACTGCAAAAGAGAAATTAATTCTAAAGGTGACAGTCGGAGCACACACAAAGAGTGTAACTATAAATAATAGATATTTTGCTTCTTCTTTTTTTACATTATTTTTCCAATACTGTCTAAAGATTTCCAACACCTTTAATATGCATAAACTCACAGCACTGAAGAAGAGGAATAAAAAGCCAAATCTGAAATGCACACCTGAGTCAGTTTGTTGCCACGGGAGGTGAACAGACACTTCCTCTCAATAAGCAAAGAGGGCAAGAAGCAGCTCCTTCTCATTTAAAGTGACAGGCAGTCAAATGTCGCAACATACAAGCCACCTGGTCCAGATCTTCTCACATATAGGATTTATTGTATCAGTATGGATTTGGAATGTGTACATGGTAAAAAAAAAAAGAAAAAAAAAGACTGCATGTGCATGTGCACGCGCACACACAATGAATTGACTCTCAGCTCCATTTTGGACCATGTATTTTGAAATAAATCAGATACATGTTGGGCATCTGCCAATGCAACTTTTGTCCAAACACACTGTTTAGATTTTTGCATCACTCTGGGTTATTCCCGCTCCTCGCTTGCACTTCCCTGTGAACAAAGGTAGGAGTGATCACACAAACAAGCTGCAACAAGCGCACTAATCCTTCTGTCTGTAAACACGATTAAGTCTTCGTGCACCTTAAAGGACACGTTGAAAATAAATATTTTTGGAAGCATTTATGAAACTTTTTTTTTGTCCATTGCCACATTTTCTTTTCATATGTCTCTGAAATATGCATGTGTCAACCTGTGCCTTTGCAGCCAGGACGTTCCAACTCTAAAGATATGAGCCATGTGAAAAAAAAATGTAAATACTCTTCTGTGATTTAATAAATTTCTGTGCTGAAATGGTCAGTCTCTCACACTGAAAACCATACCTACTCCTAATCCACCAACAAGCCAGTATCCACTAACAGTTCAGCAGGTGGCAGACATGTTTCCAGGACATTAGGCAAAATTAATTTGGTTTTTGAACTGATCTGGTGCTTCAAAGCTCATCCTAGTCAGGTTAATTATGTTCGTGTATGAGCATTGGTTGCAATTTGTGGACACTTGCAACAGTGCATAGTTTTAAAAAAATGCATATGGATGATTTCCTTTTCCTGGGAGCCACCATGGAGGCCATCATTGATTTGTAAAAATAGTGACATAAAATATGAGTTTTCCCAATGTCTTGGCTTCTAGATGATCCTAGATGACCTAGGATTTGGATTCCAATGGCTTAACACACATTTTCAGGGCCAAAGAATTATATGGTGCCAATTATAAAATGGATGGCTACCCTTAAATATGACTCGGCTCACATTTACATTTATTTTGTAATTAGCACCACTGGATACTTTGGCCCTGAAAATCAAAATCATAGGTCATCCAGAAGCAGAGATATTGAAAGATTTCCATTTGAAGCCTCTTTTTTTTAACAATAGTGGCGTCTGCAAAATTTAATCATTCATCTTCTGATTGGCTATTACATGTACTTTCCCAAAAAAATGTATAATTTTACTTTATCTGCACAACACTATGAAACAAACTTAACAACCAGGTTTGAATGAGTTTGTCCTTATTGTTTGCCCCCTTTAACCAGCTGAGTAAAAACATGATAGCATTTACCGTTTTGGAGTCATAGTGCAAACAGTCTGGAGGGGATGGATTCATTTTTCAGGGTACATGTGAAAAGCTTAGGAATAAAGACAAAATGCCTCCAATTTTAAATTGTTTTCAAAATTTTGGGTTGTGCAAAACTGTGTGATAAACTGTGGTAGTTTGAGTCAGTGAATGTGTAACTGGTGTTTTTCAGCCTCAGAAGTATTAAAAGCCGTGCAGCCACAGCAGAGCGGGTAGATAATGGCTAAACTCCACAGCTCACTATACTAATTAAAAGCAGCGAGACAGGAGAAAGGAAGAGAGTGTCATCAAGGACATGCTGGGAGATGTACACCTGAGACGACAGAGTCACTGATGCTCCGGGCACATCAGCATGACCCGAGCGTCACCACCGCTGTTTGAAGTCGTGACAGAGAGACAGAGACAAAAGTGTCTGGATGTGAATCTGCTGCCCTTGAGGGGAATGAAGAAAGACCAAGAAAGAGAGACTAGATGAGTGAGAAAAGAAAAGGACATGAAATGTGTATGTTAATATAAAAGAGGTGATACACTTTTTCAACAAGCTAATAAATGTCACCCGGTGTCTTAAAACGAGATAACAATTTGAAATAGGAAATTTGTGGTAAACATTTGAAAGAGGTATTCATAAGAATGAATAACTTTCATTTTTGTAATAAGCTATTTTTGTGCCTGTTGCATTCAATGTAAGGAAGCTACTGATGGCTACACACACACACACCACACACACACACACACACACACACACACACACACACACACACACACACACACACACCACACACACACACACACACACACACACACACACACACACACACACACACAGAACAAAATATAAACACAACACTATTGTTTTGGTCCCATTTTTCGTGAGCTGAACTCAACAATCTAAAACATTTTCTATATACACAAAAGACCTATTTCTCTCAAATATTGATCACAAATCTGTCTAAATCTGTTAGTGAGCACTTCTCCTTTGCCGAAATAATCCATCTCACCTCACAGGTGTGACATATCAAGATGCTGATTAGACAGCATGGTTATTGCACAAGTGTGCCTTAGGCTGGCCACAATAAAAGGCCACTCTGAAATGTGCAGTTTTGCTTTATTGGAGAGGTCTGGGCTCAGAAAACCAGTCAGTATCTGGTGTGACCACCATTTGCCTCATGCAGTGCAACACATCTCTTTCGCATAGCGTTGATCAGCAGCCAGACGCCATAGAAAGTGAGCATTTGCCCGCTCAATTCAGTTACGATGACGCACTGTATTCAGGTCGAGACCCCGATAAGGATGACGAGCATGCAAATGAGCTTACCTGAGACGGTTTCTCACAGTTTGTGCAGAAATTCTTTGGTTCTGCAAACCGATTGTTGCAGCAGCTGTCCGGGTGGCTGGACTCAGATGATCTTGGAGGTGAACATGCTGGATATGGAGGTCCTGGGCTGGTGTGGTTACACGTGGTCTGCAGTTGTGAGGCCGGTTGGATGCACTGCCAAATTCTCTGAAACGCCTTTGGAGACGGTTTATAGTAGAGTAATGAACATTCAATTCATGGGCAACAGCTCTGGTAGACATTCCTGCAGTCAGCATGCCATCTGCACGCTCCCCCAAAACCTGCGACATCTGTGGCATTGTGCTGTGAGATAAAACTGAACATTTTAGGGTGGCCTTTTATTGTGGCCAGTTTAAGGCACATCTGTGCAATAATCATGCTGTCTATTTTTTCATTGTATTTACCAATGGAGGGAAAAGGATGTAATATGACTGCCAAATGTTGCCAAACATGTGACCTACAGATGTGACTAATGGATCTTTCCAATCCATGAAGACACAAACATGTCTGTAACCAGTGGGAAAGCCGACACACATCTTAACCTTAAATCCAACCTTAAATTAACCCTGAACTTCATCTCAAACTTTAACCTAAACTCAATACTGAACCTAACCAAATACCACAACCTTAAACAGATGATAATTTTAACCTAACAAGTAAATTTAAATTTAACTATACTTTTAACCAAATCTCAATCCTTAACTCTAAAATTAACTTAACTCTAACTTTAACTTTAACCTAATAATAACATTAACCTAACCAATAAACTTAATCCTAACCACGACCCGACCCAACCCTTAACCATAACACCTAACCTTGTCGTTATGTTCACCCTAACCTAACACCCAAATTTAATCTTAATTTAACTTGAATATTAATTTAACCCCTTGTTCAATCTTTAACCTAAATCTAACACTAACTTGACCCCAACATTATCTTAATTTAAATTTTAACCTAACCCCTAAATTTATACAAACGTAACTCCTACCTTTACCCTAACCTATATGAACAGTAACTTTAACCTAATACAAATTTAGCCTCATCCCTAACTTTTACCTCATTTTAACTTCATCGTTACACCAGCCTTGACCAAATTTTAACCTTAACATAACCCCTAAACTTAATCTAACCCCTAAAATTGACCTTAAAATAGCCCTAAACATTATCTACGTAGATTTTACCTTAACATAACCCTGATCTTAGCTCAACTGCTTATATATATATATATATATATATATATATATATATATATATATATATATATTTTTTTTTTTTTTTTTTTTTGTTTGTTTGTTTGTTTGTTTTTCCTTCCTCTGTCATTCTGTTTGGAAACACCACACAACAAAAGTTACATTAGTAACCAAACCCACTGTGTTCAATCCACAATCAAGTGGGCAAACCACTATTCTACAAAACTGAATAACAAGTAGAAACTGGGGGGACAAGAAATATGGGATGTAACAGCTGTAATATTTAGTCTATTTTTGGTAGTAATATGAAATCATTTCCACAGGAAATGATGTTACATCATTAAATGAGAAAACATCTTCTGGAAATTCTGTAATCCTTTGGAAATGAGGAAACATTCTGAGAAAATGACAGAACATCCTTCGAAATGATGTAGCAATCTGTAGGAATGCATAACATCTTGGGTAAATGATGTAAGGGCCCTGACCCACTGGCATTTATAGGAGGATTTGCGTATGGAATGCACACAAAAGTGGCCCACATCCGCCAAACAACCACAATAACCGTGTAACATTCCTGTATGAGTCGGCCACCATCCGAACACGTCCGTGATCATCCGCAGAGGCACGCATGTCCGCAGCCAGGATTTTTGAGCGGCTCAAAAATCCTGCTGCGGATGAGATCCGCATCACTGCCTGAACACATACTGAAGACATACGCAGGACATACACAACCAACGCGCCGCATATCCCCTGCCATCCGCTGATGTCCGCAACCGACGGGTTGGCGCGGCTTGGTGGTGGACCAGGACAGCGTGCAAAACAGATATGACACGTGCCCAGCATGGCCACATCATGGTCGCAAATGGTATGTCGCGCATGCAGACAGAGTGGGCACGGATGAAGCGAGTGCATCGTGGCCGCTGTGCCCCTCATGGGGGCGCCTCCGCGGTCGCCTTTGCTTCTGTTCCCTGTTATATCCGCTTTTCTCCCTCATGTGTTCGTTGATCCACCCCGGGAAATATGTCATTTCCGCCCACCTTTGTTGCGGACGCTCAGCTTTTGTCTCCTCATTTCATGCGCAAATCCTCCTAAACGCCAGTGGGACAGGGCCCTAACATTCTATGTAAATCAGGAAACATTCTGAGGAAATGACATAACATCCTGCAGAAATAATGGAACATTCTTTGGAAATCTTGCAACATCCCACAAAAATAATGTAACATTCTACTGAAATTACATAATATTCTATGGAAATGATGTAACATGCCAAGGAAATGATGTAACATTCTGCAGAAATTATGCAACAATCTGTGGAAATTATGTAACACAATGACATAACATCTTGTAGAAATTGCATAATATTCTCCAGAAATTAAGTAATAATCTGCAGAAATGATAAGATATTTTGTAAAAATTATGTAATACTGTGGAAATGATGTAACATCCCATGGAAACGATGTAACATCCTGCAGAAGTGACATAATATTCTGCAACATTCTGTGGAAATGATATAACATAATGATGTAAGATCTCACAAAAATTGCATAATTTCCTGCAGAAATGTAATATTCTGTGGAAACGACAGAACATTCTGTGGAAATGACATAATATTCTGTGGAAATGACATTTCACTCCACACATTCTGCAGAAGTGACGTAATATTCTGTGGAAATGACATTGCACTCCACGGTAACATTCTGCAGAAGCTACCTAATATTCTGGGGAAATGACATTGCACTCCACAGTAACATTCTGCAGAAGCAACATAATATTCTGTGGAAATGACATTGCACTCTGTGGTAACATTCTGCAGCCGCAACATAATATTCTGTGGAAATGACATAGCACTCCACGGTAACATTCTGCAGAAGTGACCTAATATTCTGTGGAAATGACATTGCACTCCACGGTAACATTCTGCAGAAGTGATGTAATATTCTGTGGAAATGACATTGCACTCCATGGTAACATTCTGCAGAAGCGACATAATATTCTGTGGAAATGACATAATATTCTGTGGAAATTACATTGCACTCCATGGTAACATTCTGCAGAAGCGACGTAATATTCTGTGGAAATTACATAATATTCTGTGGAAATGACATTGCACTCTACGGTAACATTCTGCAGAAGCGACATAATATTCTGTGGAAATGACATTGCACTCCATGGTAACATTCTGCAGAAGCGATGTAATATTCTGTGGAAATGACATTGCACTCCATGGTAACATTCAGCAGAAACGATGTAATATTCTGTGGAAATGACATTGCACTCCAAGGTAACATTCAGCAGAAGCGACATAATATTCTGTGGAAATGACATTGCACTCCACGGTAACATTCTGCAGAAGCGATGTAACATTCTGTGGAAATGACATAGTATTCGTTTGACCCCCACCTTTCTTTTGACAGTCATGTCAATAACATCTGCAAAACCTCCTTTTTCCACCTCCGTAATATTTCCAAACTCCGTTCTTCACTTTCCCTTTCGGCTGCGGAGAGGCTCGTCCGTGCCTTTGTCATTTCCAGGTTGGACTATTGTAACGCACTCCTCATCGGGATCCCTGCAGGAGCATTCAAAAGCTCCAGTATGTCCATAACAACGCTGCCAGGGTCCTGATGAGGGTGCGGAAACATGAGCACATCACCCCCATCCTTCACACCCTCCACTGGCTTCCTATTCACTTCCGTATAGAGCACAAGATCCTTCTGCACACCCACCACTGTCTCCATGGTGATGCCCCCACCTACCTCACTGACCTCCTCACTCCACATACCTCTGGCAGAACCCGGTCAGGCCAACAGCACCGTCTGCTCCCGCCCAGGACATGGCTCAAGACCATGGGGGACCAGGCCTTCGAGGCTGCTGCTCCCCGCCTGTGGAATGCCCTCCCAGACCACCTCAGGGCCCCACAGACGGTGGATGCTTTTAAGAAAGGTTTAAAAAACCTTCCTTTTTAGAAAAGCTTACAGCTAGTTTTTAACTAATGTATGTATGATGTATTGTAATTTTATTATATCTTATCTCTTTTATTGCTGTTTTATGTGCACTTTGAGATTTGCATTCAAATATAAAGTGCAGTACAAATAAAATCTTTTATTATTATTATTATTATTATTCTGTGGAAATGACATTGCACTCCACGGTAACATTCTGCAGAAGCGATGTAATATTCTGTGGAAATGACATTGCACTCCACGGTAACATTCTGCAGAAGCGACGTAATATCCTGTGGAAATGACATTGCACTCCACGGTAACATTCTGCAGAAGCAACGTAATATTCTGTGGAAATGACATTGCACTCCATGGTAACATTCTGCAAAAGCGACATAATATTCTGTGGAAATGACATAATATTCTGTGGAAATGACATTGCATTCCACGATAACATTCTGCAGAAGCGACGTAATATTCTGTGGAAATTACATAATATTCTGTGGAAATGACATTGCACTCTACGGTAACATTCTGCAGAAGCGACATAATATTCTGTGGAAATGACATTGCACTCCATGGTAACATTCAGCAGAAACTATGTAATATTCTGTGGAAATGATATTGCACTCCAAGGTAACATTCAGCAGAAGCGACATAATATTCTGTGGAAATGACATTGCACTCCACGGTAACATTCTGCAGAAGCGACGTAATATCCTGTGGAAATGACATAATATTCTGTGGAAATGACATTGCACTCCACGGTAACATTCTGCAGAAGCGACGTAATATCCTGTGGAAATGACATAATATTCTGTGGAAATGACATTGCACTCCACGATAACATTCTGCAGAAGCGATGTAATATTCTGTGGAAATGACATAATATTCTGTGGAAATGACATAATATTCTGTGGAAATGACATTGCACTCCATGGTAACATTCAGCAGAAATGATGTAATATTCTGTGGAAATGACATTGCACTCCATGGTAACATTTAGCAGAAGCGACGTAATATTCTGTGGAAATGACATTGCACTCCATGGTAACATTCAGCAGAAGCGACGTAATATTCTGTGGAAATTACATAATATTCTGTGGAAATGACATTGCACTCTACAGTAACATTCTGCAGAAGCAACATAATATTCTGTGGAAATGACATTGCACTCCATGGTAACATTCAGCAGAAACTATGTAATATTCTGTGGAAATGATATTGCACTCCAAGGTAACATTCAGCAGAAGCGACATAATATTCTGTGGAAATGACATTGCACTCCACGGTAACATTCTGCAGAAGCGACGTAATATCCTGTGGAAATGACATAATATTCTGTGGAAATGACATTGCACTCCACGGTAACATTCTGCAGAAGCGACGTAATATCCTGTGGAAATGACATAATATTCTGTGGAAATGACATTGCACTCCACGATAACATTCTGCAGAAGCGATGTAATATTCTGTGGAAATGACATAATATTCTGTGGAAATGACATAATATTCTGTGGAAATGACATTGCACTCCATGGTAACATTCAGCAGAAATGATGTAATATTCTGTGGAAATGACATTGCACTCCATGGTAACATTTAGCAGAAGCGACGTAATATTCTGTGGAAATGACATTGCACTCCATGGTAACATTCAGCAGAAACGATGTAATATTCTGTGGAAATGACATTGCACTCCATGGTAACATTCTGCAGAAGCGATGTAATATTCTGTGGAAATGACATAATATTCTGTGGAAATGACATAATATTCTATGGAAATGACATTGCACTCCATGGTAACATTCAGCAGAAGCGACGTAATATTCTCTGGAAATGACATTGCACTCCATGGTAACATTCAGCAGAAGTGACATAATATTCTGTGGAAATGACATAATATTCTGTGGAAATGACATAATATTCTATGGAAATGACATAATATTCTGTGGAAATGACATAATATTCTGTGGAAATGACATAATATTCTATGGAAATGACATTGCACTCCATGGTAACATTCAGCAGAAGCGACGTAATATTCTCTGGAAATGACATTGCACTCCATGGTAACATTCAGCAGAAGTGACATAATATTCTGTGGAAATGACATTGCACTCCACTGTAACATTCTGCAGAAGTGACGTAATAGTCTGTGGAAATGACATTGCACTCCATGGTAACATTCAGCAGAAGCGATGTAATATTCTGTGGAAATGACAAAATATTCTGTGGAAATGACATTGCACTCCACGGTAACATTCTGCAGAAGCAACCTAATATTCTGTGGAAATGACAGAAACGTTTGCAAAAGTGATGTAATATTCTGCAGAAAAGATGTAATATTCTGTGGAAATAATAATAATAATGACATAACAACCTTCAAAAATGACATAATATTTTGTGGAAATGACATAACAGGCTATAGAAATGACATACAGTATGTGTTGCTTAAAACAGGAAGAGTTTTTAAAATTTGCATACATAAAGTTGTGACTTTCAGGACATTTATCATGGGATTCAAACCACATGAAGTGTTGACTGGAAAACACACAATGCACAATGTGACCCCTTTAAGCAATCAAGAGGCGTGAAAGTTGAGGCCTCTGCATTTACCTACTCGCCCTTTGCTTTCCTTTGCTGATCCCTTTTTCATCCCTACCTCTTTACGTCTCTCAAGTCATCATGTTTACACGAGCTGTTCCTGCCACCCCCCTGTTGTCTGTTTTTTCCTCCTTCTTTGCCTTTTCTTTGTCTTTCTCCTGCTGGTTAGAAATATGCAAGGCTTGCTCATCGGCGCCAGCTTCTGTTAATCCCTTCCCAAAGCACCTTAGCAACGCTAGGAATTTAGAGATGCTAAAAAAAACATGACAACAACGACAACAACTGTTCTTAACACTGGGCTCGTATTGGCAAGAGTGGCCACATCTTGAGATGCGTGTGTGTTTTCCATAAGTAGTTCAGAACAATCTGGAGGGGTGTGATAACCACGGATCTCTCAAGAGTGTGCAAGTGTGCATGCATGTGTGTGTGTGTGTGTGTGTGTGTGTGTGCACAAGGGTGGGTGCATGTTGGTTCAATATAGTTCCTATAACACGAACAACCTGGTAATCAGTGCGTGTAGTCACCTGAGATGCTCATTATCTGGTCACTGTGCATTTTGTGTAGCTCAGTCCAAAGGCTCACAGCTGGACGGTTCTCACACAGCGTCCATCTGTCTTTGTGTGTCTGCACACACCTGAGCGAGACAATGAAACACACAGTGAACAGAATGCACATTATCCCACAAAGCACCCAAACCACTTCAACATCAGCCAAGTACCTCTACGCAAATTCATAAGTAAAAGGAAATGGTGAAGGTTAGAATGCTCACAGCATTTCCACCGTCCGGTAGTTTTTACTTGTTGCCTTTGCATGCCCCCCCCCCATCTCCCAACACCTCATTCTTTTGCTATTATGAAATCAATTACACGAGGGCAGTAGTAAAATAATTGAGGGCACATTTAGGCCTTGAAATTAATACATAGTTTACAAGTGAACTTTTTCAAACTTCTTAATTTACACGCTTCATTTACCTCATTTGAATCTTGTGTGTGTGGGGGGGGGCAGAATGTCATGTGAGGTACAATCTCATTGTCTTTGCAGAATTAATTTTCCCCTTGTCAACAAAAGAGCTTTTAATTTGAATAAACGTTATTGAGAATACAACACCAAAATAAATGACACTTTAAATTAGCTATCATTGACAAACGTGATCCACACAGTGTTTTTCACGTTTGCATGTGAATGTTGGAAAAAAAAAAAAGAAGGAATGAAAATATCACTCACCTCATTTGATGATGGATTTTTATTGTCAATCATTCTATTTTACATGTTGATTTTAAGACTCTTGATGACGTTGCAGCATCAGACTCAGTTGTTTTAATATTAATGATAATAGTAATGTGAATTTAAATGTGCATTTCACATTTTACACCTGTTGTAAAACTGGTGGTGGTGGTGGGGGGCGGTGTTCATCATCTATTGACAAGATATTAATTTTCATATCAGAACATTTTTGAATAATTAAACATGATGCAGCACAGAGACACAGGTTCCACACTTCCACAGTTGGATCAATACAGTGAGTGGGTCAAAACAAATGTGAAATACTGACAACAATAAAATATGTCTGCTTCATAGAGTGACCTTTGACCTCTGGTCAGATCAAAGGTTTAGATTTGGATTTCAGGGTTAAGCCCCTCCCAAAATGCTTCACTTATGATTATAACAGAAATGGAACTCTCTGAGATGTTTGACAAAAACAACCAACAGTAAGTTCCTTAGGCTGCTCCCTTGTTTGCACGTGGGGTCGCCACAGCAAATCCAAGGTGAATCTGCATGTTGAATTGGCACAGGTTTTACGCCGGATGCCCTTCCTGACGCAACTCCACATTACATGGAGAAATGTGACGGGTGGGATTTGAACCCGGAACCTTCTGCACTGAAACCAAGCGCATTAACCACTTGGCCACCACCCCTGCTTGACAAAAACAACCAACATTCTTGGAAAATGATTATTTGCGTTGAAATGCTGAAACACTAAATGACACAATTGCTTTCGAAAATGATTCACTGTTTGAAAATTCTTGAAATACTAAATAAAAACTAGAAATGAGTCAGGAATGGAAAAATGTTCAAACCACAAAATGAAACAGTTGCTTCAGAAAATGATTCACTGATTCATATTCTTTAAAGCACTAAATTAAGGGTTTAAGAAACGTATTCGGTTTTAAAACACTTGAAACACTTGAAAATTTCCTTCAGAAAGTTGCGTTGTGTATTGAAATGCATAATATCTATAAACACAAAATAAGCCATTGGTTCAACATTTTCAAAACACACACACACGTGCATGTACGCACACAAAGCGGCTTCACCAAATGAATCACTGTTTCAAACTGGTTAAAAAATTAGATTAACCACATGCGTCAAAAAAAATGGGTAAATGTTTTAAACATATGACACATCAAATCATTTGAATCATTAAAAAATATTTTTTGAATTATATAAAGTAAACATTTAATTAAGAATGTCAGTCATGTTTTGAAACAAGAAATGAAACAAATGTTTTAGAAGGTGATTCAATATTTCAAAACACCAGACTAGCAATACAAAATAATACAAATTCTTCAGAAAAGGATTATGAAACTCTAAACACAATAAATGTTTCAAAATACTTTAACAATTGCTTCTGAAAATGATTCATTGTGCCAAAATGCTTGACACACGCACTTAAACGTAAAAATTGGTGTTTTAAAACATATGACCCACTTAAAAAAAAAAATTCAATAAAGAATTACAGTTTTGAAACACATGAAATGGTGTGAAACTATTACTTTAGAAAGTGATTAAATGATTAAATTAGTATAAGCATGAAATAAAATTTATTGCTTCAGAAAACGATGCAGCTTCATGGCAAGTAAAACACTAAAGGTAAAAGTGTTGATTTTAAAAAAACAATGAAAACATTACAGTAAATAAAATAACTGTTTCAGGAAAATATTTAATTTCTCAAAACACTGTAATAGCATTTATTTATTCGGCAGATAAAAATAAATAAATAAATACATTTTTTTATTATCTATCTTTTCCTTGTGAAGACAGAGACAGAAACAGAGACAGATTAATATTATGATGATGTTCTGGTCCTAGAGAGAGCTCTGCATCAGTGCCCTAATTGGCTGGTCACACAGGATGTTACACACACTCTAGGCTGTAGAAATATTCATTACAGTCATTTTGATGGATTTTACAAATCTGAAAATGCAGCAGCTTCTCGGAAAACACGCCAGCTGAGGAGCTCAGAACATTAAGACTGTGAAGCTGGCTCAAGTGAAGGGACACTGCTGGGTTTTGTTGCTTTTTGCTGAAATGGGTAAAATTTGGGGTTATCACTGGCATACTCTGAGATGAGACGCTCTTTGATATTCAACATTAGATTATTGGGGTGGGGGGTTATATTTTAAAATCAGCCCCAAACCACAGCGGGGAGCCTGAATTGAGGAAATTTGGAGCTTAGCCCGTTGTTGCCATTTTGCAGTAGGTCTCGTTGCCCGCTGCACCTATCCCGGTGTTCGTCATAATGATGGGCTGCCAACGGGAGAGACGATGTGCTATCTGTTAATCGTGGACCCCCCACGGTGGCGCGTGGACGACTCTCTGTGGGAGAAGCCATGATGGATACGTTGCTATAAAAGACAGAGAAAGAGCGATAAATGACATCATCCTGATTTCAACTGTCAACAGTCAGTAAAAAGTAGAAACAACCCAAAATAAGATACTTTCTTAGAATCACACAGAAATAATAATTTAAAATAAAAAAAGATGTGTCTGTTAAGTTGAGCGACACTTTTGGAGTTACTTTACACTATAATAGATTTGATTTAACACTATTTGGAAAGAGTCCATGTGCACTTGCTGCAGTGTTAATTTAACACTGTAAAGTTTATTATGTAAAAGCTATCATATGGCATTTTTATAAAAAATAAAATATAAACAAAGAGATAAGCTTTGAAACTTAGATCTAAGGTCACTCCAACATTTTATGCATGGATTTTCAGCGCATTCTCACGTTTTTGTTGTTGTTGTTGTGCACCCGCTACAAAAAGCACCCGATTTTCGAAACGACTTTTACGAGGTCTATTAGAAAAGAAACTGACCTTTTTATTTTTTTTCAAAAACTATGTGGATTTGAATCACGTGCGATTACATCAGACAAGCTTGAACCCTCGTGCGCATGCGTGAGTTTTTTCACGCCTGTCGGTTGCGTCATTCGCCTGTGGGCAGGCTTTGAGTGAGCACTGGTCCACCCCTCCCGTCGGAATTCCTTTGTCTGAGAACTTCCTGAGAGACTGGCGCTTTGCTTGATCAAAATTTTTTCAGAAACTGTAAGGCACATCCAAGTGGACACCATTCGAGAAATTCAGATGGTTGTTGGTGAAAATTTTAACGGCACACAGCCGCTCATCGCACGGCGCCACAGAAAAACACCTCCGTGTTGATAACCATTCATAAGATTCAGGCGGTTTTCGATGGCTTTCAGTCGAGTGAGTATCCGAGAAATTGTTTAACAGCTGGGCATGTTCAAACATGTCCTGTGAGACTTCCAACGGAGGTGTTTTGCTGTGAGTGGCTGGGTGCCGACGCGCGAATCCATCCGCACATCTTTCATTACAAAATCTCCTTTAACAGTGGAATGTCCGGATAAACTGCTGATCCCGACCTCTTCTGAAACTTCTCTGCTGTCTCACAATGTCCTGGGTCAACAGAGGCTTAAATTTGGAAGTTTTCAGCTCGAAACAGGCTGACGACGGCGGCTCGGGGCGCGGCGCCGTCCGGCACCGTGGGCTGTCCTTATAGCGATAGTAACACTCCTTAATCTCTCATCAGATGTTAAAATTTTCACCGAAATCCGTCTGAATTTCTCGAATGGTGTCCACTTGGATGTGCCCCACAGTTTCTGAAAAACGTTTGATCAAGCAAAGTGCCAGTCTCTCAGGAAGTTCTCAGACAAAGGAATTCCGATGGGAGGGGTGAACCAGTGCTCACTCAAAGCCTGCCCACAGGCGAATGACGCAACCGACAGGCGTGAAAAAAACTCACGCATGCGCACGAGGGTTCAAGCTTGTCTGACGCAATCACACATGATTCAAATCCATATAGTTTTTGAAAAAAATAATAAGGTTGAATACTTTTCTAATAGACCCTGTACATTTTGCTATTTACAATCTTCCCCTTCTCCTAACTCTAACCATAACCATAGCATTACTGTCTACACTCCCCTAACCATAACCCCCTAGACCCCCCATCACCCCACATTTTGCGCCTCTGTCCTGAAATCAAATTGTCCCCTGTTATGAAAAGCGCCACATATTTGTGCCCCCGTCATGAACCCATAGATTAATGTACTTTTCGTAATGCTGCCACAAACTGCCATTAGACTGGGTTGCGATTTTTATGATAAAGTCACTTCTTGAAATACCATGAATATAACAAAGAAAAAGAAAGAAATGCAAGGGAATAAAACACAACATGAAAACAAAGTAGATCAAATTTAAAACTTAACTGACATCGGGGTGAATGTGAGGCATTATTGTAAAGTGCTTTGAGTGTCTGATGCAGACGGAAAAGTGCGATATAAATTCAGTCCATTTACCATTTTTAAGTCTAAAGGACATTTTGACAACATAAAGTTGTACCTTTGTGATATTATAAAGCCAGTTCTTTTTTGTTTTCTGATAGAAGATGAAGTAAGTCCTACACTTCCATTCAGCAGTTTGGACACGCTTCCAGATTCAACTGAATGGGAAAGTGTGTCCAAAGTTTTGACAGATACTGTGTAAAAACCCTGAGGTCCTCAGGAAATCTTTGTGACGTCATAAAGCATGCAATCTAAAAAGGAACTGCTGTCTCAACCAGAAAAATTAATGGAACAATTTGCATAGATTTTTTTAAAGTTATTTCAGCTTAACTAGAGAGGTATTGTGGCATTTACTCAGAAATGCCTAAGTTGAAATAACTTTTAAAAAATCTATGCAAATTGTTCCATTAATTTTTCTGGTTGAGACAGCAGTTCCTTTTTAGATTGCATGAAGTTGAAATAACTTTAAAAAAATCTATGCAAACTGTTACATCACTTTTTCTCATTGAAATGCTGTAAAAAAGACAAAAGGAAAACGAAGAGGTAAACTTTAGACTTGGCTGTAAAGCTCTCTGTTGCTTCACAGGTAAATATTAATACGTATTTTTGATGAAAAAAGATCATTCTTGTAATACTGAAAAACATATATTGGAAAAGAAAGAGACAATTTAAATCAGTGGGATTATATGCATAGAGCTTTGTGATGCAATAAAGTCAGTTCCTGAAATACAGAAAAACAGTCAAAACAAATAAAAAAAGATGAACTTAAACTTGAGTCTAAGTCCTCTGTCGCATCATGTGTAAGATTTCAGTGATATAGAAACCCGTTCTTGATTTTTTAAGGGAAAATAAAGTCAGAAAGGGAAATAGTACATGTTGTTGCTGCTCATCTATCAGCTACCCCCACTGTTGTTCAGAGTTGCCACAACGGATTAGGTACAGAGCTGCATTGGGATTTGGCAGAAATTTTATACTGGATGCCCTTCTTGTAATTGGTAGCTGCATTTATATAACGCTTTTCCAGCTGCATCAGATGCTCAAAGTGCTCTACAAATAATGCCTCACATTCACCCCGATGTCAGGGTGCTGCCATTCAAGGCACTCACTACACACCGGGACCAATAGGGGATTAAAGACCTTGCCTAAGGGCCCTTAGTGATTTTCCAGTCAGGCTGGGATTTGAACTGAGGATCTTCTGGTCTCAAGCCCAATGACTTAACCACTAGACCATCACCTCCCCTACCTCAAAGTAACTTTGAAAGTTACTTTATTATTAACATTATACAGTTACATTTTACAATTACTTCATTAGCAGCTGTGGACAACTTGTCGGCACCTGCTGAATCTAACCATGTTAGATTACTAGTTACCTTATAAGTTACATAACTTATTAGTTGCAAGTTGTCAGCAGCTCCTAATAAAGTAACTGTATAAAATAACTAAGAAAGTAACTAATAAAGTAACTGCATAAAGTAACTGTATAAAATAACTAAAAAAGTAACTAATAAAGCAACTGCATAAAACTGCTAATAAAGCAGCTGTATAAAGTAACTGTATAAAATAACTAAAAATGTTTAACTAAAAAAGTAACTGCATAAAGTAATTGTATAAAATAGCTAAAAAAGTAACTAATAAAGTAACTGCATAAAGCTGCTAACAAAGTAACTGTATAAAGTAATTGTATAAAATAACTAAAAAAGTAACTAATAAAGTAACTGCGTAAAGCTGCTAATAAAGTAACTGTATAAAGTAATTGTATAAAATAACTGAAAAAGTAACTAATAAAGTAACTGCATAAAGCTGCTAATAAAGTAATTGTATAAAGTAACTGGATAAAATAACTAAAAATGTAACTAAAAAAGTAACTGTATAAAGCTGCTAATAAAGTAACTGTATAAAGTAATTGTATAAAATAACTAAAAAGTAACTAATAAAGTAACTGCGTAAAGCTGCTAATAAAGTAACTGTATAAAGTAATTGTATAAAATAACTAAAAATGTAACTAAAAAAGTAACTGTATAAAGCTGCTAATAAAGTAACTGTATAAAGTAATTGTATAAAATAACTAAAAAAGTAACGAATAAAGTAACTGCGTAAAGCCGCTAATAAAGTAACTGTATAAAATAACTAAAAAAGTAAATAATAACGTAACTTTTCAAAGGAACTGTGGCAACACTGTTCTTGAGACAGTTCTCAAGAGCAACACATGCAATCCCTGGTCTTCCTAGGCTGGTCTCCCAGACAAGTACTCATCAGGACCTGTAAAGCTGCTAATAAAGTAACTGTATAAAGTAACTAAAAATGTAACTGCACAAAGCTGCTAATAAAGTAACTGTATAAAGTAATTGTATAAAATAACTAATAAAGTAACTGCATAAAGCTGCTAATAAAGTAACTGTATAAAGTAACTGTATAAAATAACTAAAAAAGTAAATAATAGCGTAACTTTTCAAAGGAACTGTGGCAACACTGTTCTTGACACAGTTCTACAAGGAGCAACACATGCAGTCCCTGGTCTTCCCAGGTTGGTCTCCTGGACAAGTACTCATCAGGACCTACTCTGACTCACTTCTAAGATCTAATAGGATCAGATGTAAAATATTTTGGTCCAAGTCTGATGGGTCTGATGAGTTATAAAATTTTGCAGTGGAAGACTTTTTTTCTCTCCTGTAATGAGCAGTTGGTGTGGTTTTTACAAAGGAATCAAATTCATTCTAATCCTTAAACTGTTTGATAGCTGACAACAATCTAACGGCTGTGGAAACACATTAAAGTGGGTTATAACCATTAAGGGAAAGTCATCTGTTAATCTGCACCTCTCTGGGAAACAACGCATCCATCACGTGTTCCAATCTGACCCATCTTAACCACCTTGGCTGTTGATCTCTTGACCCCTGCATGGGTCAAAGGTCATCCAGTTCAAACAGCTATCAGGGCACTGCAGGTTGCAGCAGCCACCACAAAAATCTGTTGTTTCTTATCTGAACTCTTTGACCCCTCATTAACCTCCATCTCTAACACTTTGAGAGTTATCTCCTGCCACAGAAGAGGAGAAATCCTTTACAGCATCTGGTGGGTTTGTGCATGTGTGGGCCGGTGATAGAGAGCTGCCGCGCGTGTGCTGCATGCCGCGCTTTATTGAATGAACGGGTGAGTCGGTGACAGAGTGAGCGTGTCAGAGAGGGAAGCAGCTCTGATGTTTATAGAGATTAGTGTTCGTCCACAGGGTTGAAATCATTGTCGTAAAGAGGTCACATTGTGCTAAGTGTATTTTTGTCTATGTTACATTTAAACAAGCAGCAGTGGCCTTGGGGGGCGGAGCCACAATGCAGGCTTTGGAAATAAACAAACCTGACAAACAAGGAAAATGTAACTTCAACCACACCAGGTCCTAATTTCCATCATGCATGTGATGACAAGATTATTCTCTGCTGCAATCCCAGACATGTCCAGCAAACGCTACATAGGTACACAATACGAGTACATTAAGCAAAACAAAACTCTTTTTTTTACTGATCTAGTTAAGTTAATAAGCATTAAGTTGATAAGCATTAAGTTAATCAAATTTTAGCTAGTTTATCCTCATTATTTACCATTTTGATATGATGAGTTACAAGATGACAGCATTTATAGGTTTTGAGTTATAGTGTTAAAAACCTGGAGGGGTTGGACCAATGTGCCTATTCATTCAATCACTGCATTTTACAGCACACATGCATAGGCTTTTCTAAAATCTTTGGTTAATGTTATATATATCAAACATTCACATAATGCCACAAATCTGTGACTGCAAAATGCAGTAATTGTTCTACTATAAGTTGAATTTATGCCTGCAACAATTTGCTTTAAACTTCTGTGACACAAGTAGTGGTGACCTTATAGGTGCCAGACCCAGGGTTTGGAAATGAAAGAAAATGTAAAATATGTTCATTTCAAGATACATGTAGCATCAATTGCACCTGCTTTTAATTTACATAATGCATGGATTGTTCACTGCAACATATCCAGACATATCCTGCAGTTACATGATATATTAAATAAGAAAAAACAAAAATGTGTTTTTTGTGCTGATCTGGTCCATCATCATAACCCACATTTCAATCAGTTAGTTCTCATCATGTGCCCTTTTAATTCAGAAGCCTGCAAGTACACATGATGTATCATTTGTAGGTTATTGTGTTAATAACATGCATTGTACAGGGTGCATGCCTGGGATTTTCAAACCTAATTAAGTGGGTGCAATTCGAAAGTAGAGCTGCTTAAACACTGCAGACAACATCAACGTTGCAACGTTGAAATAATACTTTTGAAGAGTTTTAAAAGTAGAAAGAAGCATGAGAAATGAGGAGATAAAACCTTGAAGCACGCAGGTAAAACACAGTGAACTCGCGTTGCCAGTTAATTAGGCACACTTGCCAAAAATAAATGTAAAATAAATATAAGCTCCAAACGATCATTTAACCTCATCCTGGTGTGGATGTGCGAGGTTGGAGTCAGATATCTTGATTTAAATCTGCGATTGTGGAAGTTCACTGATGACAGGCAAAATATTAGAAATAACTCGATTCATAAAATCCCACGGAGAAGTTTCACGTGCCCCTTACTCCCCGTGCATTTGAGAGGTGCGTCAGTAAAGGGCATCCTGCGTAAAAGTTGCGGCTGCGGGGATCAATGAGTAAAAATAACTCAAACAAATCCGCCCATATTGATGGGAATTATAAATGTTCCTGCGTGCACGTGGTGGGCTCACATCAGTCCGTCTTTGTGACGCATACAGCTTTATGTGAGTCCATAAAGGCGGTGCCCGTTTGTGCGTGAACGCGCTCATTCTCATGCGCACCGGCGCCATCCTGATGGTCCTCTGGTGGGAAATGAGAGGTCCGTGCGCTGCGGGCGCGCTGATTACCGGCCCTCGGGGACCCTCCGTTTCCCGCAGTAATTGATAGTTAAGCGCAGCTCTAATCAAATCTAAATGCCGTCTGTCGGCGACACAGAGCCCCGTGGCCTGGAAAACCACTGAGGGCCTTTTGGAGTTAACTTGAGTTTAGCGCGTAAAAGAAGAGTTTCATTGTGTGGCCGCACAGAAGCTCCCCGTGTGAGTCACAATTTAGAGTCTCCGGCTCTGATTTAAAGTGACGCAGCTGGAGTTGTAAATCTGCAGCATGTTTTTTTTTTTTTTTTTTTTTTTTTTTTCAGATTGGAAGTCCGCTTTCACTCGGTGATGGACACTGAGGGGGACACCCTCCCTCCTCCTCTCCCCTAGTGGAGCGCGTGGTTTTGTGTGGTCCTGCGCACTTGTCCCCGGGTTTTCTCTCGCACCCGGTCTCCCCACCCTCCCCCCTCGCACCTGCGCCGCTCCCAGGTCCCTTCAGGAATGCGCTGGGGCTTGTAATCGCTTTTGTTGCGGGGCCATTGAGTTGTACGGCTGAGTGAAACTTCCCAACCTCACAGCGCGCCGGACGCTGAATGGGGCTCAGCGTGGGGCGCCTCTCCAACCGCGGCCGCTGCCAAATTCCTGCAGTGGCGCTGCACAATCACTCCCACACAGGCCCCGATACACCGCCAGGCAGCGGGGAGGGGGTCTGGATGCTGTGCATCCAAATTGGACCCCCCCACAAAATAAGAAAAAACAAATAGGGGAGGAGGAAGTTTTATATGTCAAATTCTGCTGGTTATTATCAATTCTGGATCATATGAAAGGGGAGACCGGGGTTAGATGTCACGCCACTCAGTAACTGACTGGATTCAGGATAGGATGCGCTCGATACGCCAAAAATACACAGCACAAATGGTGAATGGACTTCATTTCTATTGTGATTTGCCATCTAACGCAGATTCAGTGCCCAGCTAGCTGTATTTTTACCAACCCAGTCTCATGGATTGTCGTGATTCAGCAGCACAAAATATACATTAATCTACTGCTTTGTCATATTGTCACGAAAAGTGCAAAATTTTCTTCATGGCAGCACAAATTCATTCTAATTCATTCCGTGACGGGTGCACTTAATTAAAAGTGCAGGGGGGGGTGTCCGGATGGTGATGGTCAGGGTTAGGGGAAGGAGTAGGGTTAGTTTTTGGTTAAGGTTAGGGTTGGGGGTAGGAATAGGGTTAGTAATAGTGAGTTTAAAAAAAAATCACGAAAATTTCAATCATTTCCTGACGGTAGGACAAAAAAATAAAACGTGAGACTGGGCTGTTTTTTACCCTGTGTGTCTGTTAAATTGTGATAGCAGTGTTGTTTTCACTGGTGTGTGTGGATGATATAACTCAATAATAGCCAGACAGATTTCCTTCAAACCTGTTGGTAATATTGTATGGATAGATATAGGCAACCAGATTTGGAAGTAGTTTGTTCAAAGGTCAAGGAAAACATTATTCTCATGAAAAACACCTTTTTTTTTTTTTACTGTAGCTCAAAATAAATAAATATTCATACATATCCCACATACTTAAAACTACACAATATTGCACAAAATTGCCAATACTGCTTAAACTGGACATCCACACATCCTCTAATACTGTACATCCTTTAAATAATGTACTATATAATACATTCCTCAGTCTAATAATGTGAATTTTAGCATGTGTTTTCTTTTTTAACCTTATTCAGGACTTTGGAGTTCATTGGACCCCATGGCAATTGCTTTTTGTGCTCATGTAAGTCCTGAATAGGGTTAAAATCATCTGATGGGAACTTTTCATATGCAATGAACAGAGCAAGAATTTAATTGTGTTGCATAATTGCCTGTTTTTACTGTGCGCATGACAATAAAAAACTCTTAACTCTTAACTACTCCTCAGATGGAGACTGTGATGATGTCACCAACAACAGCACTATATATCTAACTAACTAACTAATTAAATACAATACTTTCACTTTTGATACACTGTGTGCTTCTTACCCTGTGTGCTGCTATACAATGCTGCTGGAATCTTAATTTCCCTAAGGGAGTCTTCCCAAGGGATTAATAAAGTTCTATCTAATCTAATCTAATCTAATCATAAATAAATAAACTCGCTATTGTTGGTTTCAAAGAATTATGTTATGTTGGATTTACTCAACAAATGCATTTTTTCAAAGTGTAATTGAGTCAGTTGTACTATTTCAATGAAGTTAACTCACTGGCTGGTCATGATGCTGGTACCCATTTACAGCAGGGTGGACTGGGACAATGTACGCTCTTAAAGCCCATAATGCTCAATGTTGGATATGGATAAATAGGGGAGCATACATGTCGGTATTTGTACCCATTTTGCAGATATGGACAAAACAGAGCAGTACTGGAAATCATGGTGCAGTGTACCCAAAAATCAAGAGGCACATTACAACTTCTTTGACTGTTGCCATGTTTGATGTTGTTAGAAATGTTCAAGACATGTTGCAGTGCCCTCTAATGGATATTTTCCTTAACGTCCATGCCAGTGTAAAGGACATGTAAAAGTATTTGTGACGGTTAGTCAGATTTACATATGTATGTAAATGGTGCATAAATCAGCTCTTAATCTGAATGAGTTGACTTTACCAGAAAATCACGTGGAAAACTGTTGTTTTAAAATACTTTCTTTGTACACAAGGTGAAAACTTTGACTGGGCGGAGTAGACCCAAACCTCACTGTAAAAAGAGTATGTGAAGTTAACGGAGAAATAGTGTGAAATCAAGACATAAAAAACTTTAAAAAGAAAAAGAATAGCGTACTGTTTAATTTTACAGCAATAATGTAGAAAATGTAGAACAAAACTGAACTGTGAATTTAACAGCACAAATATGTTGAAATAATCATATATCATTGTGGAATTTACAAATGACTGTAGTTTAAACACAGAAAAACTGTAATACCAAAAACTGTACAATACCAATACTTTACAGATGAGAATTTTCACAAATACAGTAAAATACTGATAATTAAGTTTGAAAAAAGAGGTGATGTGTCTGTTTAAGCTACATTTAAACAGTATGTTTTTATATCTGCAGTTGTGTTATTGTTGTGTAGTTTGCGTCATATGTTTTATGATGTCTTTCATGTGGTGTATTTCTGCTGTGCATAAATTGCCCTTTGAGGGACAAAGAATAAATTGAACTTGAACATTTTGAGGATATTTAAACATAAGGTGACCATTTTGGGGCAGCTCGGTGGCTTGGTGGTTAGCACCGTTGCCTCACAGCGAGAAGGTCATGGGTTCAACTCCCACCTGTGGCCTTTCTGTGTGGAGTTTGCATGTTCTTCCCGTGTTTGCGTGGGTTTCCTCCGGGTGCTCCGGTTTCCTCCCACATCCAAAGACATGCGGGTTTGGTGTATTGGAATCTTTAAATTGTCCATAGGTGTGTGAGTGGGTGTGACTGTGTTTGTTTGTGGCGACAGACTGGTGCCCTGTCCTGGGTGTACGACTGCTGGGATAGGCTCCAGCCTCCCGCGACCCGTGATTGGAGTAAGCGGTTGAAGATGAGTGCGTGTGTGGGTGACCATTTTGCAGAGATTTTATCTTCTAAATAGACAATCAAATTACAACAGGTTTACAATGTAAAATTTACATATTTTATCTAAAAACCATTTACATATTCACTGTAATTTTTACAGAATTCTCCTGGCAACCACAGCTGCCAGAATTTTTCTGTAAAAACAAGGAATTTTTGTTTTGTTTTGTTTTGCAGTGTTGTTAAGTTTCATGTCATGAAAATACAACTTAACTAGTCCAAACATACAAGTCTCCATACACTTTTTTTAGTAAATTAATTAATTAGTAAATTCGGCCCTGACAAATGTGATGCCCTCAGTCAAAATTTTTCTCTGGTGCCCCCTACATGACAGCTAATTAACCACTAATTACTGGGTTCAAACACAGACTGTGTCTTAGATGTATGCTTCATATATATATATATATATATATATATATATATATATATATATATATATATAAAACTAATAAAAGTGTGACAATATAAATTATGAATATGAAATATTTAAACTCAAATTTTATACATTTTTTAAAGGTTGTTTGAAAGTCAAATGTACATTTTTGTGTGTTGTGTATACATTATGTATCACTGTCTTTTTAACATTAGTCAACATGTCTTTACATCTGTCTTTTTTTTTTTTCCTCCTCCTTTCTCCTTCTTTTTCTACCCTGTCCACTACAGCGCTTCGGCCTTTTGACATGATGGCATATAGCCTCTTCCAGTTTGGACCAGGTATGAGATGGCTTTAAAATACTTTCTGAAAACCGTTTTTTTTTTTTTATAAAATATTTTTCTTTGGAAATAATGCTAATAAAAACACATCAAGTAGAATAAATGGTGAAAACTGGCCCACCTTTACTTCTAAGATCATCATGTCTGTCAATCAATCATTTTCCCACAAGTGGAACTTTCTGTGCAGGCTTTCTGCATGGGCAGGACTTTATACATGGGTAAATCTCCAAAAGCTTCTCAGAGATTCCTGTGAGGAGATAAAGAATGCAATTATTTAGATTTTAAAAGTGTTTTTAAAAAACATGTTTCACTGTTTCAACAGCCAGAATGAAATATGTAAATCCTGACAAATACAATGCAGTCATTCCCACCAGTTATGGCTGGGTTACTTCAACCTTAAAAGTTCTAACGTAATGTTTGAAGGCTGCTGGTGCTGTACTGTTCTGAGGAACCATCCATCATCTATATCTGCTTACTCCAATCACGGGCCACAGGGGGGAGCCTATCCCAGCAGTCCTCGGGCATGAGGCAGAGTACAACCTGGACATGATGCTAGTCTATGGCAGGGCCACATACAGACAGACAAACTCAACCACACACCTACTGTCAATGTATAGAAACATCCAGAAAGTATTCACAGCACTTCCCTTTTTCCACATTTTGTTATGTTCCAGCCTTATTCCAAAATGGAGTAAATTCATTTTTCCCTCAAAATTCTACTCACAAGACCCCATAATGACAACATGAAAAAAGTTTTTTTTTTTGTTTTTTTTTGGCAAATTTATGAAAAATAAAAAACTAAGAAATCACATGTACATAAGTATTCACAGCCTTTTGTCAACACTTTGTTGATGCACCTTTGGCAGCAATTACAGTCTCAAGTCTAGTGCAAAGGATTCTGGGAGCATTGTAATGATAAATAAATGTTTATTTGTTGTGTTATTTGAGAATGTTTTAAGCTGGTTCTTGTGGTGAGCTTGTTAAAGCTGTGTAGAATGGTGATTGTGATGTCAAAATGAAGTACAGTAGCATCATTTGGCACCATGAGTGTTATTAAGAATGGTTGTGAACAAAAACTACTTAAGGAGTTATTCACACCACCTTGTCCTGTTGAAAAATGTTGCCTGTGAATCCTTAGTTTATGATTTTAAAAATGCTCTATAAGTTTAAATGTCTTTAAAGAAGTATGTACTTATCAGATCTTTCTCCAATATATAACATTAAATGCTTGAGTAATAGTGTCAAAATAATTGAACAAAATAATAATGATAATAAAAGCCAAAGGAACAAAAGTATCATGTTATTTATGGCACTCCCTATAAATCCTTGTCACCCGTAACATTTCTCTATAGCACCTAAGCGACGGACAAGCTCTGAAGTCAACTAATTGAGAATAACAGTGTAGATGAAGTGGCTTTTCCAATGGCACAGACAAGTAGCAAAATTTGGAAATTAATTATTTGCATCTGCATACAAACGCATAGGGATTTTTGCCTTCCACTTTGACAGAATTCATATACAGTGTGGAAAATAAGTATTTGAACACCCTGCGATTTTGCAAGTTCTCCCACTTAGTAATCATGGAGGGGTCTGAAATTTTCATCTTAGGTGCATGTCCACTGTGAGAGACTTAATCTAAAAAAAAAAATCCGGAAATCACAATGTATGATTTCTTAAATAATTTATTTGTATGTTACTGCTGCAAATAAGTATTTCAACACCTGTGAAAATCAATGTTAATATTTGGTACAGTAGCCTTTGTTTGAAATTACAGAGATCAAACGTTTTCTGTAGTTTTTCACCAGGTTTGCACACACTGCAGCAGCGATTTTGGTCCACTCCTCCATACAGATCTTCTCTAGATCTTTCAGGTCTGGCGTTTCAGCTCCCTCCAAAGATTTTCTATTGAGTTCAGGTCTGGAAACTGGCCAGGCCACTCCAGGACCTTGAAATACTTCTTCCTCCTGAGTTGCCCTGGCTGTGTATTTGGGGTCATTGTCATGCTGGAAGACCCAGCCATGACCCATGTTCAATGCTCTTACTGAGGGAAGGAGGTTGTTTGCCAAAATCTCACAATACATGACTCCATCCATCCTCCCTTCAATACGGTGCAGTCGTCCTGTCCTTTTTGCAGAAGAGCACCCCCAGAGTATGATGTTTCCACCCCATGCTTCAAGGTTGGGATGGTTTTCTTGGGGTTGTTCTTATTCTCTAAACATGGTAAGTGGAGTTGATTCCATAAAGCTCTAGTCTGGTCTCATCTGACCATATGACCTTCTCCCATGCCTCCTCTGGATCATCCAGATGGTCACTGGTGAACTTCAAACGGGCCCGGACATGTGCTGGCTTGAGCAGGGGGGCCTTGCTGCCCTGCAGGATTTTAAACCATGACAGTATCACGTGTTACTAATGTAATCTTTGTGACTGTGGTCCCAGCTCTCTTCAGGTCATTGACCAGGTCCTCCGGTGTAGTTCTGAGCTTTCTCAGAATCATCCTTACCCCACAAAGTGAGATCTTGCATGGAATCCCAGACCGAGGAAGATTGACAGTCATCTTGTGTTTCTTCCACTTTCTAATAAATAATCATAACAGTTCTTGTCTTCTACCAAGCTGCTTGCCTGTTGTCCTATAGTCCATCCCAGCCTTGTGCAGGTCTACAGTTTTGTCCCTGGTGTCCTTAGACAGCTCTTTGGTCTTAGCTATGGTGGACAGGTTGGAGTGTGATTGATTGAGTGTGTGAACAGGTGTCTTTTATACAGGTAACAAGTTCAAACAGGTGCAATGAATACAGGTAAAGAGTGCAGAATAAGAGGGCTTCTTAAAGAAAAATTAACAGGTCTGTGAGAGCCAGAATTCTTGCTGGTCGGTAGGGGATCAAATACATCAGTTTACAGAAAGTCAACTCTTTCGATACAGAAGAAACTTTTCTTGATCAGTTACTTGCATTGAAATGTGGATATTTGTACAATATGCAGTACATTCAAACCAAAGCTGCTGTCAGAATTGTCGATGTTGGAGTGGTACAAAGTTCACAGTGTTTATTAATGCTTCCATTTCATATTGGACAAACAGCGTTAGCCTTGGTGGCCACTAGACCTTGGCCTTGCAAATAAAAGAAACTGACAAACAAGCTAAATTCAAACTTCATGTCATTACTTTAACCACACATATGTCTTCCTCTTCTTCTTTTGGCTGCTCCCGTTAGGGGTCGCCACAGCAAATCAATCGTTTCTATTTCACCCTGTCTTCTGTGTCTTCCTCTGTCTCACCAACCACCTGCATGTCCTCCCTCAGCACATCCATAAACCTCCTCTTTGGCCTCCCTCTTCTCCTCCTGTCTGGTGGCTCCATCCTCAGCATCCTTCTTCCTATATACCCTGGATCCCTCCTCTGCGCATGTCCAAACCACCTCAATCTCCCTTCTCTTACTTTTTCTCCAAACTGTCCCACCTGAGTTGTCTCTCTGATATGTTCATTCCTTTTTCTTTTTTTTTTTTACCTTTTTTTTTTTTTTTTACTGTTTTCTAACATACAACTTTCAGACATAAACACCCCTAAGGCTCATAAAATATAAAGTTATATTCATTCCTAATCTTCTCTATTCTCTTCACTCCCAAAGAGAAGAACTCCCTTTATATAGCACCCCTTGGGCACATATTACGATGTTTTGGGATTACCTTTCACTGCTATGCTGATAATACTGAGTTATACATTACTGCTGGTAATCTCGTTCACATAAAATCCTTAGAAGATTGCCTTGCATCAGTGAGAAGTTGGATGTCTAGAAACGTCCTACTTTTAAACTCCGATAAGACTGAAATGATGGTTCTTGGTCCAGTGAGACATCTGCATCAATTTGACCAGTTAACGCTCAGCCTAGCCTCGTGTGTCATACATCACACTGACAAAGTGAGGAACCTTGGGGTCATTTTTGATCCTACATTGTCCTGTGACCTCCACATTAGAAATATTACGAGGACTGCTTTCTTCAACCTGCGAAATATAGCAAAGATTTGTCCCATCCTGTCTATGGCTGATGCTGAGACCCTGATCCATGCGTTTATCTCTTCTAGACCGGACTACTTCAATGTTCTATTTTCTGGTTTACCGCAGTCCAGCATTAGGAGTCTCCAATTGGTTCAAAATGCTGCAGCCAGACTTCTGACATGAAGCAGAAAGTTCGACCACATTACATTGGCATCCCTTCACTGGCTTCCTGTTCCAGTGAGATCAGATTTTAAGGTTCTGCTGCTAGTCTATAAAATTGTTCATGGACTGGCACCTCCCTACCTAGCTGACCTAGTTAAACCTTACGTACTGGCCCGGGCTTTGCGTTCTCAGGGTGCAGGACTACTTTGTGTCCCTAAGGTGAATAAGAAGTCTGCGGGTCACAGAGCTTTCTCTTATCAAGCCCCTGTTCTGTGGAATGATCTCCCTGCGTCAATAAAACAGTCAGATTCTGTGGAGAATTTCAAGTCCAGACTTAAGACACACTTATTTTCCCTTTCGTATAGCTAGCATACTGGTATAGGTTTGTTTTACGCTTTTTATTGTTTTACTTAATTTTGTTAGTAAACGGAGTGTGCCATGGACTCAACTTTACCTAAATTCTGGGTCTTTTAGTGAAGCTTAGGGCTAGTGGCCGGCGATCACCTCAGTATTTCTTCTGTTTTTCTTATTGATTAATGCTGGCAAATTATACAGTATTTCTTGTCTTTCTGATGCCTGAGTCTGTTTTTTCTCTCTGTTTAAGGTGCAGCTGCATCCAGAGATGGGAGTTGTATTGCTGGCGACACTCATGTCCTGTGCACCAATTGCATTTCCTGTATATTCGTTTTGTGAATTGTTCTGTGAATTGCTCTGTAATTTATGTCTGTAGCATGGCCCAAGCAGAGGGCCACCCCTTTGAGTCTGGTCTGCTTGAGGTTTCTTCCTCAGAGGGAGTTTTTCCTTACCACTGTTGCTCTGAGGGTTATTAAGGTTAGACCTTACTTGTGTGAAGCACCTTGAGGCAACTCTGTTGTGATTTGGCGCTATATAAATGAATATAAATTGAAATAGAATTGCAACATCTTCAGCTCTGCCTCCTGCCTTTTTGTTAGTGCCACTGTGTCTAAGCCGTACGATATAGCTGGTCTCAATATTGTCTTATACATTTTCCCCTTCACTCTTGCAGATATTCTTCAGTTACAAATCCCTCCTGCTACCTTTTTCCACCCACTCCACCCTGCCTGCAATCTGTTATTCCTACAACACATCTCACCACTGTCACACTATCCTTATACATGTCCTGCACCATCCTCACATACTTCTCTGCCACTCCAGAATTCCTCATACAATACCACAACTCTTCTCTTGGTGCCCTGTCATAAGCTTTCTCTAAATCTACAAACACATAATGCAACTCCTTCTGGCCTTCTCTATACTTCTCCATCAGTATTCTCAGAGCAAACATTGCATCTGTAGTGCTCTTTTTCCAGCATGAAACTATATTGTTTCTCACAGATCTCGACCTGTTTTTAAGTCTAGCTTCTACTACTCTTACCACAACTTCATGCTGTGGCTGATCAGCTTAATGCCTCTATAGTTACTGCAGCTTTGCACATCACCCTTGTTCTTAAAAATAGGAACTAGCACACTTTGTCTCTACTTCTCAGGCATCCTCTCACTTTCCAAGATTTTATTAAAAATCTGGTGAGAAACTCCACTGCCATCTCTCCTAGACATTCCCATGCCTCCACTGGAATGTCATCTGAACTGACTGCCATTCCACTCTTCATAGCTGCCCTCACCTCATCTTTACAAATGTTGTGCACTTCCTGATTTACTCTCTCCACCTCATCCAGCCTTTTTTCTCTTTCATTAACAACACATATGTTAAGATAAAACACCTGCTCTTAATTTTCACCATTCATGTAATGATGAATTTATTTACCCAGATATATTCTAACAGAGAGGTATTTATAGTATATTCCATCCATTTTCTAAATCTTGTTATGCCAGTAAATGGTCACCAGGGGCTGAGGCCTAACCCAGCGGTCATTATGCGAGAGGCAGGGTACATCCTGGACAGGCCACCACTCACTCACACCTACGGCCAATTTCAAGTCACCAATTTACCTAACCTACGTATTTTTGGAAGTGTGAGGAAGCTGGAGCAACCAGAGGGAACCCATGCAAACATGGGGAGAACATGCAAACTCCACACAGAAAGGACCAGGTTAGAAGTGAACTTCAGAGTGCTAAGCACTCAGCTGCTGTGCTGCTTGTATTCACAGTATATTAAATAAACAAAACAAATTGTGTATTCTATTCATTCTATTCAATAGATTAATTTCCCTGACGCAACTCTCTATCTATCTATCTATCTATCTATCTATCTATCTATCTATCTATCTATCTATCTATCTATCTATCTATCTATCTATCTATCTATCTATCTATCTATCTATCTATCTATCTATCTATCTATCTATCTATCTATCTATCTATCTATCTATCAACTACATTTATATACTCAACAAAAATATAAACGCAACACTTTTGGTTTTGCTCCCATTTTGTATGAGATGAACTCAAAGATCTAAAACTTTTTCCACATACACAATATCACCATTTCCCTCAAATATTGTTCACAAACCAGTCGAAATCTGTGATAGTGAGCACTTCTCCTTTGCTGAGATAATCCATCCCACCTCACAGGTGTGCCATATCAAGATGCTGATTAGACACCATGATTAGTGCACAGGTGTGCCTCAGACTGCCCACAATAAAAGGCCACTCTGAAAGGTGCAGTTTTATCACACAGCACAATGCCACAGATGTCGCAAGATTTGAGGGAGTGTGCAATTGGCATGCTGACAGCAGAAATGTCAACCAGAGCTGTTGCTCGTGTATTGAATGCTCATTTCTCTACCATAAGCCGTCTCCAAAGGCGTTTCAGAGAATTTGGCAGTACATCCAACCAGCCTCACAACCGCAGACCACGTGTAACCACACCAGCCCAGGACCTCCACATCCAGCATGTTCACCTCCAAGATCGTCTGAGACCAGTCACTCGGACAGCTGCTGAAACAATCGGTTTGCATAACCAAAGAATTTCTGCACAAACTGTCAGAAACCGTCTCAGGGAAGCTCATCTGCATGCTCGTCGTCCTCATCGGGGTCTCGACCTGACTCCAGTTCGTCGTCGTAACCGACTTGAGTGGGCAAATGCTCACATTCGCTGGCGTTTGGCACGTTGGAGAGGTGTTCTCTTCACGGATGATGCGAAGGAGATGTGTTGCACTGCATGAGGCAAATGGTGGTCACACCAGATACTGACTGGTATCCCCCCCCAATAAAACAAAACTGCACCTTTCAGAGTGGCCTTTTATTGTGGGCAGTCTAAGGCACACCTGTGCACTAATCATGGTGTCTAATCAGCATCTTGATATGGCACACCTGTGAGGTGGGATGGATTATCTCAGCAAAGGAGAACTGCTCACTATCACAGATTTCAACTGGTTTGTGAACAATATTTGAGGGAAATGGTGATATTGTGTATGTGGAAAAAGTTTTAGATCTTTGAGTTCATCTCATACAAAATGGGAGCAAAACCAAAAGTGTTGCGTTTATATTTTTGTTGAGTATTCTTGAGGTAAGACCGTGTTCTGTGTCTTTCAATTGTAAAAGCCAACTTTTAAATAGTTTTCATTCCCTCCGTATGATTTTTTCTTGAATTTGATAGAAACATAATTTGTAATGAAAGCACTCCAGACTGATTTTAGCTGGACTACATCATGCAGTGATTAGCTTCAAGGATATCAAAAATATTTACTTGGAACGTCGTCTAATGGCAATCAGCCCTCACACAGCTGTAATAAATAAAATTCCCATTTGAATTACTTTTTGTTGTACTTCTTAATAAGCAGCTTTTGATACAACCAACAGTGTGGCAACTCATCCACAGAGATCCAGTGAGGAGACCACAATTCCACTTGCTGCCCCCCGATGGGGATGGCACCTACAACCACACCAGTCTCCAGCTTCATGTGGTTTGGAACTGGGTAAAGGTTTTGTTGCAGTAACTGGGGTAGCAATGCTGATTGGAAAAAAAACCTCATCTGAAAGATTAATCAAATGCATTTTTTTTTATTGGTGGGAGGAAAGTCATGCAGATAAATCCCACTCAGAAGAAAAGCCCTACACCCGGGTGGGCAACAGTGCCACAACGTGATCATGACAGAGTAGATTTTCATTGCAAATTATCACATCAGCAGATAGTTTTACTGATGAGCTCCTCTTCTCCAAGTAAAGTCCTGATCATCTGTGAAATCAACTGCTGAGGTGATTGGTACCACAGAAAGCCTGCAACATCTTGACAGTTCATGCCCTCATCTAATCTAGGTCTTATTCCAAACCTGCTTCTGAAGATGTCAAATTATGCAACCTTTCTAAGGCCTGCAGACGCTGAAGGTTATCACTGGCATCTGTGCTGAAGGCAACCTTCAGGATCTGTACATCACATGCAGTGAAATGGATTTTCTATTCCTACACAAATTACTGTCTTGATGTAAATATGACTCCAACTCATCCTATCCTGAAACCTTCTGAACAACTATAATTGCACTAATAAGACAAGTATTGGCTGCTCCCATTCACTCGGGGTGACCACAGTGGATCTGGTATGGATCTGCATTAATTACTCCATTTCCCCCATAAATCTACATTTAAATGTGTGTCTCCACCAACATGTCAACAAAGAATTTATTACTTTTGGCTTTTCCTAGTTTTGCTCAGGGTTGGGTTAACATTATGGATCTACATGTTGATTTGCCACCATTTTTTATGCTGGATGCCGCAACTCTACCTATACCAGGAAAGTGGGGCATTGATGGCCTCAAACCCAGGACCTTATCATTGGGAGCTGAAACATCAATCTACTTTTGCTAAATGAGTCTGACAAATGGTCTTTTTGGATTTCAGTATTTCATGAAGTGAGAAAAACAGGTTGAGCATAAATAGAAAGGTCAGAGAATTTGAGTCTGGGATGTCCTAGAGCAAGAAACTCCAAACTGCTTCTGAAGCTCACAAAAGCTATGTGGCCTTGCTATGTGAATGTGATTACAAGTCAATTTGGGTACAAGTGCCTACCAAAGGTATTAAAGGTGATCACATGTCCATATGGTATCTTGCACTCTAGCCTCCTTCAAGCCCAACAAGACTAGAGTCACAGGATCGGCCATTTGTATTTTGTAAATTTATAAAAGCTCTTGTTCATACTTGTTTGATGAGTTAGATTAAAATGTTTCTTACCTTCTGACTTAAAGTTGTATCATTGTCATCACGGCTATACAGGAAAGAGGTTATCATCTTAGGAAAACTATTTCATTCTTATTATATTACAATCTTGGGCCAACTATAGCCACTATGGTTAATTTCAAGTAAGCAATATACGAGAAAAAGTTGGATGATTTGCAGAAAGCTATCCACAAATGTGTCTTAATTTGAAATTGATCATACATCTTGTGCTGAATGCAAGGTAAGACCCTATGGGGAAAGTTCCAGTACCTGCAGGGGACGTACTGTTGGCAGTTGGGAGCAACCACAAGCCGAGATGCTTTCGAAGTCACATAAAACCAACAAGTTAATCATGAGCAAAGGCAGTGTCTGGAGTGGTATCTCTCTAACTTACCGAGGTTGGTTTCCCAGTAGCTAAGTCATCTTTGTTGGGGGTGCCCTGTGTGCCTGCATCCCTGTAACACTGCAGGGCCCCCAAAAGTGGTGCAGGGCTACTGGAGTTGGTGGGTGAGTTGAGATGGTAGTACTCTGGGTCCCACTGCACTGCAAGGTGCACATGAAGATAATGAAGTATAAGTTTGATCATGATCCATGAAGATCTTGTGGAGTTCTCCTTTAGGTTTCAGTGGCTCTGCTCCCCACATTCAAACAAATCGGAGTACCAAGTTTCACCTTGACACACAAAGTCTTTCTCAAGATATTGCATACATATGCTTTTCAAAATCCCCCCCAGGTGGCCATGCCCAATGCTGAACAAGTCTGAGATTTTAGTGAGGTCACCTTGTGCACTAAGCTTCACCTTCATATGCAAATTCTTGCGGATTTTAACTGTGACCACAATCAAAATCAAAACCTGGAGTTGAACTTGTCTGAGGTCTTAGTGAGGAGATCTTACCCACCAAATGTCACCTTGATACATTGGGTTGTTGTTAAGATATTGAGTATTGGCATCAATCACAAAGACACACACACATACACACACACACACACACACACACACAAAGGTACGCATAAAGTCAAACATTTGTGAGACCTGCTCAGCCTTTGGTGACACAAACAAAAACTGATATTCACTGCGGGAAAATATGTGTTCTGATAGAAAATGTTCTGTTGATTGGAATTCCAACCTTCACCTGGCAAAGCATAATAATAACTGAGCAAATTGTTAATTGAACAATTCCAATGAGAGTAAAACTTGTGACCATGACTCAGCTCTCCCCGAACAAACTGCACACCATTTGAAAAGTTTGACTCGAGAGACTATAGGTTATTTCAACAACTCAGAATGGGGGGATTAAAAAATAAACCAATGGGTGCTGGACAAACTTTCAAAATAAAGCCATTTCTCCTAACTTTCAGTAGATTTGTGCGTTTCGGTGCATTAGGTCTGTGCGCCGGCATATAGCGGGGTAGCTGTGGGTAAATAGAGCAGCACTGCAGGATTAAGAGGCAGCAAGATTGTTAAACATGTCAACGTGTAATTGCACGATAAGGCCCTTCCGAGGAATTCATTGGCCCAGTTGCTTTCTCTATTCCGCCCTAATCTCGCCCGGCACATTCGCTCTGTGCAATCTGTCTCCATAATCTTCTGTGACAGAGCGAGCGACGAGAGCAGGCTGCTTGGTATTTTTTATTTATTTTTTTTTTAGGAAGGGTGGGGGGGCGGAGGAAATATGCAGAGGCGTGATAAAGTGACGCTAATTATCCCCATTTAGGACAGGGAGTGCAAAGGATCGGGGCTTTACGAGCAACCGAGTGTGCGCCGGAGCTGATGGCCTCCTAGTGCGGAATATATCGGTGGCTACAAGATAAGAGCCGCGGCACGGCGGAGAGATTTATGGCTCGGTCATCTGGAGGCGCGGGCGTACGCGCGTGCGCTCGCACGGCGACGGCATTGCCACGCGGCCCCCCTGTTCCACCTCAAGGTGTCATTTATTCGGGTTAAATTTGCCAGAACGCGCCTCCTTTTGGAGCCTGGCGATGCGCCGTGACGCGCTCCGCCTCTGCGCGCTTTCAGCGTTTAATCCGCATCTCTTCACATCAACAGATAAGATAGAAACAGGATGGGGTGAAACACACACACACACACACACACACACACACACACACACACACACACACACACACACACACACACACACACACACACACACACACACACACACACACACACACACACACACACACACACACACACACACACACGTGTGAGATGTTGTACCTGCTGTGTTTTCTTTTAAACTCATTCCAGACGGACTGATTGTGGACTGATTGTCAGATTAAGTGCGCGCACGGACGTTCCGGGCGCACCGCAAAGCCAAACAGGTTTAACTGAGTTTCCACGCAGGTCGTCATCAGTGTGAAATATGGCCGTTAACTATGTATTTTCAGATTGATTTTTTTAAGTAGACATAAATTTCCTTCATTTGCATGTGTAAGCATCCATTAGTAATTTGAGGCCTAAAGGCAATAAAAATATAAACGTCAAAACGAGCTGTCAAATTAATGACGTCTGATCCGACGTCTGTCGTTTTTATTATTTTCAAGAATGATTGATACTGTGAGGGATTTATCATATTGATTCAATTTGTACTTTGCTTTATGACGAGTCAACTGCAGTGCGCCTGCTCATTAAGGCGCGCCTGCGCTTTCGTTGCGCACGTTGCGCTTTAAGTGCCATTAAATCCCAAATGATTCCAAACTCTGCTTTGCGCTCTGTAAGTGCATAGTATGTCTGGATGAAGTACACCGAGGTGTTTTTCTTCCTTTGCAATCACAGACGGCTCCTAAAAGTTTCCACTCCAGCGGACAAATCGGTGACCAAATTTGGCCCCGAGCGCGCACAATTTTTTGCAGTTCACTTCTGACTCCTGCAACTTCCCAGAGTTAGAAAGCAAAAGAGGAAAATCTCCTCAGAGGCCCGAAAGGTTCAAACTGCTCAGGTGTAAAGTAATACGACACAGAGTTTTTGTGTTCATATAATTGTTAAATTTGAACATTTTTCATTCGATTATTGGTCAAATGCAGTTAAGCAAAGCCAAAGAGTTCACAAGCAATGTTATCTTATGCTGGAATTAAACTAATAACAATACAAAAATAATACATGAGTTTATTGGAACGTGTGTTACAAATATAATTTAAATAAAAACATAATATAAAACAATGTGCTGAAACAAAGCAATGCAAGATTGTCATTGAGGGAAAAGTTGGTTGAAGTTCTTTTGATTATTATTATTATTATTATTATTATTATTATTATTGTTGTTGTTGTTGTTGTTGTTATTATAAACACTACACTTGTGTCACCGTTTTCTATTTAATTAGAATTTTGTTTGTTGCCATCTCAATATGTGAGCACATTTTAAAATTTGCATTAAAGGTTGATATTTAGATTTGTGCGCTGTGACAGTATTTTTTCTTTTATAAAATCAACAGTATTTCAAATTAGTGGTCGATTTGTTCACTTGTTCTTTTTAAGCATTTAACTTTTAAAAATATAAATAAGATGTTAAAATGTAGCACAGCTGTGTCGCCTATAAACTGGTTTGAGCAAAAGAAAAAATTTCACAAATTAATATTGTCTTCATTTGACTACCATATATTACGGCATGACTAAATAAATAATATTCACGAAAAAATAAAGCCAATCCACTTTATCATCGTGGTAAAAATGAGGATGTTTGATGGCAGCAGTTCAGCATTTTTCATTTAGTCCATATTAAAATATGTAATAATGTGTAAAAATTAAAAGCTGCTGATTTCAAATAAGACATAAAGTATATAAACCATCAGCTTGGCCTGATAGACGTAAATGGTTGTAATAACAGCGGGATTTAATTTTATGACCGTAAATATGGAAAAAAAAAAAAAAAAGTTACAAAGCCCTCTGAAGTTTGAGCTCATGTCAACCAGGCCGCAGCTTTTACGCACAAACAAGCGCAAACAGACTCTAAAAGCGACTGGCCTCTGCAGCCACGATTAAAAGAACAATAATAAAAACATTTTAATTACATGACAATGTGAAAATAACCAATCTAAGACAGAGCTGTTAAGAATCAAAGCAACATAATGCGAAATTTATTCAATTCTTCAATGCAGTTTCAGGGCTTTTCGCTTTAAGAAAAGCACTTAAATTACAACAGATGTCCCTCATTCTTTGAAATATTAAAATTATTCACAATTTACAATAATTAGTGTGTTACAATAAAAAGAGATGAGACACAGACTTCTGCAAAAATAAATCAACACAAATGTTTAAGGAATGTGATTTTAAAGCACTTTCTTTTATGACACGTTATCTCTCTTTTTAATAACTTACAGGAAATTATGAGACAAATCAAAATATACCTTTTGAACCTGATGTGAGCTTCAGTTAATGGACAAAAAAAAAACAAAAAACGATAACACAATAATGTCAGCATCGTTATATAATTCCACTGGTGGCTATATTGAAAAAGCCCAGATGAAGATGACATTTACCCTTCATTTACAATATTATAAACATTCTGTACAAAATGCAGGTAGCTCTTGGAGCGGGGTTATTTAGAAAAGAGGTAAATATTTGGTAAATGTGTGTTCGTTTGCAGTTTTCAGCTTTAAATGTGCGTTAGTGGGACCGTCCCGTTCACGCCCGCCGTGGCGCTCTGGTAGTGCTGCGGGAGCGCGTGGAGTCTCTGCATGGACGGGTCCGCCGGCTCCCCGGTCGGTAAATACATGCTTATCATCTCCCTCAAGTCCCCGGGACAGGGACCCCTGGAGTGCGCGCCGCTGACCGGAGGGCTCACACTCGGCTCCGACTTCACCAGCGACCCTAACGTCCCCATGGCAGCCGAGGAGGAGACGCCGGAGCTCTGGTGCTGCGTGTAGGGGATCCCGCCGTAGCCCGACGGAGACGCGTTCATATAGCTCTGAGAGTTCGAGATGGGGCTGTACTGCAGCGCCGTCATGTCGTAGCGGTGCATGGGCTGCGGGTTGTGCGAGTGGTGGTGGTGCGAGTGGTGGTGGTGGTGCGCGCCTCCTCCCGGGTGCTGGCTGTAGGCGAGCTGCGCCTCCTGCATCATCGCCGCGGCCGCCGCGGCTGCGGCCACTTGGCCCGAGTACGCGCCGTTCGCCCAGCCGTTCATGTGCGCGTAGCCGGAGCTGGCGGAGCCGCCGTGACCCCCGGGGCTCTCTAACCTCTGCCCGACCCCTGGTGAACTCATGCCGACCCCTAAACCAACTCCACCTCCTCCGCTGGGCCCAGAAAGCAGCCCCCCGGCCAGGGAGTACTTGTCCTTCTTCAGCAGCGTCTTGGTCTTCCGTCTGGGCCGGTACTTGTAATCCGGATGCTCCTTCATGTGCATGGCGCGCAGCCGTTTCGCCTCGTCGATGAAAGGGCGCTTCTCAGCCTCGGACATCACCTTCCACTCGGCGCCCAGCCGTTTGCTGATCTCGGAGTTGTGCATTTTGGGGTTCTCCTGAGCCATCTTCCTCCGCTGGCCGCGGGACCACACCATGAACGCGTTCATCGGTCTCTTCACGCGCTCCTGGTTCGCTTTGGAGCCGTTGGTCGGCCCCGTTTGCCCCGTGGTCGAATTCGTTTGTGGACCAGGGGAATGAAGGTCAGTCTCCATCATCATGCTATACATTCACCCGGTTTGCAAACTTCACCACCAACAGAGAAAGAAAAAAAAGTCTGAAGAGATTGCGCACTGGTTCGACGGGTGCGCACAAACAAACTATTGTTCTAACCCCAAATGAGGCAAGCGCGTGATGAAAATAATCCGAAAAGTGCCTGAAATGTTCTCCAAAAGGTATTTTAGGCTGTCTTCTTGTGTTCACATCCACTGTAACAGAAGGCGCGTTTGAGCCACTTTCCCTGTCGGAGTTGAGAAGTTAGTTAAAGTGGCGGCCATATGATGCGCACTGACAGCGGTTAAATGAGCCGCAACCGTCCAATGAGACTCCAGCAGAGGGATGATTTGCGTGGCGTTTGGTCAGGTGACTCTTAGTGCTGAGAAAGAAAGAACAAGCCGGTGGAGGAGGAGGAAGAGGAGGAGGTGGAGGAGAAGGAGAAGGAGGAGGAGGAGGAGGAGGAGCGCCAACCCCACAAATAGCACACATTTGAATTTCCAAACACTCTCAAAGACTTGAACTAAACAAAAATAAATAAGAGTTGTAAGCAGCCAAAGGTAGATGCACTAAGATGATGCAACCGAAGAAGACTTTTATTTTGCGTGTAGTGAAATGCGCATCATGCACTTTGACAATGTTTTCTTGTGCGCTAATAAAGTTACCTAATAAATATGGATCACTGAATGAAAGGAGCAGGATGTGAAAGTGTGGACGCCTGTTTCTGACGTTCACAAGTTTCCTCAGAATGATGAATTATAAAACTCTAAATTGGGAGATGTTACTGCTCATATCTCACCAGAAACCTATTACAATATCCCACAATCCAGACTGTAAGTATGGCAAGATTAACATCCCTATAATGTTCACCAATATCTTCTAATTGACATGTAGGCTTCCTTATAAGACTTAATTATGACTACGTATCCTCTAAATATACCTTAGTATCAAATATCTTGTGATTACACTTAGAAGCACTTAATTATGATTTAGCATCACATAATTCTAAATGAATGTCTTGTAATTCATGTGCCTCATAATTCTGACACAGTCGTAATTATGGCTTATTAAATATTCTTATTAATTGTCACTTAGTATCTTATAATTACCACAAAATACTTGCAAATGACTTAATATTACTCAGTTGTGACTTAATATCGACTTACACATCTCACAATTATTTAACACCTAGAAATGTTTTGTTGTCGTGTAATTATGACTTCATATCTAGTAATTATATATCTCACAATTATTTCAGGATATACTAATTATGTCGCAGATACTTATACTTAATAGCAATTATGTCTCAGTATCTCAGAACGATAACGTATCTAATAATTATGTATCTCATAATTATGACTTAATAGCTAGTAATTATGTTTCAGTATCTCATAATTCTAACTTTATATCTGGTAATTATATCTCACTGTCTCATAATTACAACTTAATATATTGTAATTATGCCTCAGTATCTCATAGTTATTACTTAATAATAATTATGTCTCAGTATCATAATTATAACACAATATCTAGTAAGTACACCTCAGTGTCTCATAATTACGACTTAATATATGGTAATTATGTTCTGTAGCTCATAATGATAACTTAATATTGAGTAATTATATCACTGTTTCATAATTATGATTTGTCTTGCAATTATGTCTTAGTAGCTCATAATTATAATGCAAGATCTAGTAATTATGTCTGAATGTCTCATTATTTTGTAATTGCAACTAAGGATTTCCTAATTATGTTTCAATAAGTATAACTTCGTACCTTATAGTTACAGTTTAGTGTCTTATAATTATCTCATAATTGTGACAAAACGTCGCATAATGATTATTCAGCAAATCATAATTGAAACTATAGAACCTTTGTAAGCATGACTCTATATCTTGTATTTGTGACTCAGTATCTCAGAATTAAGACTTTATTTCAGGTCATTATGTCCTTATATCTTATAATGATGATTAAGCATTTACTAATTATGTGTAATTGTGACATAGTATCTAATGATGACTGCATCACCTAATTATGTCTTACAATTTAGTAATTATGACTTAGTGTCTCATCATTCTGACTCATTTTGTCATATTGTGACATGGTATGTCATAATAATTTGTCTCATAATTATGGCTTGGTATGTCCTAATTGTGACTTATTGTGTCTGATAATCTAATAACTGTCACTTAGTATACCAAATTTACAATTCAGTATCTCATAATTACAACTTCTGGAGCTCCTAAATATGACTTCATATGTTGTAATTATAACAAAATATCTTATAGTTATGACTCAAACTTTAATAATTATGATTAGTTATAGTTCATCATTATAATGCAGTATTTTGTCCTGTAATTGTGCCTCGGTATCTTTAACATATTTACAACTTTTGAGCTCATAATTATAATGCAATATTTCATAATTAGGACTGAATAACTCATGATATGACTCAGTGTCCTATAATTATACCTCGCTATTGTTTAATTATGACTTAGTATGTCATAGTTATGATCCAGTAATTATGGCTTACTCACACAATGATGAATACGTATATATCTAAATATGACTTAATATCTTGCAATTATAACTCGTAATTATGACTTAATACCTCATACTTATGAATAATTACCTCATCAGCATTTTGGACTGTAACTGTGACTCAGTATCTCATATTTGCAATTTAGAATCTCATTATTATAATTCAGTATCTTCTAAATGGACTCAGTATACCTCACCATCTTTTAAGTATGACTCAATTTGTTTTGGATTTTGGCATAATAACTCGTATTTTTTCCTTATTATTTTGTAGTTATGACCTCATAATTATGACTTACTCATAGCCTGTTATAATTTTGATTTAAGATGTCATAAAAATGAGAAAACGTGACTTAGTGATGAGGGTGGAGAGTGGTTGGGCATATTTTACATGTCAAAAACACGTTTTCTATGTAAATAGATCCAGCAGGTTACAAACTTCATATAGACTCACAAAATAATATTTCAAGGGCAAAGCGCCGATACCGCCGCCTGCTGGTGATGGTGAATCACAGCTTTCTCTGTATGGAGCTAAAAATGACTTTACCTGGCTCGCGCATTTAATGCTCCTTATTTAATTAATATCCAGTCAGAAACCCGGTTTGTAAATCATAAGGGAGAACGGGTCCGTGGATCCGAGTCCGCGCGCGCATATAATCCAGATTTCACAGTTGACCTCTTCTGAAAAGCCCAATCAACCTCTAATTGAAAGGGAAAACCAAATACCACTTCCCCGCGGCGAGACTAACGATTTAATCTTTCTATCGTTCCTTGCTGGTTTTTTATTTTAATTAGGCTGGTTTGAAGCGCGCGGGGCCCGCGGGAGCGGGATCAGGATCAGTCCGCTTTGGGGGGAAAAAAGGTGAACAGGATCACACGGCGGTCAGGAAACATTCCCACCGACACACGTGTGCACGGACGAGCCCACGCAGAGAGACACGAAGAGATCCCACGGAGGAATACAAGCCACATATCCTGTTACTGTAAAAAAAATTAAAAAAATAAATACTGAGAACTAAAGTTACAAGTAGAAATTGATGTTTTACTCACCAAATTATACTTAGAAATAAAATGCATGTTTGAGCCAAATTATGGTGAATATTCTTTTATTTTTATCGTGCTTTGAAGGTTTAAGTCAACCAAGTCTCGATTTTTTTAAACCTACAAACTCTCATAAATAACGTGTGATTTTCTCTTAACAAATAATGTGAACTAAAATAATAGCTATTTCTTTCTTTGACGAGCCTTTGGAAAATTGACAGCTTTGGAAAAAGCATTTTAAATATTTTAAAGGAGATCTTGTGGGAAATAATATTTATCTTCAGTTCTGTTTGGTGACACATTTGTTTGAATTTTTTTTACCAGGAGTGTTCTTTTACTTTTAATCAAAATCAGTATAAACAGAAAAATATAAAATTAATATTTAAATTTAAAGATCTTCACGATAAAACATTGACATTTTACAATTCATCAATTATTGTTATTATTATTATTGTTGTTGTTGTTGTTGAATTAAAATCCTCGGGAAGGTTCAAGGTGGCACAGAAAAGATTCGCCTTTACATCCATACTGGGACCCCGGTGGCAACTCATTTACCCAACCCAATCTCACGACAGTTCCCTGTCACCCCACATTATGTTTTTGACAAACCTCCACGCATTCAGCAACGCGATCATACGCACGGTCAAAACAAACAGCTAAACAAACTCAGGACCGAGAATACATGCGGCATTATCTCTGGCTTCCAAAGCGTCCGACGGGAGTCATGACGCCTTTTCGGCGTTGCGCTCCTGCGTTTTGGTGACGCTCAGCTCTCTTGGGTTTATGATTTTGATTTGTCACCTCCTTCACAATCACATTTCAGATAAAGTATCCACCTGAGTCAAAACAACTCGTTCCATATCTGTGTGCGTAAAACACGAGAAGATGTGGGGGGAAGAAACGAGGTAAAAATATGAACTGTAAAACGGTTTGCGTGGGCTTATTAATAATGTATCTGAGGTAGCACCTGTTTCACGGGGAGATTCTTCCAGCTCCAACCATCTGATAATCATCACCCCACCCACCGGCTTCCTGAAAATGAAAAGCAGAATCGTCGCGCGTAAAACAAAAGCGTGGTTAAAGTTCAGCATTTTAACGGCGCGTCCCGCTCACGCATTCTCCTGAATTATGACCGTGTGTGTGTGTGTGTGTGTGTGTGTGTGTGTGTGTGTGTGTGTGTGTGTGTGTGTGTGTGTGTGTGTGTGTGTGTGCGCGCGCGCCTGGGGGAGGGGGGGGGGAGAGAGAGAGAGAGAGAGAGAGAGAGAGAGAGAGAGAGAGAGAGATATCATCCGGATCCGATAAAGTCGGAGAAAGTTTCGCCGCTACGAGCAACTGGTTGTACAACTGTGCGTTCTGCGCGCAGTCAAGTCTAGGCGGAGCTCATTCCTCCCTGAAACAAGACAAGCATGCCGCAGCTAGAAAAGTGCACCGAATTGAGCACAGCAAATTCCCATATAAATATTGCCACTTAACTTAAAAAAAACTTATTTCAGTTTGCACCTTTACGCATTTATCGCTAAAAAAGATTTTGCGCACAACACTTTACCGACTAGCCGCGCATCTCTATGTTTTATATACACAAAAGCGCGCTTCTTGTAGGATAGTGTCGTATGCAAACTTACGCACATTTCCCTCCTGAGAAGGTTTCGCCCTCCACACTCATAAATCCGTCCTAAACCCTCCAAAGATCCATGTCAGACCGCAACTCCCACTAAAATCTGGCCGCTCGAGTGCCAAGGCCATCCACGCCCGGTGCCCAAAGCCACCACTGCACACACACTGAGGGGCAGAGACAAGCAGAAATGACATTTATTATACACTCTAAAACACACACACACGCGCGCGCGCACACACGGGCACACACACAATTCCAAGTTATTGTTTCTCTCAGCGAAAGGGGTTTGCTTCTAACATAATGAAGCGTCTTTTGTGTGGCGCAGAACAATACAAAACAAGTATTCTAATAAATAGCCACTTTTTTGTTGGCTCTCCACGATGAATGGCTGCAACGGCGCGCGGCGCTCTGAAAGCCAGCTGTGCCGCATTCGGAGAGGAGGGGCGAGGATTTGGTGAGGAGCCGCGCGCGCACCTCCTTTTGCCTTCTCTTGGATACTGACTCTCATTACTGATCCCGGAGTAGAAAAGGATGCAAAGGCAGGCAGCGAGGGGAGGTATAGGCTGATTTTGGAGTACTGTAATGCGTAAATGGTGAGCCCGTAGTAAACTGTGAACCCAAACAGACTGTCAGCACATGGTTCTGACAGCACGCGCACGCACAGCACCACAAACCGGTCTTAAACAGCCTCCTGTAATCGATTCTGTTTGTGTCTGTGCCACGCACTGTTAATCTAAAATTAAAATGTTGAAAAGCTGCAGCATCACAGCTGCTCAAACTGAGTTTGATCCGGATCTGAAACCAGAATTCTTTAGCATTGAGCATAATAATAATAATAATAATAATACATCTAAGGATGGCTCATGATGTTGTATACTAGTCAGTTCCTTATTCCATAACACAGAAGTCCATATATTACAAACAGTAAAAAATAATAAGTTTAAACATTAGTAATTAAAATTTTACATTTTATAGAATAATTCTGATACAGTCACTGTTAAAAAAAAATCATGCTCTTTAAAAGAATACTGAAATGCATCTAAAGAAGATTCACTTCAGATATATATATTCAACAAAAATATAAACGCAACACTTTTGGTTTTGCTCCCATTTTGTATGAGATGAACTCAAAGATCTAAAACTTTTTCCACATACACAATATCACCATTTCCCTCAAATATTGTTCACAAACCAGTCGAAATCTGTGATAGTGAGCACTTCTCCTTTGCTGAGATAATCCATCCCACCTCACAGGTGTGCCATATCAAGATGCTGATTAGACACCATGATTAGTGCACAGGTGTGCCTTAGACTGCCCACAATAAAAGGCCACTCTTAAAGGTGCAGTTTTGTTTTATTGGGGGGGATACCAGTCAGTATCTGGTGTGACCACCATTTGCCTCATGCAGTGCAACACATCTCCTTCGCATCATTCGTGAAGAGAACACCTCTCCAACGTGCCATACGCCAGCGAATGTGAGCATTTGCCCACTCAAGTCTGTTACGACGACGAACTGGAGTCAGGTCGAGACCCCGATGAGGACGACGAGCATGCAGATGAGCTTCCCTGAGACGGTTTCTGACAGTTTGTGCAGAAATTCTTTGGTTATGCAAACCGATTGTTTCAGCAGCTGTCCGAGTGGCTGGTCTCAGACGATCTTGGAGGTGAACATGCTGGATGTGGAGGTCCTGGGCTGGTGTGGTTACACGTGGTCTGCGGTTGTGAGGCTGGTTGGATGTACTGCCAAATTCTCTGAAACGCCTTTGGAGACGGCTTATGGTAGAGAAATGAACATTCAATACACGAGCAACAGCTCTGGTGGACATTCCTGCTGTCAGCATGCCAACTGCACGCTCCCTCAAATCTTGCGACATCTGTGGCATTGTGCTGTGTGATAAAACTGCACCTTTCAGAGTGGCCTTTTATTGTGGGCAGTCTAAGGCACACCTGTGCACTAATCATGGTGTCTAATCAGCATCTTGGTATGGCACACCTGTGAGGTGGGATGGATTATCTCAGCAAAGGAGAAGTGCTCACTATCACAGATTTCGACTGGTTTGTGAACAATATTTGAGGGAAATGGTGATATTGTGTATGTGGAAAAAGTTTTAGATCTTTGAGTTCATCTCATACAAAATGGGAGCAAAACCAAAAGTGTTGCGTTTATATATCACACACACACACACACACACACACACACACACACACACACACACACACACACACACACACACACACACACACACACACACACACACACACACACACACACACACACACATATGTAAAGGTTTGATTTTAATATTTGAGAAATGTTCCATAAAAGATAAGTTCACAGTTTTGGACCCTCACTCATATTAAACCATTTTTAGTAATCAAGTCCTCTGAGTGCTCTGCTCAGCCTCAACAACTGAATCACTTGGGGGGGGGGGGGGTCCTTTTTTCCCCCACAAATGTCTGAAAAGGAAATACATGAATATGGCACCAGAGCTTGAATTTAATTCGCATCACGTTCTTCAGAACTGTACAATTACACAGCGTATAGTAATTATCGTGTTCTTGCTTTTTGTGATTCCTTATAATGTTATCATATTATTTACAAAGTGGTTGCATGCATAATGTAAACCTGAACATCCACCATTGTTGCACTGTAAACCCGAACAAGTTAGCAGAACTCAAAAATATTGAAGCAATCAATTGCCACAAAATCTCCAGAACTTAAAAGTTTTGATTACATGCTACTTGTACCTCATGATTACAATTAAAAAGTGGTCATTAAGTAAAAGTAAGTCCTTTTGGCTGCACCCTTGTTTTTCACTCGGGGTCACTAGCTGGCCATATTTCTTCAGGTCAAGTGATTCATAAGTAAGTTTTAAGTGTTATTTCATTAGTATTTTTTAGCTTGCAGTAGATTTTTGTAATCTTCTACTTTGGTTGCCCCTTCGCTCTCATTCATTCATTGTTAAAGTCATTTTTTAAAAAGAGATTTCTTGCAAAAGGAAGCAATCTTCAAATGAGTACAGCAATCACAGGCTTAACTGCCATCAAAGATTTAATATGACTGCTGTTGCAAAAACTGTAATTAAACTTTAACTTTCAAGTGACTGAATGGGGTAATGCACACAGTAAAATCACCGGTGTAAAACTAACACTGACAGTGTTAAATTAACACTGCCAGCATACATATAGTCCTACTCTGCTCAGAGTGCAACTATATGTTCACTGTTAATGTTGGTGATTTTACTGTGTATGACCCGAGCCAAATATTTATATATCCAGTTATATTTTTCATCAGAAAAATGTGTCCCACCAATAATTCGTCAGTGGACATCTTTGACACTTCTTCCTTTTATTTAATCGATGCAGTAAGTTACATAATTTCAGGTTATGTTACATAATTTATAACCCTGGGTGGTAGCCAAGTGGTTAGTGAGCTTGTTTCCAGAGCAGAAGGTTCTGGGTTCAGGATCACACCTGCCCATACTCAATGTAATAAGGAGTTGTGTTCTGGAAGGGCATCTGGTGTAAAACCTGTGCCAAATCAACATGCAGATCCACCTTGGCTCTGCTTTGGTGATCCCAAGTGATAAAGGGAGAAGCCAAAAGAACTTCAATTTAGTTTGAAAACAAAAATTGTTGTGGCTGGCGTGCCTGGCTGGCTTTTGTTTGTCTTTTGTTTCTGTCTTTTGGTTTTCCTTCCAGGTGGTGCGCATTTAGGACTGAGTGGCTGTGTAGCTGAGTTTATCAGGACCTCACCCTGATCACCTGAGGCTGATCACCTGCGGCTCGTCAGGACTCACAGCTGTGGTGCATCTGCATGGATTGGAACATGGTGGCATTTAAGACTGGAGTATACAGTGTGTATTTGCCAGACTCGACCTTGTGACCAGACGGGTGAGATCGTTGTCTCAAGAGCCATCTCATCATCAGTGGATGCAGAGAACGTCCAGGTTTGATGCATGGTCTGTGAAAGAGGAGGGGGTGAGGTCTCACGATCGTCAGCACACTTCCTGAGGTACGTTAGATTTTGTGACTAACATTTATACAGTCAGTAAATGTGGTGTCCCTCACACCTTATTGTATTGAGCTGTTATGTTGGTCGTTTTAATTAGCTTCCACTGCAGTGAGTTTGTGAACAGGGTGTTCCATGCCTGCAGGGTGGGAAGCTGATTAGTAATTAAGCCAGGAAGTGTTTGCTGTTTGTACACCTTTGAGCATTCTCTCTGTGTGTTGAGTGTGGACTCACAAGATGATTTCTTCATTCACAGACTCGGTTTGTCGCGGCCACCTGGGGGGTGTCGTTAGCGCTGCTGGGAGCGCACCGCAATCCACCACGCCAGACCGCGCACTTTTATATTTATCACATCACTGTTATGTTTATTAAACTCTGTTATCCTTTGTTCCGTGCTCTGCTTATTTTGTACTGGGTCCTTCAAACGCTGGTCGGTTCTCCGGGCTGCGTCCGAAACATAACAGTAGTCTCTGGCCAAACATCACGGACCCAGCGATAGCAGAGACGGTAACGCGCCGGGAAGGCGGCAGCAGACGTTCAGAAGTTATCCGGATCAGTTGCGGGTGCTCTCCGCCCGGATGGTGCGTGTTTGAGAACCCATTACTGAATACTGATTCGTGCTCTCTTGCAGCCGTGTTTCCTGTGTTTGTGCCTTATCCGTGGGTCATGGTGGAGTGTGACTGGCGATGGCTTCGCGTCACGCTCCGACCGGATAAGAGGTTTAAACGGGAGCTGCAAGAGTGTGTCTGTAATGGGTGAACACGCACGGCGGAGCTCTGTGGCACGGGTCGCTGAGCTTCCCGTGTTACAGTTGTAGCACCGTTTCCCCGGATGAAGATAACTACTGCATCTGTTGTGACAGCTCCGGCGTTATTTAGTTGAAACACATTTTGGTTGTGTGTTTACACGTTGCTGCGCACAGAAAAGCAGCATGAGTTGGGTTCTCTGTTACCAAAGGGGGTTTTTGATTTTTAGCACTTTGGCTCCCTCTGTTGGTAACTGAGTCACATTACCGTTAAGCTCTTAAGTGGGAACAGGTGTGTTCCATTTGTTTGAGCTTATCGGTATACGTCACTTATTAGTTTTATGTTAGTTCATTTTTTGTGGGTGTTTGAGTTGGTTTTTGTGTGGGATTATTTTTTACACTATTTAGTGTCTGGGGTCGTGACCCTGCAGTTCTGTTTGGAGCATGAAAAGGACCCAAGCAACTTTATGTTAGTCTGTTAGTCTTTCTTTTTATTTCTTTTAGTTTCACCTCCCACGGTTTGATGGGACGGTCCCCTGGGGGGTGATGGGGGGGTAAGTGGGTTGTTTTTTCTTTTTTCTTTTTTTTTTGTTTTGTTTTTTGTTATGCCCTCTCTTCTCCTCTGACTCCAGCCGTGTGAGCCGTATGTGTCAGCGTTGCTGGAGTGGTGCAGTTTGGTTATGCTGGGCGTTTCCCAGGTAACCTCTGCACCCGGGGGGGGGGGGGGGGGGGGGGGTTGGGGTATTTTCTTTTTGTTCCCTCTCTTCTCCTCTGGCTCCAGCCGTGTGAGCCGTAGTGTCGGTATTGCTGGAGTGGTGCAGTTTGGTTATGCTGGGTGTTTCCCAGGTAACCTCTGCACCTGGGGGGGGGGGGGGGGGTTCGGGGAGTTGTTGTTTTTTTTTGTTTGTTGATTCCCTTTTCCACCTCCGGCTTCAGCGCGCCTTTGAGCCGTCTGCCATCGGCGTGGCTGAGGTTTGGGGCAGTGGGATATACCCGCAGCTGGTGGCTGGTTTGGAAGTCGGAGGAGTGGCGCCGTTTTGTGCCGTCTGCCATAACCGCTGTTCCACTCCTCCCGGTTGACTTCTGGGGTATAGTCACCGTTGGTGACGCTGGACGTGCTTCCAGTTCCCACTGCGCCAAGGGGGTGGGGTTGGGGTTGTTTTGTTTGTATGTTTTTTTTTCTTTCCTTTTGTTTTTCCCCCCAGTTTCCGCCCTCAGGTTTTGACTGTGGTGTCCTCTGGGGGGGAAAGCGCTGTGGGTCCATCTAGCCATAGACGGCCAGGGCTGGATCCGTTGGTCATGAGGGGGGGTGTCTCCTGGGGCTGATGGAACGGTCCTCTGGGAGGCGCTGGGAGCCCCCGTGGGTGACTTTAGAGCCCAGAGGGACCTCGGCTGTGGTTATTACTCCTGGAGCTGGCGGGATGTCCTCTGGAGGGTGTTGGTCCCTACATGTCGTTGGGGGGGGGGGGGGGGGGTGTTAGCATTTTTATTTGCAAGCTTAAGTTTGGGTTTTTCTTTTCTCCCCTTCCTGGGGTTTGATGGAACGGTCCTCTGGGGAGGGGGTGGGGGGGTGGGTGGTGTTAGCGTTTTTATTTCCAAGCTTAAGTTTGAGTTGTGTTTTTCTTTTCTCCTCCTCCCGGGGTTTGATGGGACGGTCCCCTGGGGAGGGGGGGGTGGTTTGGTTGTTTATGTTTGTCTTTTTTGTTTTATGACTAATCAGACTGAACATGGTTGGACAAAGGCTGACCGCACAGGTTTAAGAACTCCTGGCCATACCTGTGCTAATTGACAGACAGAAACAAAGGCAAAGATGCAGCCAGAGGAGAAGACATCAACCGTTCTGTTGGATGAAGATTCTGTTGGAAGATGAATGCAGATACGGTTTCCAGCCATGGTTCCTGGAGGGGGGTGTTTCTCCTGTGCCAGGTCTGTGTGGTCGCCGGGAGGCTTCCCGTGAGGGTGGGGTGCTGTTGTGGCTGGCGTGCCTGGCTGGCTTTTGTTTGTCTTTTGTTTCTGTCTTTTGGTTTTCCTTCCAGGTGGTGCGCATTTGGGACTGAGTGGCTGTGTAGCTGAGTTTATCAGGACCTCACCCTGATCACCTGAGGCTGATCACCTGCGGCTCGTCAGGACTCACAGCTGTGGTGCATCTACATGGATTGGAACATGGTGGCATTTAAGACTGGAGTACACAGTGTGTATTTGCCAGAGACTCGACCTTGTGACCAGACGGGTGAGATCGTCGTCTCAAGAGCCATCTCATCATCAGTGGATGCAGAGAACGTCCAGGTTTGATGCATGGTCTGTGAAAGAGGGGGTGAGGTCTCACGCTCGTCAGCACACTTTCTGAGGTACGTTAGATTTTGTGACTAACATTTATACAGTCAGTAAATGTGGTGTCCCTCACACCTTATTGTATTGAGCTGTTATGTTGGTCGTTTTAATTAGCTTCCACTGCAGTGAGTTTGTGAACAGGGTGTTCCATGCCTGCAGGGTGGGAAGCTGATTAGTAATTAAGCCAGGAAGTGTTTGCTGTTTGTACACCTTTGAGCGTTCTCTCTGTGTGTTGAGTGTGGACTCACAAGATGATTTCTTCATTCACAGACTCAGTTTGTCGCGGCCACCTGGGGGGTGTCGGCGGGGTCCTGGGGTCCGAACTGGTTCTGGCTCCGGACCGTTAGCGCTGCTGGGAGCGCACCGCAATCCACCACGCCAGACCGCGCACTTTTATATTTATCACATCACTGTTATGTTTATTAAACTCTGTTATCCTTTGTTCCGTGCTCTGCTTATTTTATACTGGGTCCTTCAAACGCTGGTCGGTTCTCCGGGCTGCGTCCGAAACATAACAAAAAATAATGCATTGGGTAAACTAGGATGTGGAGATGTTGCTTTGCATTGAACATTTATAAAAACGCGACCCTTTAGGTATATACGTAGGATGTTAGAATGGCAGAATTCTGATTTCAGTCCACAGAATCATTTATGATTTTAAAGAGTACATAAGATCATGGTTTCGTTTTTGTCTTTATATGATCGTCAGCAAAGACATAAAGATATATGGGCAACAAGAGAGGGTAATATGCCAAGATAAATAAATAAAGATCCACTTGGGAAGGTTTCATGCATGTATATTAAGAGATTAAAGCACCAGGATGTCTCACAGATTCTCATTCAGTCTTGAGACATGAGATCACTGCAACATTTTGTTGGCAGCGTGCCCCGTCCTGAAAATGCATTCCTGTTGGCAGGTTTGAGCTGCACCATCCTCAGCGTCACTTTCTGACAGGGTGACACCCCCCATCCCTGGTGTCGGCATGTTCAGTTTGCTTCCCTCAGTTGGAAGCAGTGCTAATTGGTATGCAGATGAATTTCTCCCTCTAACCTTCACACGTCCTGTTTGTTGTCTAAACAGAGGCGGCTGCACAGCTCCTTCATCGAACATGCTGCTGAGTTCCCTGTTTGCCTTTTTGTGGTCTCTTCACCTCACAGCCGCCAGAACAGACACACGCACCACATGACTTGCGGCTGCTGGCCAGCTGACGGAGCCACGGAGCAGGATACAAAAAAGGAAAAATAAGTAAAACAAAATAAAAATTGCAGGGTTTTTCAGACCTCTCAGCTAAATTCACCATGAGACACAATGTTTTTGTGCACAAGGGAGCATTTCCTCACTGTCTGCATCACATCATTGCAAAACAAAGATTGAGTGAGTTAAACTACAGTGATTGTTGGGAAGCCCTGTGACGTCTACTCCTATTCCCCTTAAAATAGTTTTTTATGATCAGAACGTATTACACTTGAAAGACAGTCATATAAGTAGCACATTTGTGAATCATACAATTTTCCTAAAAGGCAAACTGATAGCAATGGTGGTAGCAATGCAGAGAAAAAGCACTACAGATGCACTGCTTTCTTTGAGAGGGTTGAAGGGGTTGTAAAGAGAAGGCTAGAAGGAGTTGGATTGTGTGTTCGTGGATTTAGAGAAAGCTTATGTCAGGGTGCTGAGAGAACAGTGGCAGTATTGTATGAGAAAGTCGGCAGCAGCAGAGAAGTATGTGAGGGTGGTGCAGGATATATATATATATATATATATATATATATATATATATATATATATATATATATATATATATATATATATGAGGTCTGTGAGAAAACTATCCGACCTCTTTATTTTATGCAAAAAATCTATGGATTTGATTCACATGTTTTTACATCAGCCAAGCTTGAACCTTCATGCACATGCGTGAGTTTTTTCACGCCTGTCACTTGCGTCATTCGCCTGTGGGCAGGCTTTGAGTGAGCACTGGTCCACCCCTCTCGTCGTTTTTTCATTGCGAGGAAATGGCGGAATGATTTGGGCTTTGTTCCATCAGAATTTTTTCAGAAACTGTTAGAGACAGGCAGCTGGAAACCATTCGGAAAATTCAGATGGCTTTCGGTGAAAATTTTATGGGCTTCACAGAGATTAAGGAGTGTTACTACCGCTTTAAGGACGGCCCACAATGGTGCACGGCGCACCGCGCTCCGAGCCGCGATCGACAGGCAGAAACCACCAGATCATTTCTAAACGGATGGCTGTGTGGATCCGGGACTGTCGTGTGCAATTTCTCTGGTTATCACAAGAGCTGGACATCAGCCATTTTCCGTCAGATTTCACTTTTAACAAGAGATTTTGTCATGAAAAGACCCGCGGAGGCTTCATGCATCATGACGAAGCCGCTGATGGAGCGAGACAAAGAACGCCTCCGTTTTGGAGTGTCAGAGGACAAGTTGGGACATGCCTATCTCGGCTTTCAGTGGCTTACCAGTCGAGTGAGTATAAGAGAAATTGTGGAGAGCTGGGCATGTATATACGAGGGTAGGCTGAAAAGTTCTAAGGCTCACCAAGAAGGAGAAATGCCATTTCAATAAAACTTGGCATGCATTAAGTTCAACTCTTCTGATGACTAACTGTGTTATCTTCTCCCAGGTTGTGAGGTAGTTTGTGGTTCATAGCCAAGTTTGAAAGTTCGTGGTAGAGGGAAACGGCAAAAATGGACAAAATCTGGCACTGCGGTGTGATTAAGTACCTGCATAAGAAGGGGTTAAAGCCCAAGGGCATTCATGTGGATATGGTTGCTACATTAGGGGATGAAGCTCCCTCCATATCTACAGTGCAGAAGTGGGCAGCTGATTTTAAGAGGGGCAGAGAGCCTTGAAGACGACCCAAGGTCTGGGCGGCCTGCAATAGCCACAACCCAGAAAAACATTGACCTTGTTCATGAAATGGTGATGGACGACAGACGATTAATCAGCTAGCAGATGCTGTGGGAATATCCCGTGATAGAATTGAACACATTCTGCATGAACTTGGAATGTCAAAGGTGTCAGCTCGGAGGGTGCCACGTCTTCTGACGCCTGATCAGAAACGCACCAGGCTAGTCATGTCAAAGGCAAACTTGGCACAATTTGAAGAGGATCCAGCCAATTACATGGAACGTTTTCTTACCCAGGATGAGTGTTGGGTTCACCACTTTGAACCAGAGACAAAAAACAATCAGTGCAGTGGAAACACCCAAGGTCACCACCTCCAAAGAAGGCCAAGGTCGTTTCGTCTGCGGGGAAGGTCATGGTTTCAGTTTTCTGGGATGCCAAGGGCATTGTGTTCGTGGACAATCTTGAAAAGGTCCAAACCATAAATGGACAGTACTATTCTAACCTACTGAGACAGTTATGTGAGGCTATCAAAAAGAAGCGACCATATATATTTTATATAAATCAAATCAAATCAATTTTATTTATATAGCGCCAAATCACAACAACAGCCACCCCAAGGTGCTTTATATTGCAAGGCAAAAGCCATACAATAATTACAGAAAAACCCCAACGGTCAAAACGACCCCCTATGAGCAAGCACTTGGCGATAGTGGGAAGGAAAAACTCCCTTTTAACAGGAAGAAACCTCCAGCAGAACCAGGCTCAAGGAGGGGTAGTCTTCTGCTGGGACTGGTTGGGGCTGAGGGGAGAGAATCAGGAAAAACACATGCTGTGGAAGACAGCAGAGATCAATCACTAATGATTAAATGCAGAGTGGTGCATACAGAGCAAAAAGAGAAAGAAACACTCGGTGCATCATGGGAACCCCCCCAGCAGTCTAAGTCTATAGCAGCATAACTAAGGGATGGTTCAGGGTCACCTGATCCAGCCCTAACTATAAGCTTTAGCAAAAAGGAAAGTTTTAAGCTTAATCTTAAAAGTAGAGAGGGTGTCTGTCTCCCTGATCTGAATTGGGAGCTGGTTCCACAGGAGAGGAGCCTGAAAGCTGAAGGCTCTGCCTCCCATTTTACTCTTAAAAACCCTAGGAACTACAAGTAAGCCTGTAGTCTGAGAGCGAAGCGCTCTATTGGGGTGATATGGTACTAAGAGGTCCCTAAGATAAGATGGGACCTGATTATTCAAAACCTTATAAGTAAGAAGAAGAATTTTAAATTCTATTCTAGAATTAACAGGAAGCCAATGAAGAGAGGCCAATATGGGTGAAATATGCTCTCTCCTTCTAGTCCCCGTCAGTACTCTAGCTGCAGCATTTTGAATTAACTGAAGGCTTTTCAGGGAACTTTTAGGACAACCTGATAATAATGAATTACAATAGTCCAGACTAGAGGAAATAAATGCATGAATTAGTTTTTCAGCATCACTCTGAGACAAGACCTTTCTAAATTTAGAGATATTGCGCAAATGTAAAAAAGCAGTCCTACATATTTGCTTAATATGAAGGACATATCCTGATCAAAATGACTCCAAGATTTCTCACAGTATTACTAGAGGTCAGGGTAATGCCATCCAGAGTAAGGATCTGGTTAGACACCATGTTTCTAAGATTTGTGGGGCCAAGTACAATAACTTCAGTTTTATCTGAATTTAAAAGCAGGAAATTAGAGGTCATCCATGTCTTTATGTCTGTAAGACATTCCTGCAGTTTAACTAATTGGTGTGTGTCCTCTGGCTTCATGGATAGATAAAGCTGGGTATCATCTGCATAACAATGAAAATTTAAGCAATGCAAGCAGTGAATAAAATTGGTCCTAGCACATAACCTTGTGGAACTCCATAATTAACCTTAGTCTGTGAAGAAGACTCCCCATTTACATGAACAAATTGTAATCTATTAGATAAATATGATTCAAACCACCGCAGCGCAGTGCCTTTAATACCTATGGCATGCTCTAATCTCTGTAATAAAATTTTATGGTCAACAGTATCAAAAGCAGCAATGAGGTCTAACAGGACAAGCACAGAGATGAGTCCACTGTCTGAGGCCATAAGAAGATCATTTGTAACCTTCACTAATGCTGTTTCTGTACTATGATGAATTCTGAAACCTGACTGAAACTCTTCAAATAGACCATTCCTCTGCAGATGATCAGTTAGCTGTTTTACAACTACCCTTTCAAGGATTTTTGAGAGAAAAGGAAGGTTGGAGATTGGCCTATAATTAGCTAAGATAGCTGGATCAAGTGATGGCTTTTTAAGTAATGGTTTAATTATTGCCACCTTAAAAGCCTGTGGTACATAGCCAACTAATAAAGATAGATTGATCATATTTAAGATCGAAGCATTAATTAATGGTCGGGCTTCCTTGAGCAGCCTGGTAGGAATGGGGTCTAATAGATATGTTGATGGTTTGGAAGAAGTGACTAATGAAAATAACTCAGACAGAACAATTGGAGAGAAAGAGTCTAACCAGATACCAGCATTACTGAAAGTAGCCAAAGATAACGATATGTCTTTGGGATGGTTATGAGTAATATTTTCTCTAATAGTTAAAATTTTATTAACAAAGAAAGTCATGAAGTCATTACTAGTTAAAGTTAAAGGAATACTCGGCTCAATAGAGCTCTGACTCTTTGTCAGCCTGGCTACAGTGCTGAAAAGAAACCTGGGGTTGTTCTTATTTTCTTCAATTAGTGATGAGTAGTAAGATGTCCTAGCTTTACGGAGGGCTTTTTTATAGAGCAACAGACTCTTTTGCCAGGCTAAGTGAAGATCTTCTAAATTAGTGAGATTGTTGTGTGGGCCGCTGAAGAGGAGGTACTGCTGGCCCACTACCACCAGAGGGCACCCTGCTTGGAGTGCGGGCTCCAAGCACGAGAGGGCGCCAGACCCAGAGGAAGTGACAGCTGTCACTCATTACTCCAGCTGTCACTCATCTAAACCACCATATAAGCCGGACTGCAACTCCACCTCCCTGCCGAGAAATCGACTACCAGAACCAAGGTAATTTCTCTGCTGACTTTAAACTGTGACTTACGTCTGTTTGCAGCCGTATTCCTGTGAAGACCCAGAAGAGGGACAAACAGGAGCTGCACGAGTGTGTGTGATTTGGAGGTGGAGGTGCTCCCACCTAACGGTATCTGGACTATGTATTACTGAGTGTGCGGACTCACACTCACACATCATATTTCTGCTTTCTGCCAGCAGTACCAGGGTCGACAGTCGAAGACAGAGGCCACCTGGGGACTCGGGACTTGGCGGCTCCGGTGTTCTTCAGGCCGTTGGTGGTGGAAGCCGTGTGGGACGCGGCTTCTCTCTCGTCGGGCGTCTTCTATCTTCGAGCCTGCCCACACTTCACCTGGTGTTTATTGACTGTGAGATTAAGACACGTTTCGTTGTGTAATATCACAACATTAAATTGTTACCTTTTGGCTTACTCTTTGTCCGTTCATTTGCGCCCCCTGTTGTGGGTCCGTGCTACGACACCTTCACAACAGAGATGCCATTTCCTCTCCAACTTATGGGTTATCTGCTTTAAGCTGCGAGTTTGTGAGTTACACCACGGGGTCAGGCACTTCTGATTTAAGGCTCTCTTTTTCAGAGGAGCTACAGCATCCAAAGTTGTGCTCAATGAGGATGTAAAACTATTGACGAGATAATCTATCTCACAGAGTTTAGGTAGCTACTCTGCACTGTGTTGGTATATGGCATTGGAGAACATAGCAAAGAAGGAATCATATCCTTAAACCTAGCTATAGCGCTTTCCGAAAGACTTCTACTGTAATGAAACTTATTCCCCACTGCTGGGTAGTCCATTAAAGTAAATGTAAATGTTATTAAGAAATGATCAGACAGAAGGGGGTTTTCAGGGAATACTGTTAAGTCTTCAATTTCCATACCATAAGTCAAAACAAGATCTAAAGATTTTTACTGGTTGTTGGTGGTCTGGGAGCAGGCACCGTCTCTACGGGGATGGGATATTGGGTGGATGGCAGGGGGAGAGAAGCTGCAGAGAGGTGTGTAAGACTACAACTCTGCTTCCTGGTCCCAACCCTGGATAGTCACGGTTTGGAGGGTTTAATAAAATTGGCCAGATTTCTAGAAATGAGAGCTGCTCCATCCAAAGTGGGATGGATGCCGTCTCTCCTAACAAGACCAGGTTTTCCCCAGAAGCTTTGCCAATTATCTATGAAGCCCACCTCATTTTTTGGACACCACTCAGACAGCCAGCAATTCAAGGAGAACATGCGGCTAAACATGTCACTCCCGGTCTGATTGGGGAGGGGCCCAGAGAAAACTACAGAGTCCGACATTGTTTTTGCAAAGTTACACACCGATTCAATGTTAATTTTAGTGACCTCCGATTGGCGTAAATGGGTGTCATTACTGCAGACGTGAATTACAATCTTACCGAATTTACGCTTAGCCTTAGCCAGCAGTTTCAAATTTCCTTCAATGTTGCCTGCTCTGGCCCCTGGAAGACAATTGACTATGGTTGCTGGTGTCGCTAACTTCACATTTCTCAAAACAGAGTCGCCAATAACCAGTTTGTTCCTCGCCGGGTGTGTCGCCGAGTGGGGAAAAACGGTTAGAGATGTGAACGGGTTGGTGGTGTACAGGGGGCTTGTGTTTAGGACTACGCTTCCTCCTCACAGTCACCCAGCTGGCCTGCTTTCCCGGCTGCTCGGGATCTGCTGGGGGGCAGCTAACGGCGGCTAAGCTACCTTGGTCCGCACCGACTACAGGGGCCTGGCTAGCTGTAGGATTTTCCAAGGTGCGGAGCCAAGTCTCCAATTCGCCCAGCCTGGCCTCCAAAGCTACGAATAAGCTACACTTATTACAAGTATCGTTACTGCTAAAGGAGGCCGAGGAATAACTAAACATTTCACACCCAGAGCAGAGAAGTGCGGGAGAGACAGGAGAAGCCGCCTTGCTAAACTGGCTAAGAGCTAGTAGCTGCGTTAAGCTAGTGGATTCCTAAAAACACACAAAGTGAATAATGTGTAAATAATTTAGAGGTGATTCAGCAGAGGGAGTGCTTTAGTTAAGGCACGTGAAGATTACACTGTGAAACAAATCGGTATCTAGTTATCTAGAGCAATCTAACTATGCAGATTAAACAGCTAACAGATACAGCAAAACACCGCTGTGCTCCGGAACAGGAAGTGATACAATACCGCAGTGAGAGCCAACCACCAGTAGAGTGGTTGTCCCTCATATATATATATATATATATATATATATATATACGAGGTCTATTAGAAAAGTATCCGACCTTATTATTTTTTTCAAAAACCATATGGATTTGAATCACGTGTGATTACATCAGACATGCTTGAACCCTCGTGGGCATGCGAGAGTTTTTTCACGCCTGTCGGTTACGTCATTCGCCTGTGGGCAGTCTTTGAGTGAGGAGTGGCCCACCCTCTCGTCGATTTTTTCATTGTTTAGGAATGGCTCAGAGACTGCTGCTTCGTTTGATCAAAGTTTTTCAAAACTGTAAGGCACAACTGAGTGGACACCATTCGATAAATTCAGTTGGTTTTCGGTAAAAATTTTAATGGCTGATGAGAGATTTTGCTCTGGTAGTGTCGCCGTAAGGACAGCCCACGGTGCCTGACGGCGATCTGTAATGTAATGATTGTAATGAAAGAACGTGCGGGCAGAGTCGCATGTCGGGCCGGACCCGACCACGGGGGGTCGCAACAGGAAAAACACCTCCATTGGAAGTCTCACAGGACAAGTTTGAACATGCCCAGCTGTTAAACAATTTCTCGGATACTCACTCGACTGAAAGCCATCGAAAACCGCCTGAATCTTACGAATGGTTATCAACACGGAGGTGTTTTTCTGTGGCGCCGTGCAATGAGCGGCTGCGTGCCGACGCGCGAATCCGTCCGCACGTCTTTCATTACAAAATCTCCTTTAACAGTGGAATGTCCGGATAAACTGCTGATCCCGACCTCTTCTGAAACTTCTCTGCTCTCTCACGACATCCTGGCTCAACAGAGGCTTAAATTTTTAAGTTTTCAGCTCAAAACAGGCTGACGACAGTGGCTCAGGGCGTGGCGCACCGTCCGGCGCCGTGGGCTGTCCTTAAAGTGATAGTAACACTCCTTAATCTCTCATCAGCTGTTAAAATTTTCACCGAAAACCATCTGAATTTCTCGAATGGTGTCCACTTGGATGTGCCTTACAGTTTCTGAAAAAATTTTGATCAAGCAAAGCGCCAGTCTCTCAAGAAGTTCTCAGACAAAGGAATTCCGACGGGAGGGGTGGACCAGTGTTCATTCAAAGCCTGCCCACAGGCAAATGACGCAACCGACAGGCGTGAAAAAACTCACGCATGCGCACGAGGGTTCAAGCTTGTCTGATGTAATCGCACGTGATTCAAATCCATATAGTTTTTGAAAAAATAAAAAGGTCGGTTTCTTTTCTAATAGACCTCGTATATATATATATACTGTATATATATATATGAGGACAGTGTGACAACAGTGAGATATGCAGTAGGAACGATGGAAGGGTTCAAGGCAGAAGTGGGACTGGTCAAGGTTAAGGTTGAACCCTTGTTTGTTTGGGACAGTGACGGACCAAACCAGTCTCACGGCAAGTCATGATTCAGCAGCACGAAATATCCATTAATCTATTGGTTGATGATACTGTGACGAAAAGCGCCTCATTTTCATCACAGCAGCATGAAATCATTTTTAATTCATTCCGTGATGGCTGCACGAAATTAAAAGTGAAGCGGGGGGGTCGGAGGTGGTTATGGTTAGGGTGGGGAGGAGGAGTAGGATTAGGTTATGGTTAAGGTTAGGGTTAGGGGTGGGAGTAAGGTTAGAAATAGTGAGTTTAAAAAAACCCTATCACGAAAATGACTCATTTCATCACAGGAGCACGAAAAAAAAATCATGAGACTGGGCTGGATGGACAGGTTGAAGGATGATATCAAATTAGAGTCTTCAAAGACTATAATGTTTGTAGATGATTTTGTGGTGTGCAGTGATTGTTGGCAACAGTTTGAGGCAAACCTGGAGAGGTTGGGATATGCACCGGAAAGAAGGGGAATGAAAGTCAGTTGGGGCAACACAGAGTACATGTGCATGACTGAGGGAGAACAGCATGCGGTGCAGTTTCAAGAATTAGAGTTGGTAAAGGAAATGAAATGAAAATTAAATGCTATTATTGTTATTGTACATAAATGAACACATACAATGAAATTTTTCTTCTGCATTTAACTCATCCTAATTACAGCTGGACATAATCCGACTGTGAGGAGCAGTGAGCAGCCACAGTCTGGCCACTGGGAACTAACCCCAGATGTAAATATGGTGCATTGGTCATAAAGGAGCATACTCGAAATGGAGGGGGCATAAGAAATAAACAATTTTTATATTTTATTTTTTATTCCAGTTGTTGTTGTTCACTGTTGTTAAAATGAAGACGGCTGAAGTGGCAAAATTACAAAACAGACAAATGTACATAATAAATGGATGAAACAGCATTTTTTTTCACTTTCACATTACAATAAAACAGTACATTCTGGTTCTAAATGTTAAGGAGTTGACGTTTTGTGACGATTCCACTTAATTTCATTCTGTAGTGTTGCATAAGTCACACCTGCTGATCTGATTGTTTCTCAGCATTAAAAGAATTCATCTCTCGCTGTCTATCTTCAGTCATCAATGAGGATAGATCAGCATGTGTATTGTCATTTCAGCATATGAACTTTGGCAACTGGAAAAAAATTGATCCCTTTTGACTTTTAACAGCATCATCGTGGCGTGTGATGTGTCGCATTCACAGCCGGCGGTGGTGGAATTTCTGTCATCCTCTCATTGAAATCAGCGGAACATTTAGTTTATCATCTGTAGCGCATCATCAACCAGGCAGAGTGTGAAATGACTGGGATGGGGATCAGTGCCTCCAAATCTGAGCTAATGGTCCTCTGTCAGAAAAGGGTGGATACTCCAGGTGGAGGAGTTCAACTGTCTCAGGATCTTCTTCATAAGTCTGGGTAAGTTGAAGTGTGAGTATGATAGAAAGATTGGGGCTGCACCTGATATCCTGTGGACGCTATACAGGACCACTACTGTAAAAAAAGACTTGAGCCATGATATAAAACTCTCGATTTTCCAATCAATTTATTCTCCTACCCTCAATGATAAAAGAGGAAACCAGAATCAAAGGAGTTGATGGAGTTGGCAGGGAAGACAAACAATTTCTTTACGCTGATAACATTTTAGTTACGTCTCGGTACCCAGCTAACTCTGTCTCTGTATTGTTGACCGTACACTTTAGCTATAAGCGACAGAGGTAAAGCAATGACTTGCCATTCATTTTCAATTCGAGCAGGCGTTTTGCAGTGGCAAGAGAGGCTCTTGCACCAGCTAGTTGGGGCCAAAATAGACAAGAAGTCTATTTTATGCAAATACTGAGTGACACAACCTAGCGACTGCAAAATCAGAATGAACAGGCAGTGTGATATCAGCTGGTTGTTTGCATGGAAAAAATAATCCAAGATGGCGGAATATGCTCCAAAACAGCTGTGTTACTGTATAAATCTAACATATTTCTCATATATTTTGTAAAAGTTAGTGAGAAATAAACACTTCTCAACCTAAAAACCTCTTGGGGGTTTGCTTTCTGGTGCTGCCTGGTGGCTCTGTGAGCGTCCGGGGGGTTGGGTCGAGTGCTGGTCCGCGCTCCCTTCGGGCTCCTCCCTGGTGGGCCGTGCCTCGGGGGGTGGGTGGGGGGGCCGGGGAGCTGGCCGGCACGCCGGTGGGGCCCTGGTGCGGTGCCGTGAGGATCTGGTCCTATTGGCGGTGGGGGTGGTGGTGACGGCGTGGGGGATAGCTGGGCGGCCATCGTTCCTTCTCACGTTGGATCTGTCTGCTCTGCCATTGGTGGGTTGGGGTCCAGTACCTGGGCGGGGGGTGGTACCTCTCCCCGGGGCTCTGGTGTATGCGGCCCTTGGTGCCCCAACCTCTCCCTCCGGGTTTGTGGGGCCCGGCTGTTTCCCTATAGCTCCTCGGCTGCCCCTGCTGCTATGGGATCGCATCTCGCACCTTCCCTGCTTTGGGAACCTCCGGGCAGGGTGGCCCATTCATCTACAGCTCCCTGGCTCCCTGTCCCCCCTGTTGGTTTGTTCCTCCCCCAGGCTTCCGGTGCTCCTCCAGGGCTGCCGCCCCCCCGTCTCATGGATTCCCTGGCGCCTCAGCCAGGCCCGTTTTGGGCCAGGGGCCCGGTGGGGCTGGTGTATGTGGCCCGCTCCCTGCACTGCGCCTCTCCTTCCGCCGGCTGCTTGGGGTTGGGCCTCACATGTCACACCCTTTTAATGCACTTCACCAGCTTACAGTAGTACATGCACACACATCATATTGGGTTTTCAGTAGCACATTACATGGTTCAAATAGTTTTGCAGTCATGTGTTGGGGATGGGTTTGTAGTGCAGTCTGTAGCGCAGCTGTGCGCTGCAGCCTTCCACTGCGATCTCTATCCACCACTCCTGCCCTGCCATTTTAATGCACACTCTTTATTTCTACACATTTAGCAAACACATTCACTAATTTAGAGTCGGGGTCACTAGGCGGTGGTGGGTTTGCAGGGCAGGCTGTGGTGCAGTGGTGTGCTGTGGCCGCCCATGGCAGTCTACCACCTGCCGTCTCCTGCCCTGGTTTAATACAACACTTTATCTTTGCCACTGGGGGGTTGACGGCTGCTGGAGGTTGGGGGCCATGGTCTCCATGCGGTGGTGCCCCGCTCCCGCTCGGGTGGTCTCCTGATCTTGGGCTTTGGTGTTTGGGGTGGGGTGGGTTGGTGGGGGGTGGATTGGGAGCTGGGGGGAGTTTGGAGGGGTCCTGCTGGCTGCGCTGGGGGGGACTCAGGTGTTGGGAGGGCCTCGTGTGCTTCCTGGCCCTGGTGGTTGGGCCTCACCTCTTGTCTGGTGGCCGGGCCCCGCCCTCGTATGGCTCAGTGGTCCCTGCCTGTGCTTTGGATTCGGTTGTGGTGGTTCCTTTGCCCCCCATCCTTCCTGCCACACACTCCTGCCTTCTGGGGTCATGGCCCTGGGGGTGTGGTTCTGCCCCCCCATTGGTGGGCTAAATTGGCGCCCTGCGTGCTTCCCTTGGGTATGGGGCTGCTCCCTGTGCCTCTGTGGGCGGGCGGGGTCAGGGCGCGTTCTGGCTCCACCGGGCCGCTCCCCTGTTGGTTCGTCGTGCTGCCCGGTGGCTCTGGGGACTGCCCTTCCTGGCCCCTGTACCCTTCCGCTGCCCTTTTTCTCCTGGTTTCTCCTGGGCCCCTGCATCCTGGACCCATTTGCATCGTCGGTCACGGTCGGCCATATGGCTTCTGACATGCCGGAGTGGTCCATGTCATATGGTAAGGTTCTGTACTTTTGTCTTTGCCCAACACACCAGCCACAGTAGTGACTGGATATTTAGCTCTCTGTGTGTCTCTGTGTGTGGATGGTTGCGTGTTTGTGGCTGTCACCAAAATTCGGTTTTGGGTGCTCTCAAGGGGATCAAGACTCTGGTGTCCTAGATTAGGGTATGGATGCTCACTAATTAGACAACAGACTGTTGCTGTCACTGTTTGTTCACGTGTGGTTGTTTGTCCTGGTATGTTGTATGGATGGGGCATCATCTCCTCGGTGTCTCACTTCAGTTACTGCCTTCACCACTTGTCTTTCGTTCTTGTCTGTCTTTGTGTTGTTTTGGTGGTCGGCCCTTCTTGATAGAAGTTTTCGGTTGGCTTTGAGTAGGATTTTGTAGGCTGATTGGGAAGGGGGGATGGGGTCACACACACACACACACACACACACACACACACACACACACACACACACACACACACACACACACACACACACACACACACACACACACACACACACAAATGAGTCAGATGAGTGACAAGACGATAATGTGGCTGTCCCCGGAAGTAGCATTTCCACCCTTTATCACCCACCCTCAAATGAGACTACGGTGTCCAATTTGTTCGGGATGGGGAAAAAAGCCTAGAATTAACATGGACAAGTTTGGCCAGCCAAATGAAAGTGGAGGTCTGATATCACCAAACATAAAATATTATAGTATTTCTTTTGAAATAGCTAAGCTTGCACAGCAGTGGAACACAACTAACTGTAATACTGAGTGGATTTTGACTGAATGGGATTTAAATTCTAATTCAGACCCATGGAGGCTCTATTACAAACACTAAATAAGCCGAAAAATACAATGATAAACCTAATTTTAGCACATTCTAAAGCAGTGTGGCAAGAAGTTCATTAAAAATGGTTAGAAAGTATACATTTATATGATCCATCATCCACCATTTTCCATACTCTCTTACTCCAGTTGGAGGTCACGGGGGTGGGGGGGGGGGGGAGGGCAGCACAGGGAGGCCACAGGTAAAAATTGAACCCATAACCTTCTTGCTGTGAGGCAACAGTGCTAACCACTATTCCACCACACTGCCCACCTTTACGAGGTCTATTAGAAAAGTATCAGACCTTATTATTTTTTTCAAAAACCATATGGATTTGAATCACGTGTGATTACATCAGACATGCTTGAACCCTCGTGGGCATGCGAGAGTTTTTTCACGCCTGTCGGTTACGTCATTCGCCTGTGGGCAGTCTTTGAGTGAGGAGTCGTCCACCCGCTCGTCGATTTTTTTCATTGTTTAGGAATGGCTCAGAGACTGTTGCTTTGTTTGATAAAAATTTTTTCAAAACTGTAAGGCACAACTGAGTGGACACCATTCAATAAATTCAGCTGGTTTTCGGTAAAAATTTTAACGGCTGATGAGAGATTTTGGTCTGGTAGTGTCGCTTTAAGGACGGTCCATGGCGCCTGACGGCGATCTGCGCTTCGAGGCGGCAGCGTCTCGCCGTTTCAAGTTGAAAACTTCCACATTTCAGGCTCTGTTGACGCAGTAAGTCGTCAGAGAACAGAGAACTTTCAGAAGAAGTCGGCATGAGGAGTTTATTCGGACATTCCATTGTTAACGGTCATTTTGTAATGAAAGAACGTGCGGGCAGAGTCGCATGTCGGGCTGGACCCGACCGCGGGGGGTCGCGGCAGGAAAAACACCTCCGTTGGAAATCTTAACGGGCAAGTTGGAACATGCCCAAGCTGTTAAACAATTTCTCAGTTACTCACTTGTTGAAAGCCATTAAAAGCCGCCTGAATTCTACAAATGGTTTTCAACACGGAGGTGTTTTTCCTGTCGCGGCGCACACAGATTTGCAGAGTCGTCACGGAAACGACTCGGCGAATTTGCGCGTACGTCTTTCATTAAAAAAAATGTCCTTAAACAGTGGAATGTCCGCATAAATTCCTCATGCCGGCCTCTTCTGAATCTTCTCTGTTCTCTCACGATGTCCTGGGTGAATTAAGCCTTAAATTAGGATGGTTTCAGCTCGAAACAGGCCGACGACAGCGCCTGGAAGCGCTGCAGGACGTCCCGCTCCGTGGGAAGTCCTTACACCGACAGAAACACCCCATAATCTCTCATCAGCCGTTAAACTTTTCACAGAAAACCAGCTTAATTTCTCGAATAGTGTCCACTCGGATATTCCTCACAGGTCCAGAAAAAATTTTGATAAAGCAACGCGCGCCGTCTCGAGCAGCGTGTGAAACAAAGGAATTCAGCGAGAGGGCGGGACCACATCTCACTCAAGGCCTGCCCACAGGGAAATGACGTCACCGACACGCGTGAAAAAACTCACGCATGCGCACGAGGGTTCAAGCATGATTGGTGTAATCGCATGTCATTCAAATCCATATAGTTAAAAAAAATAATAAAAGGGTCGGTTTATTATCTAAGAGATCTCGTATATGTTTCAACATCAACATAAACAACAGGTAAACAAACAATCTTCTGGATCCAGTGATTAAGAAAGGGTCTTAAAATCATCAATAATCTATTCAAGCAGGATAATTTCCTGTCATATAATGAAAATAAAGGAAAAATTCAGTCAAGATGGACAAGGCCAATTTGGGCAATTCTTGAAGAAGAAAATCAAGTAGATTATTAAAAAAAAATAAAAACAAACGTTTTATAAAATATCTTAAAGAGTAATAAATACTGACTGCAAAAACATTAAAATGGTATGGGAAAGAGAACTAGTTTGAACATTTGATGATAAAACATGCAGAGGGATTCTTTCTAAAAATGTCAAATACATTCAGGAAGCCAGAAGAAAATTCATTCAATATGAAATACTTTGTAGATAATATTACACACCAATACATTTGAATAAAATGGGTTTAATTCAAGATAATTGTTGGAAATGTAAATTGAAGCCTGGTACATAGATGCATGCATTATATAGGAACACTCTCTGGTTTCTCCCTTATGGCATAAAGTCCTGGGCCCATATCCACGAAGCAGCCTAATGCCGCGTTCACACCGAGCACGACACGAGCGACTGCAGCGACAGGTTGCCATGTAATCCCTATGGAACGACGCGTTTTGGCGCCAAGTCACGCAGCGCGACGTGATGGACGCAAATGAAGCAACGCAAGTGAAGCGATTTTGAGCGATTGGGGCGTTTGTGGCGCGATATTGCATCGCATCACATCGCGTTGCCCTCCTCCCCAAGTTGAAAAATCTGAACTTTTTCGTCTCGTCGCGCCGCGATGACCAATCAGGGATTGAATATGTAGTGACGTGGAGATGTCTGGAGTTTGACTGAAGATGTGAACATGTCCTGTCTCTGGTAGCAGCCTGTGAGCAGGACTTATGTCTCTTTTGTCCTTTATTTCACAATTATGACAAGAGTTTTTGGAGCGAGCAGCTGTCCCACAGCAGCAGGGAGCGGAGTTTCTTTTTATTTTTATTTTACGTGCGCGCGCGAGCAAATCATCTGTGGAGAATATTTTACTTATTAACTACACAGATGTATAATAAAACAAATGGTGATTGGTTTCTAAACACAATTATGACAGAGTTTTTGGGAAAAGAGCGAGGCGCATCCCTTCAGCAAGCAGCGGAGTTTCTGTTTTTTTCCTTCTTTTTACGTGCGCGTGCAAGCGAATCGTCCGTGGAGATTATTTTACTTATTAACTACACATATGTATAATAAAGCAAATGGTGACTGGTTTCTAAACCAATTTTTTTCCGTAATTATTGTATGGCTTTGCCTTACAATATAAAGCGCCTTGGGGCAACTGTTTGTTGTGATTTGGCGCTATATAAATAAAATTGATTTGATTTGATTTTGATTTTAAACACAATTAGAGTTTTTGGAGCGAGCAGCAGCCCTACAGCAGGCAGCAGAGTTTCTTTCTTTTTCTTGTTACATGCGCGCGCAAGCGAATCATCTGTGGAGAATATTTTATTAATTAACTACACAGATGTATAATAAAACAAATGGTGACTGGTTTCTAAACACAATTATGACAGCATTTTTGGAGCAAGCAGCAGCCCTACATCAGGCAGCAGAGTTTCTTATCTTTTTTTAATTGTTTACATGTGCGCGCGTGAACAGGACAGGAGGTCCTCAAACTGGGTCCCGCAGAGGTGGAAGGACCGCTGAAAGCAGCCGTAATCCAGACGCAGCTCCTGCAGCAAATAATGATACTCCCTGTATTGGGAGCTTTCCACAACAACTCGCTCCGTGTGATCAAGGTCCGCCATGTTAACTTGACTGACAACCGGAGCCGGCGAGCAGAATGGAAGCTCCTCCTATTTGATGACGCACCGGGGCGAATTTTCGCAGCAAAAGCAGAGCGACACACCGGGTGAAGGAGGCGCATCTGTCGCCACACGACCCCAGCGAATTTGTAGCGTCTGATCGCGCCCGGTGTGAACACAGCATAAGGCTAAAAGTAGCTCTTAGTGAAGTCTTCTAAGAAAAATCTTAGAATTCTTAGACATTTCTTAGAATTTTCCCTTGGTAAGACAAAAGTTGTTTACAAGGCATCTTGCGCCTTAAGAGAGCTCCTAAGGTGCCAAACTGTTAAGAGGGGGGAGGAGGAATTTTAACAAGCCTAAGACTGTCTTAAACAGAGAAGGCAGCAGAAAGACAGAGAGGAAGGAGAGATATTCTCCGTATGCTGAATGACAGTGATTTACTAACATGCTACCGGCTTGATGGTGCAGGGATAATGTTTGTGGTTTACCTCATCAGGAACAGCAATCAGCTTAGTAACGTAATAACACCTGAGATGAAGGTCATCACAGCGATACCTGGCTACAGGAAAGATGTAACTTGCATGTACATTCTATAACATTCGTACAATTATTAATATGAATGTATAAGTGATGTCGGCAGCCATGGCCTCACACTCACCTGTTTGAGGAGACTTTTGCTTGTGTGCCGCAATCTCACGTACCAGCGCTTCTCACAGTTGTCACTTGTGGTCACAAGGAAAGGGAACGATGCACTGATTTGTTGGGAAATGCGCTCCCAAGTCTGCCTCTTCGCTTGTTGCATGATCCTGGGACCCAATTCAGAATCAGAATCAGATTAGCCTTTATTCACCACGTATCTTCAAAGAATACAAGGAATTTGAATCCGGTTTGAACTGTACTCTCTCTGTACAATATCTCTGCTTCCTCTCTGTCTTTTCCACCAGCTTGTCTGCTTAAGGCACTCTTAAGCCCCGTTTACACATAGACGGTAAGAGCTCCCGGAAGTGTCCCGGAAGAGTTTTTGGCCATCTTAAGGATCAAATGCCGTTGTTAATGCCGGCACTAGGGGGCGTGGCTTAATTCCGGCTTTACCGGGAATCGTCGAAAAAATTATTCAACATGTCAAATAATTCCGGAAGCGCTCCCGGAGAATTCGCGTGATGACGGAGACAACGCGAACAACGGCGTTTGATACTTTTTAATCGCCATTTCATCCTGCCCCTTCCTGTAGTGCTGCAGTTTACACTGCCGTAATTGGCGGCCGGCCAGCGTTGTATCCCTAATCAACGGCGTGTAAAACGGCGATAGAGCCCACATCGGCGTCCTCAAGGGCGTTTTAACCGGCGACAGAGGCAGACAAAACGGCGGCGCTAGCGGACAGTACGCCGTTCTAAACGCCACCTCCCGGTTAACGGCATTCCAAACGGCCGATAGGCGGCGGTCAGTATAAAAATGCTAGTGCGCTGCATGCAGGCCTCTCACTCGCGGCCAGCTCCAGATATTTTTGCAGAGAAGCTCCAGTATGCCTCCTAAAAGAAAACTGGCAGCGGCAAGGACTTACCAAGAGGTCTGGTTCAGAAGCTGAGGGCAGGCCTGTGGTGGAGACGGAGCAACACGTTGAGGAGGGGGAAAAGGAAGGAGAAGAAAAGGCTGAGGATGATCTCCCTCCCCCTGCAGTGACAGAGGCATGTATTCCTGCTACTTCAGCCTATTATACTCTGGGGGCGGTGCCTATATGCAAAAGTTCCTGCAGTAACGCAGGATTTACCTGGATAAAACCAGCGGTACACAGGGCATTATCGGCGGCAGCAGAACACCGCCATTCTCACATGCGTCTTAACCTGTGATTGTAAAGGATAGAACTGGGTATTAACCCCCGTTGCCTGACGTGTGCCGGATGCTACGGCGTCAAAACGCCACTTTATTCGGCAGATTTAGCGGCGTTTTATCCGTGTATTTGCGGCTAGTACGGCGGTCAAAACGCCGGCGAAATGCTCCTCCCCTTTCCACCGCGAAAACAGCCGGAACTACCGCGAACTTCGGTCTACGTACTACCCGCCGACAAAACCGTCTATGTGTAAACGGGGCTTTAGGCTTCTTGAAAGTCCTCCTCACTACTCTTTACCAGTTTGGCATCTTAGGAACTCTCTTAAGGCCTAAGGTGCTTTGCGGGCAACTTTCATCTTACCAAGGGAAAATTCTAAGAAATGTCTAAGATTTTTCTTAGAATAACATCACTAGGAGTTATTTTTAGCCTTTAGGCTGCTTCATGCATACAGGCCCAGGAATTTTTACGAGCTCTCTGAGAGAACTCTAAGATGCGTCTTGGATACGGGCCGTGGAATTTATGGGTGAATGGATTGAGATGGCACTATCTACGTCGCCAAGGTTATGTCTTTCACAATTAGGCAAATATGAATTTCGTGTAGTAATGACTGGTTTCATGACCTGTACCTGGATAGATCTAAGATATTAGAAGGAACCTCAAACTCCCACATGTAAAAAGGTGTTGGGAAGACTGACCTGTCAAAATAAACACGATAAAGAACAATGGGACCTTTTTAATGGATACAAGACGGGATGGAATAATGTAATCTGGAAAATATATGATTTCAAGTTCAAGCATTTATTGTCATTGCCACAAAAGAACAACAAAATTACGTCTGGAGCATCCACATGCGTAGTTAAAAAAAAAAAAAGGTGCAAACCCAGTGCAATAAATAACCCTTAAATACCCCATGTAAACATCTATAACATCAGTACAGTGACATTTACTGACAGCGGTATCAAAACAAGTTGTTGATAAAATGCATTGAAGAGTAAGAACAGTCAAATAAATAAAATATAAAAATGGTGACACTGTACAGCAATGCAAAAACCAGTACAGCAATGCAAAAACCACCAATAGCACCAACATATCCATTTGTTAATGGATATGTTGGTGCTATTGGTGGATATTGCCAATACTGTACTGAAGATTTGCCTTTGGTAGATGTCACTGATTGTGTGATTGTTTACCTGCCACTTGTTTGATTTGTGTGTGTGTGTGTGTGTGTTGAATGTTTCATTAGAAAATCCATAAAAAATCAAACAGAAAATGTTTTTTGATTAGAATTGGAGCACTTTTTCTTAACATTTTCTTCTTTTATCCTTTATCCTTTTACCCCCTTCTGAATGCTTCTATCCTGCATGATCTGCTGTCTATGATGTTTGTTATTTTAGTGGATTTGTTGGACTTTTTTTTTAACTGAAAATCAAATCCACCAACAGTTACAAATAACGTGACCTTACCATGAACCTGAGAGTTGAATCTAACAGTGGCTACCACTTTCAGGACTTTTTCCAAAAAGCTCTTCTGCAGCGCTAAATGGCACAAATGCTTCACACTCAGCATGAGTGCTGGAGCAAAATGATAACTCCAAACTGCCAAAAAAGAAAGTCTGCATTTCTGACGAGGGGAGTATAACATGCCATTCAAATCCGGGCCACTCTTGTCTACAACCAATTTGTTCTTTTGTTGCTCCGTGCGCTCTAATTTCATCTTCTCTTAGTGAGAACCGCATGAGGAGGAGAGCAGAGAGAAGCTTGATGGAGCAGTGAGTCAGAGACAGTATGACATGAAAAAGTGAGAATGAGTAGAGAAAGAGAGACAGAGAGAGAGAGAGAGAGAGCGGGGAGGCCGATGTCAATCCCATGGCAAACAGCAGTGGATAATCATGGGCTTTAGGAAAACACTGTGTCCATAATGCTATTACCCAGGATTACCTACTCCAGCAGAGGCCGCGAGACGCTCTTCACAATGTGCCACAGACCTTTCAGATAATCATCTTATCACAGATGACAAACCCACAAGACACATCCCATTATTCAAGAAGAAAAATCCTACACCATGTTTAGATGAAGACATACTGCAGACCTACATCACTCAAGTGGAAAACTATCAGATTTGGAAATGAGTACACCCGTCTCTCTCTCTCTCTCCCGCACAGCAATTAGAGACAAGATTTTATGCATTGTTCGGCTTATCAATTAGCCGTAACACCTTCCCCTCTGATTGGCCTGTAATGAACGTAATGGTTTTAACAGTCCAGAGTCGCCACTCTGAAAGAGACCGTGCTAATGGTGTCGCCAAGGTGGTGGATTCACAGAAACAGCTCCGTGGAGAAGTGGGAAAGAGAGGTGGCGGGTGGGAGTGGGGGGGTTAAGTCAGCTCTGCCTAACACATCTCTAATTAGAGCTCCCAGTCAGTCATTACTGATGTAATAGGGTGTAGCATTAATGGTTATCAGCAGAGCCTCCACAAACAACACAGGCGTGGTGGTGGTGGTGGGGGGGGTTCTTGTAAGGTGAGGGGAGGCAAAAATTTGTCTGGAGATTAGAGCGAAGAGAAGAGGTGAGATGAAAAGTTAAAGAAGGGGGTGGGTCAAGGAGGGAGGGGAGTGATTGGGAGAAAGTGCGCAGAGCAGCAGAGAGACTTTCTAAGTACAGTGTTCAGACGAGGTCAGGGACTGTTAATGGAAAGACCTTTTGATGACTGTGAAACCTGTCATGGTGCACGCAGCAGGGAGAGGGAGAAAAATGGAAAGATGCGAGAGGCAGAGGCTGTAAGACAGTCGCCTCGTTAAACTCTTTGGCACTTAGAGCGTGCTGGCACTGATGCACTCTGCAACCTTTACAGGTAGTGATGCATGTTGTTTTTACACCTCTCAGCACTGAATTGCAGCAGCTGTTGGATAAACACAGTAACAGAGGTAAAGATAAGGAGGGCGGGTGACAGGAAAACAGTGTTAGGAGGAATAGGAAGGGAGAAGCGTGTACGTCTCCTCACCGCTGCTGTATCATGGGGAGGGTTTCAGGTCTGTGCAGCACTTCCATCTTTAAATTAAAGCCCTAAGACTGAGATTTTCCAAATGGATACAGTGCAACAAAAAATACGTTTAGCAGTTTTTACCACCAGTGTGAGAAAGTGTTTCATTTGGTTGTCCCGGGAGGGTCGTGGAAACCAGTGGCTTAGGTGTCTTTTATGGCAAGGAAAGGTTTACTGACTTTGACTTTGGGGACAGTGCTCTGATCTTTGCAGAATCAATAGAATCAGAATCTGAGTGTCTGGGTTTGTGATTGTAATGGATCAAGAATAAGATCCGAGCTTTCAACGACTTCCCGGACTCGGTCTTTAGAAGTGCATCTATGCGGCAAAGATATTGAACTTGTAGAGACATTCAGTTATCTCTTATGGCATTCATGTCTCAGGGTCCTCGGCCTCTGAGATCAGAAGATGCCTGGGAAGAACTTATGGAGTCATGAGATCACTGTTCAGAGGTGCTTAGTGATGCCAATACCTTTTCAGGAGAACAAAGGTCCAAGGGCATCATGTACAAAGGTTGTGTATACACAAAAATGTGGCATACGCCCGTCTCCACGCTAACGTTCAGATGTATGAAAAAGTGAAATGTGCGGTGTGCCACGTCAAGTTCGTGGCTGGCGTATGCACATTTCTACAGGTATTGTTCCTTCGGCGACATGTAGAGGTGATGCTGGTAAACTATTAATAGTGTGAAAACAAGAAGTCATCAGAGTGATGTGCACATCAGAGCCACACTTATGAACAATTAACACACCCATGTGTTTGCAATTATATGGGTGGACATAAAAGTATGCACAAAGTGATGAAGAAAATGGCATTAACAACGGCTGCGTTAGCACTGTTAGAGGACCTTGCAAATGGTGCAATTGGACATGAGCATGTATTCAGGGAACGCAAGGATTTATTTGGAAATGACAATAATTGGCTCATAAGCCATTACATTTTATTCAGCTCGCCATAATATGTACTCGAGAATTGACTACTATCTTATGTTTAACTGTGATCTTCATAGAGTAAAACACTGTAAAATGGGACAAAGGGATCTCTCAGACCATGCAGATCTCTTCCTGAACCTACATCTAGATGAAGCTAGAAAGAAAACAAATTGGAGGCTGAACATTGATATGTTAAAAAATGAGACACACATAAAAGCAGTAATAGATGAGTATAAATAATTTCTCTCAATAAATGACAATGGGGAGGTTAGCGCCACCATTCTTTGGGATGCAAGTAAGGCATATCTCCAGGGTAAGCTCATAGTCAAAGCAGCATTTCAGAAAAAAGCCAATCTGAACGATTGCATAACCTGGAATATCGACTTAAAACCCTTAAAAAATTACATAGCCAAAATAAGGATCCTTCCCTCTTAACCCTAATGCGACCCATTAAACAAGAGATAGATCAGATTTATAGTGAAGATATAGAGAAAAACATAAGGTATATAAAGCAGAGGTATTATGAAGCTGGGCCAAAAGCCGCCAAAGTCTTGGCATGGAAACTACGTAAGCAGCAGGAGGAGAGGGCTATTCATAAAATTAGGGATCCAATCACGAACAAACTGGAAATCAAACTAAGTAAAATTCACAGGTCATTTGAAAAATACTACAAATTATTATACACACAAAAAGGAGAAACTAATAGTAATAAAACTGATAAATTTCTGAGCTCATTGGATCTTCCCTCACTAGGTAAGATTCATAACGAAGCTCTTACAGCAGAAATTTCTGATTTAGAAGTTAATAAAGCAATCTCAGCCCTAAAAACTTGTAAATCCCCTGGTACAGATGGCTACCCAGCCGAGTGGTATAAAGTGATGAGGAAAGCCCTCACTGCTCTGCTTAAAGAGTGCTTTAATAATATTATGAAGGGTGGTGTCCCACCTCCCTCATGGAAAGAGGCTTTTATTTCTGTAATACATAAAGAAGGCAAAAATAAATTAGACTGCAAATCCTATAGACCCATTAGTGTCCTTAACGTTGATTATAAACTTTTTGCATCAATTTTGACTAAATGGATGTAAGAGGCTATGATATTTCTCATTGACGAAGATCAGACAGGTTTCATTAAAGATCGGCAAACACATGGTAATATATGTCGCATTATTCATATTATCGATCATGTCACAATCACAAATTCCAGTGCTGTCCTTCTCAGCTTAGATGCAGAGAAGGCTTTTGATTCGGTCAGTTGGCAATTCCTGTATCAAACTATGGGTCATTTTGGTTTTTCTGAAAAATTTACTCAGGTTATTAAAGCCTTATACACATCCCCAACAGCAATGATAAAAGTAAATGGTGGCCTATCAAGTCCAATAAAACTTCAAAGAGGCTGCCGTCAAGGGTGCCCTTTAAGTCCATTTCTATTCAATTTGTTTATTGAACCCTTAGCCCAGATGATAAGACAGGAAAAAGAATTGAAAGGTGTAAATATTAAAGGTACAGAATATAAAATTTGCTTGTACGCTGATGATGTACTAGTAACACTCTTAAACCCAAGAAATAGCATACCTCTGCTTATGAATGCCCTTAAAACGTTTGGATCTCTTTCAGGATACTCTCTTAATGTGAATAAAACCCAAGCTCTTTTGTTCAATTATAATCCTACTAAGAACTAGTTAAAAAATATGATTTCAACTGGAACCTATCATATATTCAATACTTGGGGGTAACCATACCAAAGGACCTCCTTTCCCTTTTCATACTTAACTACAAAAATATTACAAAGAAAATCAATAAGGACCTAGACAGATGGGCCTTGCTCTCACTAGATATTGGAGAAAGAATTAGATCGATTAAAATGGTAATCTTACCTAAATTGTTGTACCTATTTAATGCATTACCTGTGGAAATCCCTCAGAGCCAATTCAGAGAATGGGACAAATGTATATCTAGGTTTGTGTGGAATTCAAAGAAGCCACGAATAAAATACACTATTCTCCAATTACCAAGGGACAGCAGAGGTTGGCTTTACCTTGTCTTAGGGATTATTATATCGCATCTCAGTTGAGGCTGCTTGTCCTCTGGTGTGATGAGTCCTATGTGGCGAGGTGGATTTGTGGGGAGGAGGGTTTGGAGCTTTCTCTGACTGAAGTGCCATTACAGTCAGTACTAGGCTGTGCACATTGTACTAAAACAACTATACAGCTAGGAAATTTTTGCTTGTGTTCATCTATTAAAATATGGCTGCAAGTTGTAAAGATGTTTCATCTCCAAAGACAAGTTAAAATCCTGGGATGGCCGATGTGTGACCCACACTTTGCACCAGCAGTCCATGATTTTAGATTTAAACAATGGTCCCAATTGTTGGGAAAGTGTAGTGACACGGACCCACAACAGGGGCGTAAATGAGCGGACAATAGATGAGCCAAAAATACAACACTTTACTGTTGTGAAAAATGCACAACGAGAATACAGACAAATGCAGAATTTGGATCACAATCAAAATACACAAGGTGATGTGTGGGTAGGCTCGAGGATAGGAGACGTCTGTCCCGAGAAGAACCGGATCCCACACGATTTCCATTGCCACCGAACCCGAAGGATACTGGAGCCGCCAAGTCCCGAGTCCCCAGGTGGTCACCGTCTCCAACTGTCGGATCTGGTACTGCTGGCAGAAGAACAGATGTGATGAGTGTGTGACAATACACTCAGTAAACAGTCAGCAAGTCGTTATTCCAGGTGGGAAACAACACCTCCTCCTTTAACACAGAACACAGTTGTGCAGAGCCAAAGAGCTACTTAGTGTTTTGGCGTGAGGGTGAAGAACGTCACTCTTTCACGGAACCACAAAACGCAGCACCCAGCTGACAGTAGCTACAGCAACTCCTGCAAACACTCAGAAAAGGAATCACGTGCGTAACGGCACAGTCAAATGGCTGAGAGTTTACCGTAGAGGTCGACGATATCTCGGCGACGAGGTGGAGATGTCGTCCGGCTTTTGTGTGTGTGGTTGAAGACCTGGTGATTGGTGACAGCTGTCATAGTTGATGAGTGACAGCTGTCACCCCGGTTGTTCCTGTGAGGCGGCAGCGCCCTCTCGTGCCTGAAACCCGCACTTCAGGCAGGGCGCCCTTTGGTAGTGGGCCAGCAGTACCTCCTCTTCAGCGGCCCACACAACACCAATTAGGTTTAAGAGTCCTTAGCAGTATCATTTCTAAAGGCCAGATGGACAGTTTGCAGAATCTTTCACTCAGATTTGGTCTTGGTAAACATGAGTTTTTCAGATATCTCCAACTACACCATTATTTGTTAAGGAAATACAATGTGTCTCATCTGGAAATCCCCCCAACCTAGTTCAGGTCTTTGTTGATATCTACAAAGGGTGTAATAACAAAAAAATTGTAGGAAGAATTTATAAGATTCTGAATTCAACTAATAACGAAATGTATCTTCATGTGAAAAAACAATGGGATAAAGATTTGAAAGTTGAAATACCAGAAGAACTCTGGTTGGAGGGATGGAAGTCTCAAAATTGTACAACAAACTCGCCTATCTGGAGAGACTTCTGCTGGAAAAGTTTAGTTCGTTTTTTTCATTACACCTATTAGGAAATCAAAAGTCATGGGAATTCAGTTCTCTTGCTGGAAGGAATGTGGATCTATCGAAGCAGATCAAGTTCATATATTTTGGTCATGCCCTGCCATCATTCGTTTTTGGAAGGAGGTAATAAGTTTGATTCACTCAGTACTGGGTATTCATTTGGACCTGTCATTTTGCTCATTGTTCCTCTGTGTCTCTCCAAAAGGATTAGGTCAAATGGACTTGTACCTACTAAGGATTATTCTTGTTGCGGCAAAGAAAGCCATCACTAAGTGTTGGCTCAAAAAAGACATTCCTTCAATGTCTCTCCTAATACAAATTGTGACACACATAAGAACAATGGAACTTATAACATTCCACCTCCACCTACAACAACACAAAGAAAAGTACTGGAAAAGATGGGATTGTTTTGTACAATCCATGGACACTGACAATGTTGACGAACTGTAAAAAATATCTTCTTCTTGTTTGTACTCCTGTGCCTGCCCACGTTTGTTGTTTATGTATGCCATAAAACTTCTTTAAAAATAAAAAGTAAAAACAAAATAAATAAATAAATAAATAATTGGCTCATAAGCCAATTTCGATTACCACAGCCAGCGTTACTGGAGTTGCGTGCAGAGCTACAGTCGGCCCAGAGCGCAATACGGTGAGGAGCCAGGGGTTGTCTGTGCCCACACGGGTGCTGATCACGCTAAGCTTCCTGGCAACAGGGGCATTCCAGCGTGAGCTGACCAATTGGTCAGGCGTGTGCTAGTTAACCTGGAGCTGAGCAATGCCAGCTGTGTGGAATGCAATCATCCAAATGTCATCCAGGTACATCACATTCCAACATTAAAGCGCAATTTGCAGAGAGAGCCAGTTTCCCTAAGGTAATTGGAGCTATTGAGTGCACACATATTGCTATAAAGGCACCATCACATGATGAATTTTTTTTTTGTTAATAGGTTAACAATTTCTTTCCATCAGTGTTCAAATCATATGTGATGCACAAATGCATTGGGTTGGGTTGGGAAAAGGCTAGAGGCTGGCACAGTGCACAATGGGTGGCTGCTTGGTGACGAAATAGTTTATTTGTGTAATTGTTATAAATTAAACCAGCGTGGGCACATTTGACCATGTGTGCATTCAAATACGTTTTTTTGTTATTATTATTAATGTCTTTTTTTATGGTGAAACTATAGCTGCAGAGCTTCTTAACAGGCCCCTGATTGACTCCCTGTGTTCAGTATTTGTCAATAAACGTGTGTAATGTTGTGAATGTAACACACTATTGGCCGCAGCGCACCTCATTTTTTTTAACTTCAGTGTTTGTGCGCTGCTCTGAGCCCATAGCATTTACAGCCTCACACACACGCTCTCCCACTAACGTTTTTCCTGCTTCATGTTTACATGGACGTGCACCTTCTTATCTCTGTGAACTATTAACTGCTTACACACCCACCGGAACTTTGCGGTCTGCTGGTCAGCATCAGCTGGAGGTCCCTAGGACCAACAGCAGGCAGTGGGGTGACTGCTCTTTTGTTGTGGCTGGGTCTAGACTTTGGAATTCTTTGCCCCTTGAGTTGCGCTCGATCAGTACCTTGTTTCTGTTCAAAGCTAAGTTAAAAACTTATTTGTTTAGAACTGCATTTAGTACGTAGAGCCTTATTATGATGCTTGTTTTGTAGTTTTATTGTTGTTGATTTTATGTATTCATGTAAAGCACTATGGTTCAGTGGTTACTGATGTAAAGTGCTAAACAAATAAAGTTTGATTGATTGATGTTTATTCCATTTGACAGGGTACCAAATAAAATATCCCTGCATGTCTCCAATTCATTTCCATTCATCTGTAGCTCAAACTTGGTATAATTTCTTTTCTGTGTTCATGTTGACTGATCTGACGAGGTGAATATGCATATTTAAATAGGGGTGTGGAAGGGGATGAGTTTGGTACGTCTGCATGTGCGCTCAGTTCCATGTTGACTGGGATGTACAAATGTGCTTGGATCCATGCATGCGCACACTTTAATACATCTCGATATTTTTGTGTGTACGCTGTTTCTGTAGGAAATCCACTCAACTCTTTGTACGTGAGGCTCCAGGTCTTGAGGGTTCTGGTGCTTCTTGTCTTACTGCATGGTTGCAGGACTTGAACACAAACCAATTATCTAAGACAATGGCTGGATGCCACTGGAACTAGGTCTCCTTGCAGGATCGTTGGGCACTACTGGAATGACTTTGAGTCAAACAAGCAGTTACTTTAGGAGACTCAGACAAGAAGTTTCACTTGTATTGTGAGGAGCATCAACCAAGACATGTTGGGCATGTGGTGCATTTCTTTAACTATGATTCAGCACATACTTGCTTCAGTGTTGAGGACCTCGGTGACTGAAAATGGCCAAGAAGACAGCCACATTTCACCTGACTGCAGCATATAGATGGTTTCTTCTGAGGGGTAGGGGACAGATCAGATGTCTGTCTGGGTGGTTGCCATCCAGGATCTGGGGTGATTATGTGGCATGGTGGATGCGGTAACACGTGGCACTTGCACATTCTCTCTGACTTGACTCGGTTTCTGTATCCATCCACTATTACTCATATATCTAAAACAATATAAACAATATCAACACAATACTAAAACTACATGGTTAGTTAGATCCAGGACAAGAAAATGCACATTTAACCTTTTTAAAACTGGACAAATATGTGGGTATTTTCCAGATATAAACTGAGCTACAAGTCCCAGTGTGCAAAATTATTGGGCAATATAGCCATTTTAAAATATTGACCTCCTTTCTGACAGGTAACTGTTGTAATGCTGCTTAAATACTTAGGTCTCTTTTGAGTGTACCTGACCACACCTTATTTTTAGACAAACATGTTCATCAGTATGCAGATGAGAGCAAGTACTTTTGGTATTTAAAAAACTGCGTCAGGTGTGAAAACCATGTGACGAGTAAAGCATGACTGATATAAGTTAGCTGAAAGGAACCTTTTTCTTGTATGTATCGTAACTATCATAACGTTTATTAACATGAATAAACAATGCAGAGAAAACACTTTGGCTGCTGGAAATGTTGTCAGTATGTAGTCCATCCACCAGAGGGTGCTCCAACTGCATTGTTTCCAATGCTGTCCAGCATGGTTGGGATCCCCATCACCCTTTGGTCATGTTAGCCACAATAGACAGAGTCAAAGCAACCAGCTGCCATTTATTTTCAGTCAAAGTGGATGGTTTATAGAGACAAGTGGTCACTACGCGGCCAGCTAGGTGGCACCAAAATAGATGAGAAATCTATTTTATGCAAATTCTGAGCACTGTGGCACGGCGACTGCCAATCCGAGTAAAGGCAGCATGACATAACTTGGCTGGTCGCGAGAACTAAATGATCCAAGAAGACGGCACAATCTCACAGACATCTGTATTTCTGTATAAATCCATTATGTTTGGATTTTTTTTCCCTCATTTTGTAAAGGTTAGTGAGAAATAAACACTTTTACATTTCAGCAGATATATCAGTATTGTACCTTTTTACGTACTTAACATTAATATCTGTTGGGCTCTTGTGCCGGTGTCGTTGACTGAACAGTCCCCCCTAAAAGTCGGTCTTCCTTTTGCATCTGCACATGCATTAGCCGCAGTTCAGATTAAAACCTTGTTTCTGCTTCTAACTGCACTCCAGTCATCATCTATCTCAGTGACAGATAACTACAGCGCTTGTACAACAATCATTTCCACATAAATTCATCATTATTTCATCATAAAAGAGATGAAGCGATCAGAGCGCTGCGGCTAAACGAGCTGCTAGCTGATGTGTTCACTGCGCGATGGTCATTTCAAAGCATCATGGAATTTCACTGAGTTTCTGCTTAAAACTGACTTAAGAATGATTTAAAAGGTTTTACCTTTATCATCTGATGGTTAATAATCCAATTAATCCATTTGATTGCTTTGGGTGAAGAGACTCCGTCTCAGATGTGCTGCTGTGGTCCAAAATAACGCATGTGCAGATGCAAAAGGTGGACCGATTTTTAGGGGTGGACCATTCGGTCTGCGACACCGGGCATTATCTAAAAATGGATGCTTGTGCTACTCCGTAATATATTTTCTTGGATGGACTGTAGTAGCATTCAGACAGAGGTTGAATGACGTCTGTTGGAGCCGGTCCGAATAGCCTCAGTAGGTATGGTGTTAGCCACAGTTGGGAGTGGGGAAAAACAACACATCCTCATGGCAAATATCATGAAACAAGTTCAATATTATTGTCATCATGCTGATCCACTTTTTCAATTCTGTTAATGCATTTTGTCCAAGACCAACACAGGCCTGGAAGATTGGTGCCGCTGTTCAAGTGTCAGTCAAAAAGTTACAAATACTCTTCAACACACCATCTGTTTTTCTACACTGAGTGTATTAGATGAAATGGACTCTCTTTGCCGTCTGTACCTGTACCTTACCTGTATATTCCAGCATCACAACACAAACAGTCACATTTTGAATCATGACATGTCATTATAGCGCTTCATAAATCTATGTATAAAAAACAAGCCACGCTATTTTATTGTCACATTTTATCTAACATGCCTATTCACAGCAGTGGTGAGCGTGCACATAAATGTAAAAGACAAAAACCTAACTTGAACAACCTCACTTTGAATTTTAACAAACATGAGCTGCAAGGTGCACGCTGTTGAAAAACACTCTCATTTAACTTTTTATTCATCCTCTTAACCATAACTGTTAAGAAGGTTGTTGTCACCAGTTTGCAGATATTCTTCCAAAGATGTGACGTTGAGTCTTGGAGGAACATTGTGTGCCTGTAAGGTATTGTGTGCTGTTGTCCACTTGGCCTTTGAGGGAACTGCAGGTCTTTAGGGGGCCTCTCGCTTCCTGAATGCAGCCCGCAATGTGTGTCTCTGTGCACATGTACATCTGAGGCTTAGAGGGGCTCCTCAGTTGACAAACTGCAGTCCTTCACCCAGAATTTAAAATAAGGTCATTGTCCCCGGGAGGGCCCTGAGTCAAAGCCTTCCTCCCTTACCTGCCCTTTAACTCTTCTCATCACCTACTTTTCTTCAACTCTCTTCCTGCATCCCATGTTTTCTTCTTTCCTTGTGCACCCTCATCGCTCCTTTCACCCCCCCGATATGCAGTAAATTAAAGCATAGGTACATCTTCATTACTAAAAGTATACATTGATTACTTATATAAATTAAATATATTTGTGCACACATCTGGTGTGCAGTGTGCACACAATTTCCCATTCTGCAAAGACATGTTTAGAAAATGTTGCCTTTTTACAGATATGAAATACACTATAAAAAATATTATTAGGCAACTTACAAAAAATTCACTGAATTACATTAGTCCGACCTTTAAGGGGTGCCACAATTATTAACTTTTATTATTTATAATCTTTGCAGAATTTATCTGTAACTCTATAAAATCTCAGAAAATAGTGATACATTTAAAGGTGACATCCTTTATGTGCTGCTAACAGTCCAAAACACAAAGATGTTCAACTGAAAGTGATATAAAAAATGTAAATAAATTTAATGCATCCGGAAAGTATTCACAGCGCTTCACTTTGTCCACATTTTATGTTACAGCCTTATTCCAAAATTGAGTAAACTAAGTTTGTCTCCTCAAAATTCTACTCACAACACCCCAAAATGACATGATTTTTTTTTAATTTTTGCAAATTTATTAAAAATAAAAGTCTAAGAAATCACAGGTAACACAAGCATTCACACCCTTTGTTCAATACTTTGTTGACGCACCTTTGGCAGCAATTACAGCCTCAAGACTTCTTGAATATGATGCCACAAGCTTGGTGCACCTATCTTTGGGCAGTTTTGCCCATTCCTCTTTGCAGCACCTTTCAAGCTCCATCAGGTTGGATGGGGAGTGTTGGTGCACAGACATTTTCAGATCTCTCCAGAGATGTTCAATGTTTTTCAGGTCTGGGCTCTGGCTGGGCCACTCAAGAACATTTACAGAGTTGTCTGCTGATAAACCGTTGCACCATTCTGAGGTTAAGAGCACTCTGGAGCAGGTTTTCATCCAGGATGTCTCTGTACATTGCTGCATTCATCTTTCCCTCAATCCTGACTAGTCTCCCAGTTCCCACCGCTGAAAAACATCCCCACAGCATGATACTGCCACCACCACTGTAGGGATGGTGCTTGGTTTCCGCCAAACATGGCGCCTGGCATTCACGCCAAAGACTTCAATCTTTGTCTCATCAGACCACAGAATTTTATTCCTCATGGTCTGAGAGACCTTCATGTGCCTTTTGACAAACTCCAGCCAGGCTGCCATGTGATTTTTACTAAGGAGTGGCTTCTGTCTGGCCAGTCTACCATACAGGCCTGACTGGATTGCTGCAGAGATGCTCATCCTTCTGGAAGGTTCTCCTCACTCCACAGAGGAATGCTGGAGCTCTGACAGAGTGACCATCAGGTTATTGGTCACCTCCCTGACTGAGGCTGATCACTCAGTTTAGACAGGCGGCCAGCTCTGAGTCCTGGTGGATCCAAATTTCTTCCATTTACAGATGACAGAGGCCACTGTGCTCATTGGGACCTTCAAAACAGCAGAAATGTTTCTGTACGCTTTCCCAGATTTGTACCTTGAGACAATCCTGTGTCGGAGGTCTACAGACAATTCCTTTGACTTCATGCTTGATTTATGTTCTGACAGCCACTGTCAACTGTGAGACCTTATACAACCCCAATTCCAATGCAGTTGGGATGTTGTGTAAAATGTAAATAAAAACATAATACAATGATTTGCAAATCCACTTTAACCTATATTCAACTGAATAAACCATAAGGACAAGTTATTTAATGTTCAAACTAACAAAGTTTATTGTTTTTGTGCAAATATTTGCTCATTTTGAAATGGATGCCTGCAACATGTTTCAAAAAAGCTGGGACAGTGGTATGTTTACCGCTGTGTTACATCACCTTTCCTTCTAACAACACTCAATAAGTGTTTGGGAACTGAGGGCACTAATTGTTGACGCTTTGTAGGTGGAATTCGTTCCCATTCTTGGTTGATGTACGACTTCAGTTGTTCAACAGTCTGGCGTCTCCGTTGTCATATTTTGTGCTTCATAATGCCCCACACATTTTCAATGGGTGATGGGTCTGGACTGCAGGCAGCCAGTACCTGCACTCTTTTACTACGAAGCCACTCTGTTGTAACACGTGCAGAATGTGGCTTGGCATTGTCTTGTTGAAATAAGCAGGGACGTCCCTGAAAAAGACGTTGCTTGGATGGCAGCATGTGCTGCTCCAAAACCTGGATGTACCTTTCAGCATTGATGGTGCCATCACAGATGTGTAAGTTGCCCATGTGTGGGCACTAACACACCCCCATACCATCACAGATGCTGGCTTGATTTCCAAAATCAATTTGAAATGTGGACTCATCAGACCACAGCACACTTTTCCACATTGCGTCTGTCCATTTCAAATGAGCTTGGGCCCAGAGAAGACGGCGGCGTTTTCTGGATGTTGTTGAAAAGAAATTTCTCTTGTCATTATGGGGGATTGTGTGTAGAACCTTGAAGAAAAAAAATTGAATTTCATCCATTTTGGAATAAAGCTGTAACATAAAATGTGGAAAAAGTGAAGCACTGTGAATACTTTCTGAATGCACTATACATATATGCCATCATCGGCTTCCTTCCATCTTGGGAGATACTGACTGCAGGAGGACATCACTGTTGGGTTCTACATCTCCTCGTGTGACTGTGTCGGTCGATGTGGGAGTAGCAGTCTCTGTTGCAAGTTGGGCAGACGTGGGTTGATGCTGTTTGGTCTGCAGATGGCTCACTTCTTCTTCACAGAATCACTGTGACCTTCCTTGGCTTTCTTCACACCTTGCTGTATGGCTACCTCCCAGGAACCATGTGAGTCTGCAGTGTTTTATCAGGAGTAACCACAGCAGCCCAGGACCTCCACATCCAGCATGTTCACCTCCAAGATCGTCTGAGACCAGCCACCCAGACAGCTGCTGCAAAAATCGGTTTGCCGACCCAAAGAATTTCTGAACAAACCGTCTCAGGGAAGCTCATCTGCATGCTTGTCCTCCTCATCAGGGTCTCGACCTGACTGCAGTTTGTCGACGTAACTGACTTGAGTGGGCAAACGCTCACATTCGATGTGGTTTGGCTCCTGATCAACTGTATGCAAAGTGTAAAGAAGATGTGTTCCACTGCATGAGGCAAGTGGTGGTCACACCAGATACTGACAGGTTTTCTGATCCCCCCGCCCCCAATAAAGCAAAACTGCAAGAGACATCACCAATCACCTCTGTCCAGCGACCTCATGACTCCATAAGCTCTTTCCAGGTGCCTCTCGATCTCAAAGGCCAAGGACCCAGAGACGTGAATGTCACTACCGAGACAGGTGAATGTCTCTACAAATTCATGCTTTTATTGCATACAGATGGACAAGGCCACAAAATCATTAAAAGTTTTGATCTTTCAACACACCCTTGAATCATGTTCCAAAACTCCAACCTTTTGTGAATTTTTCAACTGAAAGCCACACACTGTTTCATGATCCTCTTCACTTGTTCTTAAAATAAAATCTGCCTCTGACTCTTGTGTTTTTGCTTGTTTTTGTGGCTGCTTCTGAAAAGTGAAACATTTGGTAATACCTTAATACCGTAATTCGATTGGAGAAATGAATTTTTTGGCTTAGCCAAACATTAAAAAACAGAAATGGCATCGTTAGCAGATAAGGCAGGTAATAAGTGCATTAAAGCTTTCACACTGTGTGTGTGTGTGTGTGTGTGTGTGTGTGTGTGTGTGTGTGTGTGTGTGTGTGTGTGTGTGTGTGTGTGTGTGTGTGTGTGTGTGTGTGTGTGTGTGTTCGGCTGTGCAGCAGATGCATATCCAATAGGACGGGGAGCGAGTGGGACAATAACATGCTATTCTAATGCTAATCAAGGAGGCCATTAATGTTTACATTCAAAATCAGGTCTACCAAAGAAATACATTCAGTCCCTGCTAAACGAGGATAATTAGTTCCCTCTTAAACCCATATTCCATTAACTCAGGTGAATCCATCTGAGTTTCATCAAATTTCTGCCTCATTTTCCATGATAATGCAATTTAAAAGCAAATTACATATTCAGAGTACTCGGGGAGGGAGAGCACCGATGAGAAAATAATATGTGCAAAATGCATTTAGTTCCATAATTGTAAAAAGCGTTTCCCATAATTCAGTGTGACTTATTTATGCATAAATTCATCTAACTGTAAACAGCTTATTTGAGATTAATGACTGATGTTTCAAATGCTCCCTACAGATTTTCTGTATACTTTGTATATGTGACACTTCATATTACAATGTCATCCCAGTGCAAAGGTTGACAACATCAAGTTGACTATTAGGCTTTATTTCCTGCTGTGAAAGACAGATTCTGCAGATGAAAATCAGCCACGTAAGCCTCTTTTGTTTTGTCCCATAGCTGTAAAAAAGTCCTGTCCAGGCTCGGAGGCCCATTGGTGTCTGTGCTTATCCATAGATATAAGATATCCATAGTGAAGTGGATGAGTCTCTATCTTCAGACTGCCACTTCAAATTGGATTTATTATCTGATTCTAATCTGGTCTCACTGATTGACCGTCCACATTATATATTAGGGATGTGAATCTTACAACAACTCACGATTCAATTCGATACCGATTCTTGGGGTGGCAATTCGATTCAGAATCAATTTTCGATTCAAACCAATTCTCAATTCACAATCAATACTCTTTGTAACAAAGGGTGCCAATTACAGGATTACCTACATTCCTGTAAGCTTGAAAGAGCTCTGAGAAATAGTTATATTACTTAAAAAATATTTATGTTTAAGAAAATGCAGCTTCACAAAGTTAATCAAGTGATTCTAAAGATGTAAATTTACTTATCCGCTTTGCTCGTTCAGAGTTGGCTGGCAGTTTAGTGAAGTGATGGAGTGTGTGCTGGTCAGTAGTCGGCAGATACCGCTGCTCCCCTCTTTTAGCTGTAAGTGATGGCGTAGCATGTGGGCTCGAGGATTTGAAGTGTTCCCGAACTACTTGACTTTCATTTTGCAGATTTTGCAAACTGCATAAGTCATGTCAAGCTCCTTCTTACGCGGCAAATAATAAAATCCAAAAGGCGCCCAAACATTTGCCTTCAGCGAAGACGGTGCTGGCTGAATTAGCTCTTCGTCCACCATGCTAAGCTGCAGCTCACGAATGTTTAAAGTGGAACCGCCCCTAGCGGGGACGCTGCAGTACGGAGGCCGTTGCCTGACAAACAGTACACGCAAATGTTTAAAAAAATGCTTTTAAAAAAATCGATTCTTGGATATTTTGGATCGATTCAGAATCTTAATAAATAAGAATCGTGATTCGGACGTGAATCGATTTTTTCCGGCACCCCTATTATATATACACCAAGTGACCAGATCTGATCTGTGTGTCCATGCCACAATCCTCATTTACCACTTATCCACATCGATTACTACAGTAATGAAAACTTGAGCTGTCGCCTTTATCTCTCGCTCCACATTCCCATAAAAGAGCAGAACCAGACCCATTCACACCATGCATCTGAAGCATGACTGACCCAGAAAGCATTTGTGCATTATGAAGCCTGAAACACACTGCAAGCATTATGTTAGACACTTGTGACACATTCACACAGGAGCTGAAGGCAGCTTCTGCGTCGCTGCTCAGTCTTCCACATCATTTGTCTTTGATATGATCTTTATTCCACACCTTGTCTCCTATGACCATTTTGTGGATGTTACTTCACAGGTTAGCTTGGGGAGCATGCATGTGTGTGTATTTTTTCCCCTCTCACTGGCTTGTTCAGCTGAATAACAGATGTCACCCAACAGCACCTTCCTGTAAACACACCTTATGTTGAAAGTTTTATTTTTTTTTGTGAGAACAGTGAGGGATTTTAACGAGTGGCGTGAAATGTGACTGGACCAGAAGAAGAAGCAGCAGTGGTAAGGGGGGTGTACATCACGTCAGCTCTCCCCACGTGCCTTGTGAAAAGTCACAGATGTAACAAAACACATCTGGAATACAATCTGAGCCTTCAGTTCAAAACAGATTAACATGATCTGAATCACATTTCCAACAACCTACAACTGAGCAGGGGTAACATCACCTGGTTGGTGAATGGATGAACAGGCTGATATTAATTTTTTTGTAATGGACTTCTGAAATTCCTGACCTCAACTTGCCTGAAATTATCTGGACTGTGCTTAAAAGTCCAATCTGTGCCAGGAAACCAATAATAATAATAATAATAATAATAATTTAACTATTGCAATTCTTCAAAAAAGAGTCAAATATCCAACCATTCCATTGTTCTCCTGGGGTATTTCAACGCCCACGTGGGCGGCGACAGTGAGACCTGGAGGGGGGGTGATCGGGAAGCACGGCCTCCCCGATCTGAACCCGAGTGGTGTTCAGTTGTTAGACTTCTGTGCTAGTCACAGTTTGTCCATCACGAACACCATGTTCGAGCACAAGGGTGTCCATAAGTGCACGTGGCATCAGGACACCCTGAGCCGGAGGTCGATGATAGACTTTGTAGTCGTATCATCTGACCTTCGGCCACGTGTCTCGGACACTCGAGTGAAGAGAGGGGCAGAGCTGTCGACTGATCACCACCTGGTGGTGAGTTGGAGTCGCTGGGAGGGTAGGAAGCTGGTAAGACCTGGCAGGCCCAAACGTATCGTGAGGGTCTGCTGGGAATGACTGGCGGAACCCTTTGTCAGCCAGGTCTTCAACTCCCACCTCCGGGAGAGGTTCTCCCAGATCCCGGGGGGAGGTTGGAGACATGGAGTCCGAGTGGACCATGTTCTCCACCTCCATTGTCGATGCGGCTGCTCGTAGCTGTGGTCGCAAGGTCTCTGGTGCGTGTCGCGGCGGCAATCCCCGAACCTGGTGGTGGACACCGGAAGTAAGGGATGCCATCAAGCTGAAGAAGGAGTCCTACTTATCTTTGTTGGTAGGTGGGACCCCAGAGGCAGCTGGTACCGGCAGGCCAAGTGTGCCGCAGCCCGTGCGGTCGCAGAGGCTCCATCGGGTGCTCGAGGGTTCATGGGAGTTTGCCCAACCAGTCCACATGTGTTTTGTGGATCTGGAGAAGGCATTCGACCGTGTCCCTCGGCGCACCCTGTGGGGAGTGCTCCGGGAGTACGGGCTCCGGGGTCCTTTGCTAAGGGCTATCCGGTCCCTGTACAACCGCAGCAGGAGCTTGGTTTGCCGGTAGTAAGTCAAACCTGTTTCCAGTGCACGTTGGCCTCTGCCAGGGCTGCCCATTGTCACCGGTTCTGTTCATTATTTTTATGGACAGAATTTCTAGGCGCAGCCAGGGTGTAGAGGGGGTCTGGTTTGGGAACCACAGAATCTCGTCTCTGCTGTTTGCGGACAATGTGGTTCTGTTGGCTTCGTCAAATCAGGACCTTCAGCGTGCACTGGGGCGGTTTGCAGCCGAGTGTGAAGCGTCCGGGATGAAAATCAGTACCTCCAAATCCGAGGCCATGGTTCTCGACCGGAAAAAGGTGCTTTGCCCTCTTCAGGTCGGTGGAGTGTCCTTGCCTCAAGTGGAGGAGTTTAAGTATCTCGGGGTCTTGTTCACAAGTGAGGGACGGATGGAGCGTGAGATCAATAGACAGATCGGTGCAGCATCTGCAGTGATGCGGTCGCTGTATCGGACCATCGTGATGAAGAAAGAGCTGAGTAGGGGGGCAAGGCTCTCGATTTACCGATCGATCTACGTTCCGATCCTCACCTATGGTCATGAGATTTGGCTCATGACCGAAAGAACGAGATCACGAGTACATGCGGCCGAGATGAGTTTCCTCCGCAGGGTGGCTGGGCGCTCCCTTAGAGATAGGGTGAGGAGCTCGGTCACTCGGGAGGAGCTCGGAGTCGAGCTGCTGCTCCTCCACGTTGAAAGGAGTCAGTTGAGGTGGCTCGGGCATCTTTTCCGAATGCCCCCTGGACGCCTCGCTGGAGAGGTGTTCCGGGCACGTCCCACTGGGAGGAGGCCCCGGGGAAGACCCAGGACACGCTGGAGGGACTACATCTCTCGGCTGGCTTGGGAATGCCTTGGGTTTCCCCCGGAGGAGCTGGAGGAGGTGTGTGTGGATCGGGAGGTCTGGGCGGCTTTGCTTGAGCTGCTGCCCCCGCGACCCGACTCCGGATAAAGCGGAAGAAAATGGATGGATGGATTATGTTAAAGCCTTATTCCAAAATGGATGAAATTCTTTTTTTTTCTCAAAATTCTACACACAATACCCAAAAATGACAATGTGAAAAAAGTTTTGTTGAGATTTTTGCAAATTTATTAAAAACATAAAAAAAAACAAAAACAAAAAAAAAAACTAAGGAATCACATGTAAGAATTCACAGTCTTTGCCATGAAGCTAAAAATTGAGCTCAGGTGCATCCTGTTTCCACTGATCATCCTTGAGATGTTTCTACAGCTTAACTGGAGTCCACCTGGGGTAAATTCAGTTGATGGGACATGATTTGTAAAGACACACACCTGTCTACATATAAGGTCCCACAGTTGACAGCATGTCAGAGCACAAACCAAGCATGAAGGCAAAGGAATTGTCTCTAGACCTCTGAGACAAGATTGTCTCAAGGCACAAATCTGGGGAAAGGGTACAGAAACATTTCTGCTGCTTTGAAGGTCCCAGTGAGCACAGTGACCTCCATCATCTGTAAATGGAAGAAATTCAGATTCACCAGGACTCTTCCTAAACTGCGCCATCATGGGAGAAGGACCTTCGTCAGGGAGGTGACCAAGAACCCTGTTAGAGCTCCAGCATTCCTCTGTGCAGAGAGGAGAACCTTCCAGAAGAACAACCATCTTTGCAGCAATCCACCAATCAGGCCTGTATGGTAGAGTGGCCAGACAGAAGCCACTCCTTAGTAAAAGGCACATGGCAGCCCACCTGGAGCTTGCCAAAAGGCACCCGAAGGACTCTTAGAACATGAGAAACAAAATTCTCTGTGTATTGAGACAAAAATTGAACTTACTGGGGTGAATACCAGGTCTCATGTTTGGAGGAAACCAGGCACCATCCCTACAGTGAAGCATGGTGGTGGCAGCATCATGCTGTGGGGATGTTTTTCAGTGGCAGGAACTGGAAGACTAGTCAGGGCTGAGGGAAAGATGAATGCAGCCATTTACAGAGACATCCTGGATGAAAACCTGCTCCAGAGCGCTCTTGACCTTAGACTGGGGTGACGGTTCATCTTTCAGCAGGACAATGACCCTAAGCACACAGCAAAGATACCAAAGGAGTGGCTTCAGGACAACTCTGTGAAAGTCCTTGAGTGGTCCAGCCAGAGCCCAGACCTGAATTTGATTGAACATCTCTGGAGAGATCTGAAAATGTCTGTGCACCGACGGTCCACATCCAACCTGATGGAGCTTGAGAGGTGCTGCAAACAGGAATGGACAAAACTGACCAAAGACAGGTGCATCAAGCTTGTGGCATCATATTCAAGAAGACTTGAAGTTGTAATTGCCGCCAAATATGCATGAACAAACTATTGAGCAAAGGGTGTGAATACTTATGTACATGTGATTAATTAGTTTGTCATACTGTCATTATGGGGTGCATATACGTACGTATATATATATATATATATATATATATATATATATATATATATATATATATATATATATATATATATATATATATATATATATATATATACGAGGTCTATTAGAATCCGACCTTATTTTTTTTTTTCAAAAACCATATGGATTTGAATCACGTGTGATTACATCAGACATGCTTGAACCCTCGTGGGCATGCAAGAGTTTTTTCACGCCTGTCGGTTACGTCATTCGCCTGTGGGCAGTCTTTGAGTGAGGAGTGGCCCACCCTCTCGTCGTTTTTTCATTGTTTAGGAATGGCTCAGAGACTGCTGCTTTGTTTGATCAAAATTTTTTCAAAACTGTAAGGCACAACTGAGTGGACACCATTCGATAAATTCAGCTGGTTTTCGGTAAAAATTTTAACAGCTGATGAGAGATTTTGGTCTGGTAGTGTCGCCGTAAGGACGGCCCACGGCGCCTGATGGCGATCTGCGCTTCGAGGCGGCAGCGTCTCACCGTTTCAAGTTGAAAACTTCCACATTTCAGGCTCTGTTCACCCAGGAAGTCGTCAGAGAACAGAGAACTTTCAGAGGAAGTCGGCATGAGGAGTTTATTCGGACATTCCATTGTTAACGGACATTTTGTCATGAAAGAACGTGCGCGCAGAGTCGCATGTCGGGCCGGACCCGACCGCGGGGGGTCGGGACAGGAAAAACACCTCCGTTGGAAACCTTAACGGGCAAGTTGGAACATGCCCAAGCTGTTAAACAATTTCTCAGTTACTCATTTGTTGAAAGCCATCAAAAGCCGCCTGAATTTTACAAATGGTTTTCAACACGGAGGTGTTTTTCCTGTCGCGGCGCACACAGACTCGTGCGCGCAAATTCACCGAGTCGTTTCCGTGACGACTCGGCGAATTTGCGCGCACGTCTTTCATTAAAAAATGTCCTTAAACAGTGGAATGTCCGCATAAAGTCCTCATGCCGGCCTCTTCTGAATCTTCTCTGTTCTCTCACGATGTCCTGGGTGAATTAAGCCTTAAATTAGGATGTTTTCAGGTCGAAACAGGCCGACGACGGCGCCTGGAAGCGCTGCATGACTTCCTGCACTGTGGGAAGTCCTTACAGCGACAGAAACACCCCATAATCTCTCATCAGCCATTAAACGTTTCACCGAAAACCAGCTTAATTTCTCGAATAGCGTCCACTCGGATATTCCTCACAGGTCCAGAAAAACTGTTGATAAAGCAACGCGCGCCGTCTCGAGCAGCGTGTGAAACAAAGGAATTCAGCCAAGAGGGCGGGACCACATCTCACTCAAGGCCTGCCCACAGGGAAATGACGTCACCGACACGCGTGAAAAAACTCATGCATGCGCACGAGGGTTCAAGCATGATTGGTGTAATCGCCCGTCATTCAAATCCATATAGTTAAAAAAAAATAAAAGGGTCGGTTTATTATCTAATAGACCTCGTATATATATATATATATATATATATATATATATATATATATATATATATATATATATATATATATATATACACACACACACACACACATACACACACACATCTTGATGGCATGTATGACATTGTTGTAGCTGGAAGTGGCAGTGGGGTGCCACCCCGAGCCCTGGGCTGTGTCCCCATGAATTTTGACACCCTTGCATATCATGTATTAATTACTATCAGAATTAGTTTTAGTTATATTCACAGAGGTTTGCCACAAAATTCTATTTTCTCAAAGGGTCATGTGCAGACAACGAAAGCACTGTACTGACATCTACACCAAGCCGTCGCTATTTAACATTTTAGGATGAGACCACATTGCTATCAACCCACACATATGCACAAACTCTCCCTCGCTGTTATCTTTAGTTTTTTTGTATATATTCCTTTATAACATATGCAATGGCTGCTCTGTGTGCACTTAGGATTTCTACAGGTAGGTAGCTACATGCGTGCACAGTGTAATAGATAGGAACTGGCTGAGGGCGTCTGTCAGGGGCGACTGTTCTAATCAGAGCAGTGGGGAGAGAGATAAAGGAGAAAATAATGAGTGTGGCATCAGGCCTTTCAGAGCGCAACAAAAGGCCACGGGATCAGATAGACACACACAATGTGGAGAGGGGGAGAGGGAGAGAAGAGAGAGAGAGATGGATGGATGGGAGAAGGCAGAGCAGGCAGAAAAAAGGAGGGATAGTCAGGCAGCGGGTTCCTAATAAGCCATCTTACGCTGCGGGTGATGTCGGCAGCGGTACTCGTGGTTAACATTATGAAATGTAAGTTTATGTCAGGTTGCACTGGGATACCACGGAGGGCGTCTCCAAGGCAACATCTGTCAACAGACAGATGAAAACGGCTCCCGCTTCACCTCTCCATCAATCATTTTATCACCGACATATTTTTCCGGTTGCTGTCGGCCTTGTGCTAACCGGTCGTCTCGCCGATTAGCGCTACTTCATATGCTGTGGGTGATCATTTCTCATCATCCATTGATAATTATTAATGCTTAATTTATCCAGATTGCACTCCTTGGATTATTAATGCCTAATTTAACCGGATGACTCCCGTCATTTGACAGTACCCAAAACTGAAAGCAAACCACCGCGGCGGTCTTCCCGTGTAGCGACACGGCCTCTTCTACAGCTAATGATACTGTTTAGAGAAACGCAGCGGGCCTGTGAGCGTTAAATCAGCACCCGCATTTTTACCCAAACTCCCATTGCACTTTAAAGGAGAAAGAAATACTAATTAGAAACCACAAGCCAGGAGAAATGAGCAGGCAGACTCAGAACAGAAAATCCTATTCAGCGACTTAATGAGCTTGTCGAAGCTGAATAATTGATTTCTAATTCTAGCCTGCAGCTGTTGACCCAACCAGGGAGTGTTTTGAATGGAGCTGAAATATGTTGTGTTTCGAGTTGGCACTGTTGGCTTTCCGCTAGCGGAACAATTAGCAAATATTGTCACGTCTATCTTTAAGGTTTTATTTAGATGAAGACAAAGTTTATGGCTTTATAGTTGACCACTTGAGCAATCAGAGCGGAAATAGTTGTAACCACGTACTGAGATCAGGCAGATTTCAGGTCTTGTTGACCACAGAGAGTGCTGCCATTGCAATATGGAGCTTTCCCAGCTAATAATATTAAAACATGTGAACAATAATACCTACAACCACAAACGGACTGGGTTTCCTGACTGATTTTTTTCCTAGGTAGGGATCAGCATCTTTAGGTTTTTATCAAAACTGATATTGATAGCATTTGAGAAGCTGGGGGATCCGAGTGTTTGAGTTTGTGATTGTCGTGGATCGAGACTAAGATCCAAGCTTTTAATGACTTCTTGGACTTGGCCATCAGAGATGTATCTGTATGCAGTGAAAGTGTCAAACCCATAGAGACATTCAGTTATCTCAGCAGTGACATTCATGTCTCTGGGTCATCGGTCTGTGGGATCAAGAGGGGCCAGGTCTGTAGTATCGTGGTGCTTCCTGTCTTACAGGATGGTTGCGAGAATGGGACACCAACAAGTGACCCAGAGTGACAACTAGATGCCTTTGATAGTGTGTCCCTTCAGAGGATCATTGGGTACCATGGGACTGACTTTGTGTTAAACGGTTACTTAGGAAGATTCAGATAAGGCATATCACATGCATGTGGCTTGTTTCTCTAGACATGATCCAACAAACAGATGTCACGAGGATCCCAACAGGATGATAAAGTCAATGGGATGCCCACGTTTCATCTGCCTGTGGCAGATACATGTTTACCTTCAAGAGGTGAAGAGGTCTAACTACATGGGGAATTGCTATCCAGAAACCATCCAGAAACTAAAGCGGTTTCATGCGACACTGCGTGGCAACACATAGTCCCAAACCTGATCTGATATCAATGCTGATATTCCTTATGGACACTGATACTTACGATCAGTATTACTAATATTACAATGGTATTAGAGTAGGCAAAGAAACAAGTAGATGCCAGTACTGCTGCCATTGTTGTTTCTTATCATCTGATTATTTTAAGAGATAATTTAATTTGAATGCTAAGCACTTATGAATAAACACCAGTGTCCAACTCGAAACCAGCGACTGCTCACGCTGAGGTCATAAAAGCAAAAATACCCCCAAAATGGGTGTGGCTAGCACATTAGCTACTCTGATCCAACTACTATAAATAATGTAACTACTTGTTTTAAAACTTGTGTATAGTGTAAAGTAAAAATGGTTCCAAACCCAGAAATATAGCTTGCAATCAGTGATACAATTACTATCACTTTTATCAGCATATTATTTCATGGGTAGCAAGTTCAGTGTAGAAAGCTAGTTAGTTCAGTCAACATTATAGACTGTCACACCAGCTAGTTTGGGTAGCTAGCAAAAATCTACTTTTAAAATGAGCTTGTTGAGTTAATATATGACTGAGAAGAGTTTTTTCTAATATAATTTGTGTTCCTTAGATTTGGTTGTTACCACGTTTTTGGTGTTATTAAATCATTTAGACCTAGAATTGTATTTTACATATTTGTGAAAATTAGCTCCATTAGCTCCAGGAGCAACACGAAGGCAGAACAATCAAGCTTTTAGACCCGCTTACTGGCAAGGATGTAGGAATTAAATTCACATTAATAATTCCTGTGTGACTAGGGCCCTCATTTGGATCTTGTTGAATATCTTAGTCCGGACAGGGTTTGATAAACGACTGATTGTTTTTGAGCTGTGAAAGCCCAATGAGGTAAACTCTCTCAGCATATGAAGCGTTCTGAACCACAGTCTTTATCAGATTGTAGGTGTTTTATCTTTCCCTCATTTGCTGTGGAGTGATTCTTTGTTGCCCTGTGCGGACGATCATATCCTGGGGGCTCTGGGGCAGGAGCAGCACAGAGCACCCTGTGTGTGAACCACAGCCGCCCAGCGTCCCTGTAAGATGACCTCACGGAAAATAGGCCTAATTATTGCCGTGACAGCCCATGCTATCATATTCTGCCAGATCAGTCACTACATAGAAGGGGGGGAGAAAAATTAACAGAAATATATACCACCGTGCCACCAACCCCCCTAAACTGAGCCCATTTATTTTTAATACCCTAATCAGCAGGTCCCAAAGGGGGCTTGGCTCTCACCCACACAGACAGACACAGGTGAGTACAGGTAAGCCAACAGGGAGAGAGAAGGAGGATGAGGAGCAGGAGGAGGCGGGTGCAATGGGAGCTTCAATGTGAGATTTCATCAACAAATGGAAACTAAACTTGCTCACGGTGCATCATCTCGTCATCATGCAAAACCATACTTGAAAAGCTGCCAGCACGCCGCCTCCTCATTTTCAGGAAAATGTAGCAGATCATGGAGACGAGCTGCCCGTACAGGACAAGATGAGTGAGATATCAAAAAAGCAAAAAGGATAAAGTGGTGGACAGCAGGAGAGATGTCAGACAGGACAACAATGTAATCACAAGATACATTAAGCACTGATTAACTGAAAGACCGTCCTATTCCTGAAGCCATAGTCATTAGGGTCGGATCATTATATGATAGATTTCAGGGCCATTTGCCTGATTTTGTTCCCAGAGATAGAATTCTGAGAAACACCATGGGAATGGGACATACTACACCAACGACTAACCTCCGTGAGAAAAACTAGGCAAACAACACTCTGCACATAAAAATAGTTTTACTTAGTTTGGAAATTGCTAGCAAATACGGCAAAAACGGTGTTAGTAACAGACAAAGTCAGGCAAGTATTTCTAGACATTTACTCTATAAAATGCATAGATAGATAGATAGACAGACAGATAGATTTTTTTTCTGCGTAAGACTATGACGACACATCACATACACAAAAATGAAGAATGTGGGGGGAGCATGGTTGGAAAAATATAATTAGATTTTTTATAACCTCCAAAATAACAGCCAAATATGTATCCAGAGTACAGCCCTGTTGGAGGGATTGTGGAGATATCAATGTGAACCATGCTCATGTTTTTTGGTTATGTCCTAAACTTGTATTATTGTGGGAAAATATCCATTCACTAATTACAAAGATTTTAGGCTATGTGATCCCTAAAACCGTCATGTTTTTGTATTTTGGTTATATCGGTAGAGATGTAGAAGGTCATGATAAATATGTATTGAAAATACTACTAATAGCCTGTAAAAAGGCTATTACTAGAAAGTGGTGTAGAGTAGAACCTCCCAACATAGAAGAATGGATACAAATTGTAAAAGGTATTGTTGATATGGAGATTCTGACCCACAGACTGAGAATCCAAGAAGACCTTTGCAGAGAGAAACTGGAAAAGTGGACACATTTTATTTCAACATCACATCAACAAGAATAATTGTTGATTGTTATCCTCAAAAATGTATTATTGTTTTGCTTATATTATCCCTAATGTTCCCAACTTATGTTTTGTTTGTATAAAAAGATAAACTATAATAAAAATAAAGTATAAAAAAAAAATGAAGAATGCAAAATACAGCATGCAGCAGGTGCAAAACTGCTTCCACAGCAAGTCAACAGGTGTGAAAGAAAATGTTCTTCACCTGTGATGTTCACAGTGAAATATATGCACAAATCATACTAGTTGGGGAAAAAAGTGCTTGTTGGTATCATTTTTTTTTTCTGGGGGAAAAAAGGAGTACAGTAGCCATGGGTGTAGCCTGGCCCTGACCTCCACCCACTGCGCGCCTCGCTTTCAGTGACCGTGTGTTGCATGTAACAGGCACTGACAGTCGTTGTGCAGGTCAGTAACCTTGTGGCCTTGTCTAATTGAGGCTAAGGATCCGGGCTTGTCCTGCCATCTATAATTAACCACATCATCTACAGCCGTATGAACGATTCAGCTGGACTGGGAGTGGCCAACACACGATCCTCATAGTGGTGTGCGCGCGGTCTTGAACGTACAAGAAATGCACTCACTTTGAACAATTTTTTGATTTACCCAACAACAGGTTGACTAATAGAAAGCACAAAATGCAAGGACAAAAATGTACAAACTGTACATCAGTGGTGATAAAAACAAGTGATGAGAACATGATGCAATAATTTGCTGCTTGACTAATTAAAAGGGGTTAATAATTAGATCCCACGCAGTGCATAAGGCACAAAATTAGCTCATTAGGCTTTTATATATTTGTTTTTCAAAGACATTAATCTTTTAATAGCAGCACATTCTACATGCTCTTCGATTGCTGGTTCTTGAGGAAGTCTGTTACTATAGTAACATGGTAGTTTGCAGCTAGTTACAGGGGTAGCTAGCCAATATTTTTATATGTTAGTGTAATATATCATGCTGGACTTTACAATGTTTCGTGTTAATCAGCTTTAATACCCTTTGCATACCTTTTCTGTGTTCTGTCAGGAAATCAAACCGTTGACCTTTACAACTTGAATAAAAAAGAAAAAGTTTTTAGCTATTTACAGCCATTAGGTTCTGAATAATTAGGGGCTTAGTCACTTTTAGCAGCAGCCAGGGTGCTAGCAGAGGGTGCTGCTAGCAGTAGCTGTTAGCTGCTGTGTACGCAACCATGTTTGTCCTTTCTTAAGATTTTATCGCAAATATCTAAGATAATATGGCTTGTTGTGTGGTTAATTGTAAGACCAAACTGTCTAAGACGTCTGTGTGCCAGATTTCAGTTGAATAAAATTTAATGATTATTTAAACTTGTATATTTGCACCATTAGCCAAGTTAACATGTATAGAGACACTGATGAGGTTATGTCCAATGTTACTGAGGCAATATGCTGGTCATACTTTGTTATAACTGGTGCAAGCCAACTGTTAAGAAAACCACTGCCCAGGACACACACAAAACAATGTGTTAATAAAACAAGGTTAGCCTGTTAGCTTTAGCATGTTTTTATAATTCCAAGATGCATGTTCTGTTTTGCACATGCTTCACGTTGTTACAATTATGGGTTGGCCAGGACTAAGATGAAGTCAGGGACTGCAAAGATGAAGATATTTGGAACTACCAATTTCACTTTCAAATCCAACCTATTGGTGACATCACAAAGGGATTGTCCATTGTATATAGTCTATGGTTTTCATGCAAAATAGAATTAGATTCATATAAGTTAATTCTTTGTTGGGATTCACTGATACCATAAAATGTGATTTTTTTTTGGGGGGGGGGGGGGGGGGGCTGACAGTTGATTAATTCTATCCAAAACTGAGCAATTTTATCCGTGAATTAACACATGGGTGGCACAGTGGTTAGTGTGCTTACTTCCAAAACAGAAGGTTCCCAGTTCAAGCCCCATTCTCTATGTGTGTGAGAAATGGAATCTGGCCTACATGTGGATCCATCAGATCTGCTATGGCGACCCCAATCAAAAAGGGACAAGAGACATTACTTCTATTGTGAACAAACAACACTTTTCATCATGTTCAATCCATTTCGACTCCAAACTCTTCAACAAGTTATGACCTTGAGTGATATCTTTCAAGGTCACCCAAGGTTAAAGGACACGTGACCAAAATAAAGGCAATATACAACCTCATAATAGTGTTTATTAGTAACCACAGGTGTAGCTTTCAAATTCTCAAAAGGTCTGTTCTAAATATCCCTGTGCATTAAAACTGCAACAATAAATCATTAATTACATCCTCCAAGGATGTAATAAATACATATGCGTTTAATTATTTATCTGTCTGTCTTTTAGCAGCATTACGTCAAAACTACTGCACGGATTTTGAAGAAATATTCACCAGAGAGAGATATTAGGCCATGGAAGACTCCATTAAATTTTGGAGGATTCTGGATCCAGATTTCACTTTATATAGGCTTTGAAGGATTACATAAAAAAAAATAAAAAAAACACTTCACGGATTCTTACCAAATTTGCACCACAGATACATTAAGGCATGGAAGACTCCACTGAATTTTGGAGGTGATCTGGATCATGATTGGCAGGACATCAGAAATCTTGGATTGCGCTTGTTGATAATTAAATTAAACATCAGTTTTGATACTTGAATGATCCTTTTTTTTAAATAAATATCGAAATTCCATGATTTCATATTTTTAAATGTGAATGCTTTATTGTTTATTTTACTAGTTTCCTTGCTCCTCACTGGCAGTAAACTGAATATCTTTGGCCTGCGGGCAAAACAAAACATTTGCAGACATAATCTTGTACTCTGGAAAACACTGATCGACAGTTGTCACAAGTACTAGTAAACCAGAAAAGTTGGGATATGATAATAATAATAATAATAAAAAAAATGCAGTGATTCTTATGGTTATTTTGCCCAAATTGTAATGTTGCCATCCCATATGGAAAAGAAATAGAAAAAAACTTACAAGAAATTACATCAGTTACAATAATAAACTTTATATTTGACATGTGTTGTGCTTATAAGTCTCAGTTTGACATTACATATGTCTACTAAGGATTCTGTATGTGGAATTACTGTCATATATTGTTCTTTTAAGTTCCCAATTCATATAAGTTACATATTGTACAAATTTACTAATGATCTTATATCTGGTTTGATTGTCACATGCATTACTTATAAGTTCCAGATAGAACAGATACAAACTTTATAAAATTTATGTATATCTTTTCCATATGGGAGTCACAGCAAACCCGGACTGTTGCACATCTTAAGATGTGTTTTCAGTAAGAATAAGACAAAATAATACCTGACACACTTCATCATCAATGGCAAGATGTGTTTTAAGTGTTGTGAGAAGGAATGGCAACGTTATAAAGTGGTAAATAACTTTGTGTCTCAACTTATTCTGGAATGTGTTGCAGGCCTTAAATGCAGGAAAGGATATATATATATATACATAATTATATTAACAAATAAAATGAAGTTGACCACACAAAACATGAATTATTTTGTATTTGTATTGTCTGCAATGAAATAAAAGTCAAAGTAAATGCATGGATCACTGTTTTGTTTTTTTGGTTGTTTTGTTTTTGCATTTTTGTCAAACTCCATCCTCTTCGTGGTTGGCTGAGCCTCACTCATTTCACCAGTATTGGTTGAAATCTCATCAAAACTCTTTGAGTTAAGTTGTTCACACCGACAGACACATGGGCATCCATTTATCCATCTTTACAGCATCAAACCTTTAATTATAAGTTAATAATATGTGCCGTGAATCCTCGTTTATCCTTCCTACCTTCCCCATCGCTCCCCTCCTTGCCCTCCCTGGCTTGATCTGTGGCGTGACAGAAACTTGAAGTGTACTCTGCCCCATCAAACACCTTGGCTCAGCGTTCCCCATCCCTCCTCCTTGTCCTCCTTCGCCCCACACTCAGCTCCTCTCCCTTTCCCGTCGATGCCTTTGAATACAGCTTTCAATATGCAGCTTTTTGAATTAATGAATCATTTTTTTGCCAGGTGTCGCTGGGGAAGAAGAGGCAGGGTGGTGGGGTCGAGATGGGCGGGGGGAGCAGTGGAGGGACTAAGGGCTAATAAATACAGAGTGGAGAGAGTCTCGCCACCACTGACCTCCCACCCCCCACCCCCCCCCGAACCAACACACACGCACCTTTTCTTTCCTCCCATAGCCCTCCACCCCCAATCTCTAGATGAAAGGGCTGGCTTGTTCCTGTACCTTTAATTTAAAGCTGAAAAGGAAAATGAGAGGCGGGGGTGCGAAACACACTTATGAATATGGAGGAAATTCAATGAGAACTGTCCCTTTGAATAAATCAGTACGAATTTCCTTGGCCTTGTCGGAAGGAAGGTCGCAGCAGACCTTGGGGTGTACAGATGGAGAGCAGCAACCTGATGGACCATGCGCGGTATGTGTGTCCTTGTCGCGCATATTTGCAGGTTTCAGCAACTGCTGTTCTTCATCAAGTTGTGATTTATCATATTGTAAATTATGACAAAAATATGTTAGATCTCTGATCACACCAGACAGAGCATCAAAGTACAATCCGCTAAAACGGAATGTTTTCCAAGACATTCAACAGGTTTACAGTAACAGAAAAAAAAATCTAATTTTCTAATAAGCACATGAGCACATCGACATTCAACAGTCAAAGATCTCATTTGCATGACTGTGCAACAACAAGCAAACACAAAAATAACACACTACATGATGATCACAGTAACACTTCATCGACGGAAGGCCAACCACACTCAAAAAATGGCTCTTTGGATGAACTCAATTCAATTATGTGCAGGATTTCCATCTAATAAATATATGTAGCCCAACTCAAATAAAACCCATCCATGCAAGATAATGTAATTTAATTTAGTTGGGACTACATATATTTAATAGGTGAAATCCAATCCAATGAGTCAGTTTTTTGAGTGTCACTCAAACAAATGACTCATTGGATGAACTCAATTCAATTATGGGCAGGATTTCCATCTAATAAATATATGTAGCTCCAACTCAAATAAAACCCATCCATGCAAGATAATGTAATTTAATTTAGTTGGGACTACATATATTAATAGGTGAAATCCAATTCAATGAGTCAGTTTTTTGAGTGTCACTCAAACAAATGACTCATTGGATGAACTCAATTCAATTATGGGCAGGATCTCCATCTAATAAATATATGTAGCCCCAACTCAAATAAAACCCATCCATGCAAGATAATGTAATTTAATTTAGTTGGGACTACATATATTTAATAGGTGAAATCCAATCCAATGAGTCAGTTGTTTGAGTGTCACTCAAACAAATGACTCACTGGATGAACTCAATTCAGTTATGGGCAGGATTTCAATCCATTTTCCATTCCACGGTGCTTCCGGTTTGATTGCACTGTTCACATCCACTGCACATCATGAATGCGTGCCACATACATGTTATGACATATCAACATTTCCAGTGGACATACATGGCACAAGCAGGACATGCCAGCAGGCTTTGCCTTGACTGAGCCATCTTAGAGCTCAATCAACTGCGATCAGATCATTTCAAATGCTGTTAGTACGCCGTCAGAATATGTAAATTGCGATCAGATGGTGCACAAACTGCACATAGACCGCCGTCAGAAGGTGTCCCATCTCAACGGCGCCAAGACTGTTTTGAACATGTGCAACATACTCGGGATAGCCAAGCGAATGGGACTAACTATGTAGACTACCCTGAGACTGCTGTCCATCAGTCTTCAGACTGTGGGTGGATGTGTCGTTCTGATGCCATTCAGCCTAAATCGGCCTATGTGTGACGGGGGTCTTAGAAATTGACAGGAACTTTGTTAACTCACTAATATGGAGAAAGCATAGCAAATGTTGAACAATAATATTCATTTTATAGCTACAATAAAGAATTGTTTCGTCAAATAGAGCCATTAAAAATATCCTACCATCAAATTCAGCCATATCCAGTGTTGTGTAAAATAGATTCCAAGCAGTTCCTGCAGCATGGCAGGAACCACTTTATGCCAACCTACACTACATGAGAACATTGCCTGTTTTGCAGGAAGTGGGTCCACAACAAATGCCTTCACATTGCACCCTGTATGCATTCCAAGGATCCCAGAAAAAAGTAAGTGATTTGTTCAAAGTAATTAAATGGCATTTGTAATATTACAGTTTCAACTGTCATGATGAAGGACACCATGACTGTAGTTCTTATGACACCTAGTTTGATAAACTGGAGCACTGAATTTACGGCCAAGTTTCTGAGCAAATAAATAAAATAATAAATAAATAAATAAAATTCAACCCGACCACACAATCAAATCATTTTTGTTTTGATGTTTTTCTTGTAATTTGGCACTCATAATTTCTGACCTAATGACATGTTATGAATGCAGCATAATGTCTTCTTCTTCTGCTGCTCTGTTGGGGTTGCCACAGCTGCTCATTATCATCCTGACTTCTACTGGTCAAATAATCTGTAGCACAATACTCTAATATTATGGTTAAAATTCTAGAAAATAATATTATAGGTGTTATTAACTATAAGTACAGATCAACTCCAAATCAACTGGCAATTAGTTTAACTAAGTGCTGTGGATTTTTCTTTAACTATTGTAGGTCAGCTATTCACTCAGCCTGTCCACAAAGAAAACAAGTCCACCAGAGCTCACAGTATAAAACAATATGGGAGTTATTTTGAAGTGTGTCATTTTCCCCCACTGTAGTACTACACTGGGTTTTAGTTTCTGTGTAGGCTCTCAGTTGTCCAGGTGGTTTCCATAGTAGAGAAGCTTGAATATTCGACTGGACTGGGTTGTCATTCTTCTCTACAAGAGTCAAGACAGAAGTCAGACTACCAGAGCAAGAATTTTAGCTGGAGGAAGCTTCTGCGATTTTGAAGAAAAAAGTCCTCGCGGTCAAGCAACCAGTCCCAGTCGAAGATTCAAGCTTCTCTACTACTGGTGTTTAGGATGACTCCACTTAACACCAGTACACCTCTTTTCCAGCAACTTCATGACTTCATAGGCTCTTCCAAAGAATTCACAGGCTCTTACTGTCAAATGAACCTCACAAGCCAAATATATTGACTCCTCAGGTAGGTTGTCAGGAGTTCCACCTGAGAAATGTGTTAATTCCACAAAGATCTCAGCATCATCTTCAAAGTCAAAGTCTGAGAAACATTCCTCATTGACACATGCATCCGCAACCATTCCCAATGACTCTGTTGGGACCGAACCATATCCCTGATGGATCTCAGAATTCTCTGAGACTTTGTATCCACTCTGCAAAGCACTCTCCATTCTGATGTACCGGTCAACCACACACCAGAGATAAGCATGTCAATGATAATTTGGCCAAACGTCACCAGCAGAATAACAAAAGCACAGAAAGAGACGCAGGATGGTGAAAGAAAAAGGTGGTGGTGGCGCACTGTATTTTTGTGAGCCTGCCCATAACCCAATGTTGTGGGAGCAAAGCACTGAGAAATAAAATGTGGCTCAGCTTTGATGAGGTTATCTGAAGGCTGTTTGAGGTTCAGTGAGGACAATCTGAAAGACACACAGCCTTGGACAAATAACGCTAACAGGAGCTAAAAGCTGCGCACATTTTTTTGTACCAGTGCACAGACGGTATCCTCCAGGTGCTGAAAAAGAACTCGACCATGGTACAACAAAATTTTATGAGACTAGAGAGTAACACACAAGAAGAAATGTGGACTGGTTATATCAGAAGATCAGTACTGAAACTGATGTTACATACTGGACCGGGACATCCTCCTTACCTCCAGCTTCCTTTTTGAGCTTGGGTGTCTTATTTGGCCAAAACCCAAAATAATAATGCCTCACGTCCTTTGAGATAAGAACAGTGTAGCCTTCATTTGTCCATAAAATTAATTATTGTGGCAGGTAGCTGAATAGGATAAGGAATTGTGCCACTGCTACCTGACTGTTTAATGAGACAAGACACTTACTGCTTTGCCTCAATCCCAGGTGTAGATGGGGGGAAACATTAGCTGCGGAGGTAACCTGTTATAGACTTGTATCCCATCCAGGTGGCGTCGTCATCCTGTTCACGATGCACCATTCTGAGATAAACACCAGCAGCTACGAGCCTCAGGGCCTACGTTTTTTCTTATAATATAAACTAAAGATGCCGTTTCATTTGGCTCATAACCTGAACACACTGGATTAAAAACAGACTGAAAGGGCACCTGTGGTAAAAGGAGGCTTAAATTTAAAGGTACAGTGTGCAAAATACAGTGGCACCTAGTGGTGAGTTTGTTGAGTGCTTTATGCCCTCAACACTCACAATATTATTTTCCTTCACAAGGTTGCTTTTATGGGCATTCACGCTCCCTTACAATTTATGTATGATCTTCCATTTCACAAAAAATGAGGGTTCTCAAATGTGTTCATGAAAAATATTGATGCAGTAGCCTTTTGGGCTTTGCAACATGGCGGCTTCCATGAGGGAGTCTGATCCCATGTAGATATGAAGGGTTTGTTTTAACCTCATGAAAACATATTCATTTGTTGTTACAGGTAAATAATACACTAATGAACAGATGTAAAAAATGCTATATTCATAAACACACCTAAACCTGACACACGCACACTTTAATAATGCTCATAGTCTATCAAAAGCAAAGATGTATAATAGAGGACATGAGATCTGCAACATGAAATACGACAGCGGCAGTTTTACTGTGTAAACTCAATGACTCTGACAAAGAGTCCCACTTTCTTTCACTGAAGCACTATGAATGTGTTACTTGTTCTGCAGAAATGCCATTTCAAATTCTCTCTATTGAATTTTGATATGCCAGAGGACGAAAATTACAGCCGCCATCCCATCTGCCACATTAAGTACACAAGGGAATGTAATGAAGAAAGCCACCAAGACAACTATGACCTATGTGCAGAAGATGGAGACATAAGTCACTATTATTGGAGACCCAGGGCCTTATCATCCCAATGGCACTAACCGGTGCCCAGTGCAATCCAATTGTCACCGCTAATTTCCCCCAATGCAGTCGCCCTTTTTATGCACTGCATCCACATCCTCTATAATCACAATACTGCTTGTGCTCATGTGGGCGTGTCTGTCTGAAATTGAAGGGTGGTCAGGTGCAGAGCTAGCACATTTTTTATTTTCCATCACAAGAAAGCATTTGCACCTAAGACCACCAAAAATTAGGTCTGAATTCTGGTTCTGTATTTAAAGAGTGCAACACTCATATGCAGCTTACATAACTAGGTTCATCATGAAAAATGTGTGCAATAGAACAAAACAAAAATCAGCAAAAGAAAAATCAGTGCAAATGGAAAAAACAAACAAACAAACAAAAAAACAAACACAACTTAACCTGGCATGGGGAGGCAGAAAATCACAATTCAAATAGAGTACGAACCACAATTACACATACTAATTTAGCAGACACTTTTTATCCAAAGTACCAAGTCCTACATTGAAGAAGAGGATAAGTGCAGAATTAAAGTGCACAGTGAAGTAAGAGAGTTGAGTACATATGTTAGGTTGTTAAAGGGTTGGGAGAGCAGGTGCGCTCAATAAAGATGGGTCTTCAAGAGGTTCTTGAAGATACTGAGAAACAATCTTATTCTGATCGCAACTCATTTCACCATCGTGGAGATACGACTGAGAATAGTGTGGGCTGAGACTGCCTTGTGTGTAGGGATAGCAATGCCAGACGGTGCCATTTCTAAGGAACATAGTGGCCAAGGTGGAGTATAAACCTGTAAGATTGCATTCATGTAGCTGGGTGAGGTCCCCGTAGTCACTCTGTAAGGAAGCATTAGTGGCTTGAATTTGATTGTGGCTGCTGTGGGTAACCAGTGGAGGTCAATGAACAGTGGGGTAACGTGACATTTACCAGATGTGCCGCCGCGTTCTGCATCTGTTAAAGATTCACAGCATGTGCTGGGAGTCCTGCTAGAAGTGCATTGCAGCAGTCAAGGTGAGAGACACCAATGGTCTGTACACTGTAAAACTCAGTGAGTTAGTTGAACTCAAACCATTTGAGGAAACCAATTGCCTTAAAGCATTTGAAGTTTGCCAACTTAAATAAAATAATTTTCAAAAATTTAATTGTTAAAGTTTTAGTCACTTAACAATTTATAGTTAATTAAACTTATGTAAATCTAGTTTATGTTTTTCAATAAAAAGTGACAAATAAATGTCTGCCTAAAAAATATGCATTACATTTGGATTATATTTTTTTTATGCATTCTTTGGTTTACTTGTTGACTCTGCGTTGTGTTGTTATGACTCTGCCCATTCGCTCCCCTCGGGACGCAAACTCACGATCTCCAGCATGGAAGTCAGACTCTCTTGAGTCGAATGCTTTTGAGCTGTTGGGAGTGAGGTTTACTAACTACATATGCACAGCGACACCTGCTGGCCTCCATTACATAAACTCAATTAAAATGAGTGAATGGAATGCACTGGAAATACATCACCAACACTTAAATGCCCCAAAACTTTAAATGCATTCATTTTTTTAGTTAGTTTAATTGATGGAAATGAGCGACTATAACGTTTTTCAAAGTTTGAGTTACATTAACTTAATTATTGTATTAAAATGGAGTGTTCGGTTTAACAGTGTCTCAGTGTATGCAGTGTATGTTAACAGTGTATGCTACCCAGCTCTTGGTATACCAAGAGCTGGGTAGCATACTAAGTTAGGTAAGGCCTAGTTATTATTATTTTATTTTTTATATTATAAACAGTAAACTGGCATGACTAACACCCAGGTAATTATTACCTGGGTGCTAGTCATGAAACCCAGGCTCCTGTCAACCTTTGTAGGAATGAGAAACGAGGTGATTTTTGTGTTGATATTGTGACAGAGTGATTGATTGGCTGGGGTGACCAATTGATCAGTTTTAGCGATTTTGAGTTGGAGGTGGCATTCCTTCATCCATGTGGGTACGGCCGAGAGACAAACAGAGATCCGCACAAAGATGGTAGGGTTGTCTGGCATGAATGAAGGACATTGCTGGGTATCATCTGCATATGTTATGAATGTTCCAAATGTTATGAAAAGCAGTGCAAGCAGTTAAATAGACACAGAGAGGTTGTTATACAAGGCAAAGACAAGGGGCTCCAGCCGCAAGCCTTGTGGTACCTCTGTAGAGGCACAAGGGATAAGGACATATGTCCTTGTCACAATACATTGTATGAAAGTCCTGCGAGGTAGGATGAAAATCAAGAGTTATTTAGGTTTTATTTTTGACATTAGATGGAGAAAATAGCTTCAGGTTTGCCACACCTAAAACTTCACTTAAATCCTTGATCTTATAACAAAAATGTCAAATTAAAACAGTTGCTTTATTTTTTTTAAGGCTATTGGCCCTGACTTTATTTTGCTGTGCCGGATAAGTGCGATTCTGTAATAATGGACCTTGAGCACCACACATGCCATCCACAGAATGTACGTACAGAGGAGGTAGAGGTTGAGTACCACCGGGCTAATTAGTTTTCCAGTAGAGTAAAAATAAGTCTATTTTACAACATGTTTCCAGCTCCGAGTTCAGGGCCATGGCCTTAATGTGGAGAGACATGAGTCTTTTCTTCCGCCTCCTCCTCCTTTCTCTCCTCTCTCATTGCTAATGATTTATATTGATTTTTCCTACCTTACTCCTCCTGTTGTTTAGTCAAAACTATGTCAAAGGACACGGATAAAGGACACTGCAGAGCACACACCAAGTCATAATCAAATAATGGCACTGACAAGGACACAAGAGGACTAAAACCAGTTTCCCTTTAGTATTGGGCAGATTGCTTTAAAACCTAGGCAGACTTTGTAAAGGGCACAAATGGATAGGGCTTAGACATAAGTATTTGATCTCATGTAGAGAGCTTGGACCATACGTGCAAGCACATGACCACACTCCACAACCTCAGGTTACACAGGGAAAGAAATCTGTGGTCTGAGTGGAAATGAAATTGCAACGATTTAAGATGAGCAGATGCATTTTTTTTTTTTTTTTAAATAGAGAAGCTTGCTTCAGGGCCATGCACCTCTCACCGCCGCGCTAATTACAGTCTTATTAGGCAGGAAGGACTCCGATGTGGTAAACGCGTTCAGTGAGGGACATCTGTAGCTGACAAAGCCTGGAAGGCCGTGTCATCCAGACTCAATGGCTAATGAACCAACACAAGGATTTTCTCTCAGATTCATTATCGTCACATTGAATGAATTCCAGCTCCTTTTGGTCGTCGTTCTCAGCATATTATCTTCCCATCAGCCTGCCAATCACATCGGCTCACAAACAAACACCCCCGCCGCCGCTGCCACAGCCCACATAAACATACACAAAAAGGCACACACACTCAGAGAAAATCAGATCAGCTAATTAAGACGCAATGGCTGAAGTTAACTCAAACAGAGCTGGACAGATGTCTCACTCCGTCGACTTCAAAAGGGTATAACACGGCCATGTAATGTGATTTAGATATAATGCTTCCAGGTCAGGGGTGATGGTGACGCCGCTGGGCAGCGGCAGAGCGGCTGACAGGCGTGTAACTAACCATGACGGATGTGAATTCAATGGACTGTCTACTACACATGCTTAAGCTTGACAGGCAAAAATCACTGAGTACCTCAGAGCGGAAGACAAAATCCATTTAGTCCTGAAATACTTTCTGCCACTTGTCTTCAACATAATCAAGCCAGACAACACCGACAGCAGGGCAATGATTAATGAGAAAACAATTTATTATTACCACAGGAAGGCCGTATTTTCAAGTTGGGCACTAAAACTCTAGATGAGTTAGTTCCAGCCAGACTGGGTAGATGTTAACTCAAAAACAATGAAAGTTTTAACCTTGAGCTTAAGTATATTAGAACATACAATGAGGACAAACCTTATTGAGGCTAGTGAACTTTGTAATATCCCATAGAGATGTCTGCCACCTGCTGGATGGTTTGCAGATGTTGGATAAATGATCGAAAATTATGAACAGCTGAAGGTTGAACTCATGTAGTCTGTCTTCTCAATACTGGACACATCGTATGCTCATCGCTGCACTACTCGCAGCTAACATGCAAGCAACCCAGGGGAGAAACATGATGTGTTCCGCCCAGCTAACAAGCTAGCCAAAGAGGGGAAAAAAATGGTGTTCCGCCGAACTAAGAAGCTATCCACTGAGAGGCAATGCATGATGTGTTCCGCCCAGCTAAGAAGCTAGCCACCGAGGAGCAAAGCATTATGTGTTCCACCCATCTAAAAAGCTAGCCACTGAAGGAAAAAACATGATATGTTCCGCCCAGCTAAGAAGCTAGCCACTGAGGGAAAAAACATGATATGTTCCGCCCAGCTAAGAAGCTAGCCACTGAGGGGGAAAACATGACAACACCAGCCAGGTGGATGAAATATGTTGAAAAATATGAAGTGCTCAATTACACAAATATTAAGAAATTTGCGAACAAAGTTTTAAGCAACATAAGCCTTTACTTCACTCACTCACTTATCTTCAACCGCTTACTCCAGTTAAGGGTCGCGGGGGCTGGAGCCTATCCCAACAGTCATAGGGTGTGAGACGGGCTCCACGCTGTTCAGGACGCCAGTCTGTCAGCCTTTACTTCAATGCATTTAAAAATGAGAGCAGAAACAAAAGTGTTGCAGTTATAATGATGTCATATCAGTGAACTGTTTTACACAGATGATATACTGAACTTTAGAGCTATTTCAAGAAATCTTGTATTTTTTTAAGATCAGGAAATATGCTTCATTGCCTGTGACATTAAAATTTGTTTAACAACATTCTTAACAAATTAACATATATTAAATGTGTTTATTTTAAGGGGGGGCAGTGTTGGAAAAGCCAATTTTTGAAATTCAACAGAAAGCCAAAGGTGGGTGTAAAAAAGCAGAAATGAGCTACTGCAGACTGCAGCTGACATACGTAAGGAGGAGGCGATAGGAAGAATCCAGGCAGTGAAGGGTTAAAACATTTCGCCTATTATGCTCTCACTCTTCGTACACTCTGAGAAATTAATAGGAGAAATTAGCAAAGCAATTACCACTTTTAATTGGACTTAATCTTCTGGTCTTGTCACAGCTGCATCCGGAGGTACACTGTTAAGCCTCCTCGTATACATGTCTTTTTCACCGCCTTCACAAACGCTATTATTAATTTCACAAATTTCCATGGATGTCTTTTTAACCTTTGACACCCGAGTCATCGAGGGTGAGCTGCTGTCAGCTTCCCCTCGATTATTATCTTCCATCACGCTGCACAGACGTGGTGCACGCTCTACCCCTGCACCTCCATCACTACTTCTGCTTCATCTTTTTACTTCTGATGAAAGGAGACAATGTTGGGGCCATTTGTGGAGTGATGAAAATGGTCACACGTAACAACTCAGCTTCAGGTTTATGTACAAATCCTTTCGGACAAACAACCCGATCACGGCAACCACTTCACCACTTAATGTTTGACTTGTGAAGTTTGAGTCAGTTACCATCCTCATCCCATTTTCACATCAAGAGAGTTCATTCTGTGTCCCTTGCAGCTGATTTAATCCACCCATTTTATGGGGGTACAGTGAAGCAAAGCGGCAACGATTTTAAGACAAACAGCCACAAACATGGAGCGGGGGCCATTTGCAGTGACACTTTGTGTGAGATCTCTTCCTCGCTGCAGGAAAGAGTCACATTAATGGACCCAAACACATCAGATCTCAGGTGTATGGGCTCATCACCATGGCTGGAAAACTCCTCTCATTTATGCATAAAAGTGGTGCATTTTTTGGTAATTATTATCTGTGTATAACATGCAGTATTGCCAAAAACTCTCATATGCTTAATGTTTAAACATGATGCATTTTTGGCAATTACTGCATGTTACAAGCAGGTTATCAAAGTACTAACAAGTCAGTCAAAGCCCCCTGTGCGGAAACCTCTTTTTGTCCTGCTAGCACTTCTGTTGTGTTGTAAAATGTATTGTATTGCAACACATCTCTGGTTTTGCGCTGTCTGAATTTGGTATCAAATTAAATGGTTGCATGTGCTGTAAGTTGTACTTGTTTGTGTTCTCATGGTTGGCAACCTTTATCTCAATTTGCGAGATACTTTTTGATGCAGTTACTAGTAGTTGAGTTCATGCATGTAAGGTTTTATTTTTTTTCCTGTGCCTTTGTGTTTTCTGTTTAAGATAATGTTGTCTTAATTTGGAAATCTGGCCTCTCACAGCCACCATAGAAACGCCATGTCTGCTGCTGATAGCAGCCAAAACACTTCCAAATTAAGACAATTCTAGCAAATTGCATCAAAAGGTGTCTTGCAAACTGAAAACATGCTTGCAAACATAAAGAATACAAATAATCTACAACACATGTAACAATTTAATTTGATAAAGTGAATTCAGACATCGCACCCAAAAACACAGGGATACTTTGCAAAGTTTCACAATAACACAAAAGTACTAACAAAAAGAGGTTTCTGTCTGGAGAACTTTAATTGATTTCTAGTGTTCATTGCAAATAAAATATTAAAACATGAAAGTATCAATATGTTAAAATTAAAATCTCAGTTTTAAAAAAACTTATCCAGGTCTACGGAGCAGGTAACAATAAAGTGTGGAACATCACAATGTTTTTAACAGTCTGTCAGTGAAAGTCCTCCAAACACAAGCCTCTTTTTTAATGTTGTTAGTACTTCTGCTATGTTGTGTAACTTTGCATAGTTCTTGTTTTTCTGCATTGTGTGAATTTGGAGAAGACATGCCATCATTTTAAATTGTTGCATGTGCTCCAGCTTATATTTGTGTTCTGTGTGTGCTTGTTTTTTTTGTCTCAATTTGCAAGATGCCTTTTGATGCAGAGTCTGCAGATGTTTCCAGTCATTCCACGTACACTTGTGATTTGATAGCTAATGTCTGAATCTGTTTTTTGTTTTTTTTTCTTTTTCAAATGGCAGCTGTTACTCAACATTATCATCTGTGCAATTCATTGATCCCACTGACTCTCGGATCGTTTCACTCGAGATGGACCGACTCAAAGTGTATTTTTCAAGCAGGAAGGATCGACGGTAGCATCTGTTGCCCCTGATAGCTTTGACTTATTTGACTTTCCTGACACAGAAAGATGGTCACCTGCTTTGAAGCACCTCAGATACGTTAACCACAATACATTTAACACGGGCCGTAACAGCGATTCCGCCGGGGGCCACTCGCAGAATGTCCTGCCCTGATGGGCTGATGGGAATCAGTGGAAATCAATAAGCAATGATAGACTTCTGCTGTCCACTCAGCTAATCCTGTTAGCGATAGCTGTGGAGTTAATCGAATGGTTGAACACACAAACACCTACGCATGCTCGCACACGTGTGTGCACTTAACCCCCAACCGTTCTTACGGATCTGCGGGTCTCCCACACAGCGGCTCTGCTGCCGTTTTGGTGGGACAGGCAGCAATTTGAGAGACGATTCATCCAACAACTGGAGAATTTAATAAACCGGTTGCTTGGAGTCCAAGTTGGATTGGATTACAGGAACATTTTTGGTGGAGCCAAAGACGGCGAGTAAAGACACATTTCGGCCGTATGATCATTTGATAAAGGATCTGCTTTTTGATATGGAGATCAGCAGAGAAATGGAGCTCCTTTGATAAAGAAGATCTCTGAACATGCAGCATACATATCAAAGTGACATGCACGCTGATAGCAACTACTCTCACATATGCTGCAAAGTAATTCCAGGTTAACACTCGAGCACCCCCACCCCCACCCCCCTGCATGCATGCGGCCCCGCCATGAATGAATAGACATTATAAAAGTAGGCCCCAGTGGCACATGTTTAAAGGTACATTAAGAGAGCACATCAATTGCAGATGACATAATCCCCAGCCCTCTTTTCAGTCGCTCTCTCTCATCCTTAATCTCTCCGTTCCTTAACCCTCATCTTTTAAGAGGCTGAAAGCTCCCTTCATCTTCTCCCGAAGCTAGCGGCGATGCTGCAAGCTGCCTTGGAAGAGAGCAGAAGGAGAAGAAGAAGACGCATTACCCAAGTCTGATTAAATTAACACCGTGATGTTGATTTGTTCTCTCTCTAAATCCAAGTGCGTGCTGCCTTTGAAAATGAGATGAACTTGTCCCCTGGATGTGCACATACGAGCGCTCATTCCAACACTTTTAATTAATTACTCTTGTCTGCAGTTATTAGTAATGTGCCTCATTTGGGGGCTCCTGAGTTTTACAGGTATCTCCAGCACATACATGAAAGATAATACCGGCTAATGAACGCCGTACCGTTCTCCACCTCTGTAACCTTCCGTAACCTCCGGCGTTGCCCCGCTCTCCTCCAGGCAGAAAGCAGAAACAGCCAACTGCAGGAGTATTTTAATTACACGGTTTCTACATCCAAATAACAAGAGGTTTACATAACTCCCGCAAGAGCTGCTCATTATTCAGACCGATATCTGTCTCTCCGCTAATACAAATACATCCGTGTGTGAACTCCCACAATGCACATCTACAAGTTAAAGTGAACAAAAGTTCACTTTATCTAACCTTACAACCACTCTGCCTCCTTTGGGAAGCACATTCCTGCACCAGCACTGATTAAATTTCATTTATCAAAAGCTAATTAATCATTCCTATTGTGTCTAATATTGTTATAAAGGTGCTTAGTTGACATTCTAATTTTTGTGATATGGCATGTGTCGTCTCAGGATCAGTGTAACAGCAACGAGAAATATCTATCCTTACAGAATTCATTATATTGTGGACATTACAACCCAACAGGTACTTCTAATGGGAAGGTTGCAGTCAGGTACAGTGCATCCGGAAAGTATTCACAGCGCTTCACTTTTTCCACATTTTGTTATGTTGCAGCCTTATTCCAAAATGGATGAAATTCATTTTTTTGTCCTCAAAATTCTACACATAATACCCCATAATGACAATATTACAGAAGTGTTTTTGAGATTTTTGCAAATTTATATATATATATATATATATATATATATATATATAAAGAAATCACTTGTACATAAGTATTCACAGTCTTTGCCATGAAGCTCAAAATTGAGCTCAGGTGCATCCTGTTTCCACTCATCATCCTTGAGATGTTTCTACAGCTTAATTGGAGTCCACCTAGGGTAAATTCAGTTGATTGGACATGATTTGGAGACTCCTGTCTACTTATAAGGTCCCACAGTGCATGTCAGAGCACAAACCAAGCATGAAGTCAAAGTAATTGTCTGTAGACCTCTGAGACAGGATTGTCTTGAGGCACAAATCTGGTCAAGGGTAGAGAAACATTTCTGATGCTTTGAAGGTCTCAATGACCACAGTGGGCTCCATCATCCATAAATGGATGAAGTTCAGATCCACCAGGACTCTTCCTAGAGTTGGCCGCCCATCTAAACTGAGCGATCGGGGAAGAAGGGCCTCAGTCAGGGAGGTGACCAAGAACCCGATGGTCACTCTGTCAGAGCTCCAGCATTCCTCTGTGGAAAGAGGAAAACCTTCCTGAAGAACAATCATCTCTGCAGCAATCCACCAATCAGTCCTGTATGGTAGAGTGGCCAGATGGAAGCCAGTACTTAGTGAAAGGCACATGACAGCCCACCTGGAGTTTGGCAAAAGGCACCTGAAGGACTTTCAGACCATGAGAAACAAAATTCTCTGGTCTGACGAGACAAAGATAGAACTCTTTGGCCAGAATGTTAGACATCATGTTTGGAGGAAACCAGGCACCATCCCTACAGTGAAGCATGGTGGTTAGACCTGTTCAAAATTTCAAATGTTAAAAAATCCTAGTCCAGTGTGCTGATAATCTTGAGACGTCTAAATCTTATGTGACTGAGTTCAAATTTGGTCTGCACCTATAAAACCCCAAGTGGAACAAAAACAACATGTGGCCCGAAGTCTCTCACAACTTTTATTTTTTCCCTATATAACATGAACAGCCCTAATGGTGGTGGCAGCCTCATGCTGTGAGGATGTTTTTCAACAGCAGGAACTGGGAGACTAGTCAGGATTGAGGGAAAGATGAATGTAGCAATGTACAGAGACATCCTGGATGAAAACCTGCTCCAGAGCGCTCTTGACCTCAAAGTGGGGTACAGACAATTACAGCCTCAAGAAAACTTGAGGCCTTAATTGTTGCCAAAGGCGCATCAACAAAGTACTGCCAAAGGGTGTGAATGCTGATGTACATGTGATTTCTTATTTTTTATTTTCACTAAATTTGGAAAAAAAAAAAACTTTTTTCATGTTGTCGTTATGGGGTATTGTGAGTAGAATTTTGAGGGAAAAATAATTGATTCCATTTTAGAATAAGACTGTAACATACCAAAATGTGGAAAAAGTGCTGTGAATACTTTCTAGGTGCACTATAAGTTCCCAAATTTTAATTTATAGGGAAAAAAAAGTCATTTTCATCCCGTGGCTGCATTGTCACTGACCAGAATTTTGCAGCATCTTCTTATTTCACAGTTGATGCTAATTTATCAACCACCATATGGAAATTGTGCAATATTATTACTTCTGGCCATTCAGCAGCTGAACCCATAGCATTGTCCTGCCTCTTCTTCATTGACCCCATCCTGCCGCTGCCCATCTGCTCCAACAAGGTGATGTTTATCTCCAGCGGGAGGAAATTAAAGCCTTGCTTCATGAAGCTGGAGATATGCAAATCTCTGCACGGTGCAAATAGATTGCGGTGCAGCACCCGCGCGAGTTGGGGCCCCAATGATTTGAAATCCAAATCAAGACACGTGGAATTTTCAAGATTCACATATTCTTTAATATATTGGCAAAAAAAGGGGGGAGAGAATTAAAGTCAGATGTGAAAATTAACGGGTGGGGAGTTGGTCATAATAACGTCCTGCAGGTGATCGCTTATCTGCAGAAATAAGTTCCTCTAATATTGCCGGCAAACGCAATGTGCATTTTCTTGATCCCACAAAATTGGAAAGTAATAGTGTTCATGCAAAATGCCTTAGGTTTGTGGAGTATGTAATTTTGATATGCATTAGTGTTATTGTCAGGCCGGATATACAGGCTGTTGCCTCGTGTGATTGCAGGTCTGGCTTGTATTGTGGGAGGGAGGCAGACAGGAGAAGATAGTATTAAACCTGTCCTTGCCGTTCCAATCTGTCTGCATGTTTCTCTTTATCATTCTGCAGTTTCTATCCACTTACGCTATAATTAAGTTTCCTGACCCCTGCCTCGCTGCCTTAACTAGGCATTGGGAAATATACAGCCACTGCAGATCTCTTAGCCTGATGTGCCCCCCCTGCACACACACCCCTCCACCCACCTCTATCTTTTCTCCTTCCCTGCCTGTAAAAAAAAAAAAACTCTCTTTTTTCTGTGGAGTCTCCATGGCACTGTAATGGAATAAGAATTATTAATCGAGTAATTGTGTGGAACACATTAGTTTGCATTGAATTTCTCTCTCTCATTTTTGATGCTTGATTATCAGGCTATTGGACAGCCTCTACCCCTCCCTTCACCTCTCCAAACACAAAACTCGTGCCCACAGACACACATAACAAATCCACTCGGGTAGATCACACTCTCCTAAATGGCACAATTCGTTTCTCGTGCACATGGGTGGACACACAAATGCATATGCGCACGCGCGCGCACACACACACACACATTATTTTGACATGTGGGTGTTTGCATCACACCTGATGCTTTGATGTGTGCGGTGGACGAAAAGCTCTGTCTAATGCAAGATTTTCAGAATGTCTCTTTAAAGCTGTGTGATATAAGAGTCAGATGCACGGCTGCCGTCATGTGCAAAACCTAGGAGGGCACATCTCCACCAAATGACTGATTATAGTTTTGAAAAATTAAAGGCATGACCCGGAATCCACATTTAGAACCTGATCAAGACTGAAACATGAGGCATTCCTTTTCCAAAGAAGGAACTTTTACTCATTTTGTCAAGTTTTATGGTAACTGTTTGATAACATTTCCACAAATTGATTAAAATGTCATGAAAAATGCCCCATCTCACCATGCAAAGTAAAGGGGGAAAAAAGAATCCTGATCAGCACCAGAATAAGATTCAACATTCCTCCACATTTTTTGTTTTGGATTTTTTTTTTTTTTTTTTTTTTTTGGAAATCAAGCAAAAATCTTTTGAGAAAATTATATTAAGTGTAAAGAAAAATGGCTCACCTTGACATGCAAAACAAATATCAAAACACATAAAGACCCAGATGAACACTAGAAACAGGTTCTTTCTCTTAAGACTAATTATTTTATCAACTTGATGAAACTTTTTTTAAATTGGCAGGTTGCCAAATGCCCAAAACCAAAACTAAAAAGGTCTGTGGTATGCTGTAAAAATGAAAATTGATTTGTTTTTTTGAGATCAACTCAAAATTTTAAATTTTGAGCTCAGTTCAAACTTCAGTTCTTTTGACAAATTCAAAAGTCAGAGATTTACTAAGAATTACACATTTCCAAAACTGTGGAGTAAACTCATGCAAGTTAGGACTAGTGGCTTAATATTTTAAATTAGGGTTATGAATATTTTAAATTACAGCACAAAGAATGACAACAACAGTTTACAGCTCTTTTTTTTTTTTTTTTTTTTTTTACAAAATAACAGAAGCAACACGAGAAAACAGTTTTTTCCCTCAGGTCTTTTTGTTTTTACAGTGTAGAGTTTGAAAAATTGTCATCTTACAAACAGTAATGTATTCAAGCCAAATTTATACTAAAAACTGTATGTTGGAGCAAGAACGCTGCATTCTTTATATGGCCAACTTATATATGGTACAGCTTACTCAGCAATCACAGTAAGACCTGAAATTTAACATTTTCATTTTTACAGTGCAGAATGCACACTGAAATATCAATTAACACCAAAATTTTATTTTCTCTTCCCATCGATATTATTTAACTCATTGTGGTGATTGATGAAAACCCTCTGGAAAACCTGATATAAATGTCAAGAAAAACATGTCATGCTGCTATGCAAAAGAAAACAGCAAACAATAAAGATCCAGAATCCACATCTAAATTTGGACCGAATCAACACTAAAAGTGTATTTTCTCTGGCCCTCAGTAAGATTAATCATTCTGCCAAGTTTTGTAGTGAATGGCAGAAATCCATTTGAAAAATAGATTTCAATGTCAAAATAAAAAAGGCACATCTTGCGATACAAAAGGAATAACAACAGCAAAGATCCAGAATCCACAAGCAGATTTTGACCTGATCAAACCAAAATCAAAATGGTTCCTCCACTTTATATTAGTAACAATCAGAGAAACCACGTGGTTGCTCACATTAACCTCGTTTGCAGAGGAAAATGGGTTAATGCTACCTAAAATTCAAAGATCTGAGACAGCACACTGACATTAAATAAAAAAAAAATAACTATCTCTAATCTTAATTGTGTAATTAATTTAAATCACTCTTGGATGCCCATCTAAGTGACAACATAAAATGAGCATCCATCCTGCAGCTTCACCACATACGTTCCCATAGTGAAACACACTCTCATAGGATTAGCACGGAAGAATAGGGGGATTATTATTTCATGACCTTTCAATCCGCTGCCTGTCAGGTTGAACTAAAGCCATATATGCTGCTGGAGGACTAATCTTCTTCTCCCTTTGTGTCCACGAGGGATGTGTCATTTCTTTATCCCCTCGATCCAGATTTACTCCATAAAATAAACTTCCTAGCCTGATCTGATAAGAAGCCATCTCTCCTCCCCGGGATAAGGCAGTGGTGCCTCGTCTCCCGGCCATAATTTTTTTTTTTGGGGTGGGGGGGTGTCAGATAACTCAGACGGGGATGGGAACAGTCAGGAAATGCCACTTTGTCTGTCTGGGAGCAGGTGACAACAAAATGACAGCAACTCTGATTAGAAAACACTTTTTTTTCTGTGTTCAGAAAAATCACTGATTATCAACACATTCCAGGTCGGCTGCAGAGAATCATAAATAAATGTACATTTAGAGTACAGTCAGACAGACAAACAGTTTAGTTATCGCCCTATCTTAATGACCACTAAGTCATCGCTGCTCTAGAGGTATGACCCATGATCTCCTGACCCCACCTCTACTTCTTCGCCATGCTACTTTCTAATCATTTAATGCAGGAGTCTTATTTTTTTTGGCCACAAGCCGCAGGGTGACGCCTCTTCATCTGCACATTGCATTTATTAGTTATCAGTCATTGTCATTTAGAGTGCACTTTCCTGCTGCCTAAAGGTCACAGCCTAAAGGTGGCAGAAGTGAGGGATTCATAGATCACACCAACAAATTTGGTAAAAGCAAAATGTAGCCTTGGCTCAGAAAATTAATAAATAAATAAATGAAGAATGTGATGGAAAATCCTGTTCATTGCTGCCATGACTGCTGCTGTGAGAGCAAGGTAAAAAAAGTAATAATAACATTAATGATAAATAAATAAAACAGCAAACAGATTTTTCATTTAAAAAGTTTTCTTTTAAACTGGAGTCGTGACCACTTTTAATCACAGGTTCACAAAATGATCCTGCAAACAAAAACACAGAAGAGAGGATTAAAAAAATAATAATTATTAATCCTAAAAATTTTGATGAAAGGAAAATGTTTGGCTGTGCAACAGCCAGCAGCACAGCAGTTTACCTGCAATTTAATATCAGAGATCTTTGGGGCTAAAATGGAAGAAAATGAATGTAAGAGAGTGGAAAAACTAAAACTGCATCCATCCAAAATGAATTGCTAAGCAAGGGTGTAGGCAGTGGGTGTTGCTGTGAGCCCTGCCCCCCCCCCCATACAATACTGCACACAATTTTTTAGGCACATTTAATGTGAAATGTTTACAAAGAAAATAAATGTCTTAATTGTGTAATATTTCTAATTAAATATGCATAAAAAATATGTGACCAGTTTTTGTCTTGAAACATGCATAATATATATTCACGAGATAAAAGTCAGTAATTTTTTTAGGTGGTCTTCTGTAATTTCTAAGAAAGCGAGCTTGTAATAAATCAAGGTTTTATAAACATTTCATGACTGAGTGCAATAATGATAACAACATATCCTGTTTTAAACAGATTTTTCATATTTTTTGATACATTTTTTCTTTATTTAACCACAAGAGACCAAGCTATTTTAGGTACTAATATGACCAAGTGGGGATATTTATGACCTCATTGAATTTATATTGGAATACTTCTATATAAATGATCGTTTTATGGTTCTTTGTTTTTATTTCACTTTCTAATACGTTTGGGCATCATCTTTTTCATCCTCACTCTGGGCATCAAGAATCAGTCTCAATGCTTGTGCAGCTGTAAATCTTGCTATTCTAGGTCTGTTGGCCGTACTTTCCTGCAAAACAGTAAAATACAATGATGAGCGTTGGCAAATTATAATACAATCTGAAACCATAATGTTGAAAATCTCATAGATCTTCCAGGGGTCATAAGTGACCCCGCACAAGTTTGGATTATACACAGATTGGCTGATCCTTGCAAAATTCTATGGACAAATGTAGGACAAATAGAATGTTTTTCCGATTAAAATTAGAAATTAGAGAAATTGTGCACAAAAATATATTTTGTGCACCAAAAAAACCCCCCAGATTTTTCTTTTTCTCTCTTTTTTTTTAAATTATTATTATTATCCGCTTTTGTACGTTTTGGTTTGTTATCAGTAATGTCCGCATTTGCATGTTTTGTGGAGTTTTACACCTGTTTTTGATTGGTGTTACCATAAAAGACGTCATTTCCTGAACGGCCTTACACACTGATGAAGACCTAGTCGAAACGCGTCTGTGCTCCTGATCCTGTCGTCTTGCCGTGAGTCATTAAAACTTTTATTAAGAAGGACACTTGAGTGTTGCTGGCTATATTTTTATTGACTTAATGCACAAAAATATATTCCCAGGTCATTTATGACTCCGGGCATATATTAATGACCGTCGCTTGATGGTTAAAATGATATATATATATATATATATATATATATATATATATATATATATATATATATATATATATATATATATATATATATATATATATTTCTGTTAATGCAACGATGAAAGAAAAAACATGAAACACTGTATTTTTTTTTTTTAAATACTAGGGTAAGTATGGCTTTGGCCCAGTACTGTGTACTTTCTTGAATTCTCCTATATAGCACTTTAGATTGAACTTTTGGCTTAAATATTACATGATTTACATCTTTATAGCATATTACGCTGCATCCTGCATATGCGCTGTATTTCCTATAACTTTGCATAAAATTCTCTCCATAGTTTTTGCTGCGCTTGCCGATAGAATTATTGCACACGTTGAAAAAAAATGCAGTTTTTAAATTGTTTTTCCTTAAACATTAATGTGCAATTTTCTGATTATCAGTGTATATAAATCATATAAATTCAACTGAACAGTTTTTAAACATAAAAGGCTCCAAGGGGATGAATAGTTGAAATGATGCCCTTTCTAGGATTTCAAAGAAAATTAATGTAATAATTATAATCCATATATCAACATGCTTTAATAATTATTATTCGAGATTAAATAAATCCTTTTTGCCTAATTACAGGACTCCTCCCCCTCTGCTCCACTTCAGAACATTCTGGCTACACCCCTGAACAACGTCCTTGTTAGCATCTACGATCATTTTGAAATTTTAGGATTTTGTTCATGGTTATCATGATATTTAAATTGTAACCATTTACCTCACAAGTGTTGTGTGTCATCTTAGTCCAGTCCTCATTCATCTTGACATTCACATCTTCATCATCAGCAGCATCATTAACCCCCACTCTGCCCCGTGATGCTCTGCAGCACAACATTTCTGCCAGTCGGCAAAAACAGGTGCCACGCAGGTGTATTTTTGGAAAATATATCAGTGAATGGCTTTAAATAAGATGGGCTGGGTGGTGGTGTTGGGAGGGGGAGGAGGCGGGAGGGCTGCGCTTGTAAAGGAGAGTAAAATGTCTCTTTTAAAATGTTATGAGATAAAAATCTGAGGATGCAGTAGGACTTTGGTGAGGAGTGACTAATTACCCCGTGGACGGTCCTGATAGCACAGAATAATTAGATTCACACAAAAGGCCCTAAAACAGCATCTGAATAACAAGAGCAACATTTCTATAGAAAATTTAATTTGATTTTGTTGCCACTTTTTCGCCTCTGTGCAGAAAGGACAAAACAAACCGTCTTCTCTGGACATTATGTGTCTGATTTGACAGGAAAAAGAAGACAAAATAACACACAAAAGACAAGAGTTAAAAAATAGAGTGCATTCAGAATAAAAGAGCACAATGTAAAAAGGATGAAATGAAAAAGTCTGGCCTGGAAAGTTTTCTTATCTCCAGAATTAAAAAGAAAAAAAAAACACTCCGCTGCTCCTGCTGTGCTACTCATTTGTAACAACTGGTGTGTATTTCACTTCATTTTATTTTACTGACTAGTTTAAATTACAGAAATTCAGTAAGGCTGAAACTGGTGTTTAATTTGTCTGCTTTTAACACACACTGTGAATAACAAACCAATATACAAAAATGTGAGTCCAATTATTGAACACGATACAATTTTTAGTGTTCATTTACAAACTCAAACAATACAGCTTTTAATAGATATGATTTGGTTTTTCAAAGTGGATACGTGTGATGAGGATGATGCATTGGGTTTTAAAGGGATCAGAAGCAGAATTTGTAATCTACAGGGTAAGACAGAGTGAAAAGGGGTGAAAGTGATGACTATAAAAGATCAGCTCTATCATATCCTGTGCTAACTATGTAGGCCATATTATAAGAGTGCTTTAGAAGATTAGAAGATAGACAGTGAGAGGAACGGGCTCTACTCCAAGCCTGCATCCCATCTCCTGAGGACTGCAGAAACCGTGCTAATCCTTTACCTTTCATAGTGATCTAAAGCCGATTTAAAACTGTCACTCCCCTAGTTTGTGTTTATTCCGTGTTCATCTTCAGCTCAAGGCGATCTGCTGCACACCCACTTATGACATGAGCAAAAAGATGTGTATATGTGAGAAAGTGAGCGAGGGATTTTGACAGGGAATCAGACGAGAGAGAGAGACAGAGATGTGGGCAGGGGCGGGGGCTATGGGGGGTGTCAGCAACCTGTCCAGCAGATGTGATCACATTTTGTAAATGATTTGATTTTATATATACCTCTATACAAACACACACACACACACAAACACAGAGCTGACATTTGCCATCTGGTATGCTTATGTATTTTGGGTCAAGGATGAACACTGTGAAAAGGGAAAGTTGATAGACAAATTTTTGTTTTTGAGAAATTAGCAATTTGAGCTAACTAGTAAGCAATGGACATTGTGCTGCAAAGCACCATGGGCGTTCAGGGTTTTAAATGTTGTTATTGTGGTTCATGTTAGTGTTACTGATTCATTCTGTTTTTGCAGTTCAATTGGTTTTCTCAGTTTACTTAAGTGTCATGTTGTCCTTACCATGAGTAAAAGTAGTACTGCTTTTGATGTCTTCCGCCAACGTCTCTGGTTTTGCGTGGTGTAAAAATGTAAAGCACTTGCTTGCAATGGAATGCGTAAAAAACAAAAAGCTCGGCATGCATGCGACTGACAGCTGACCTTTACCATTTGGTATACTTATGTATTTTGGGTCAAGTATGAACAGCGCCAAAACAGAACACTGACAGGACTAATTTTTGGAGAAACTACGGATATTAGCTAACACTGCTAATTACATTCTGGACTAACACACCATTCCAGCAGGGGGCAATAAATCATCTTTATATTACGTAAAACCCTGAGAGCATGAGTGCATGCATAATTTTATTTAGTAAGTTCAATATAAGCACATAATATAACTGCAAATACATTAAAGATACATGGATGACACAAGAAAGTGAAAACACTTATTTCCATTTTAAAATCAAAGGACAAGATACAAGTAATAATAAAATATAATAATAATAATAATAACAACAACAATAATAATAATCACAATGATAATAATACTGTTGATAATAAAACTGTGTATATGACAACAAGAACCTAAACAATTTATGAATACATTAAGACAGTAAATCTGGAGAACTTTCTACATGTAAGCAGGAAGACCAAAAACCAACAATGAATGCCCGTGACCTTCAATCCCTCAGGTGCATTAAAAACCGACATCATTGTGTAAAGGATCTTACAGTTGTTGTCTTCTACCAAGCTGCTTGCCTGTTGTCCTGTAGTCCATCCCAGCCTTGTGCAGGTCTACAGTTTTGTTCCTGGTGTCCTTAGACAGCTCTTTGGTCTTGGCTATGGTGGACAGGTTGGAGTGTGATTGATTGAGTGTGTGAACAGGTGTCTTTTATACAGGTAACAAGTTCAAACAGGTGCAATTAATACAGGTAAAGAGTGCAGAATAAGAGGGCTTCTTAAAGAAAAATTAACAGGTCTGTGAGAGCCAGAATTCTTGCTGGTTGGTAGGTGTTCAAATACTTATTTGCAGCAGTAACATACAAATAAATTATTAAAAAAATCATACATTGTGATTTCCGGATTTTTTTTAGATTATGTCTCTCACAGTGGACATGCACCTAAGATGAAAATTTCAGACCCATCCATGATTTCTAAGTGGGAGAACTTGCAAAATTGCAGGGTGTTCAAATGCTTATTTTCCTCACTGTGTATATATATATATATATATATATATATATATATATATATATATATATATATATATATATATATATATATATATATATATATATAAATTTTCACTTAGTCTCAGATATGAAAGGCCTAAAAATCAGAATTCATTCATACACTGATGCATTTCTCTCTCTCACTAACACACACACGCACGCACGCACGTACACGCACACACAGAGTGACTGACACACAATAGTGGTGAATTTATGCAATGCCTACCCCCCCAGAGTACTGCTGTGTGTTTCCTAACTGAAAAGACAAGAGTGGGATTGGGTGTGTGTGTCTGGGGCTGGGGGCCCATATACACTGAGGTGTGGGAGGGATAAAGGACACAAACCAAGGCACTGTGGCAGAGACATTGGAGAAGGGAAAATGATAAAAGATTATTTTGAGAGGAGTGAAACGTTGATTCTTCCTTTTTACTCTATCAGGCCTGAAAATCCTAAAATCCCACAAACATCCAGATATAGCTCCTCTGGACCAATCACGTCAGGTCCATAGTTTTGATGTTGTAGAAGCAAGTGCTCGTGCAACATGTTGCTACATCCACCACTTCACGGAACCACCATGGGTCCTGATGGGCAATAACCCAGACAGACCGGTGTGGTCCATCCCTATCTCCCAAAAGTAGCTATCTGTCTACTTCAATCAGGTGATACATGCATGTCCCTTAGCCAGGTGAAAGTGGTGAGGTCTTCAACACTGAGGTACCAATATAACCATATAACCAGAACACGTTATAAACATGTTGTTTGCACATCCGTCAGGCTGTTGATGGTTATGTGCAGTTGGAACCTCTCAAAGTGATCACTGGGTGACATACAGGACACACACCAGACACATTGTAAGTCATACTTTTTGGAACCTGATCTGCTTAATGTGGTTAAGACACGGTGAGGCAAGTGGAGCGCTGGTTATTTTCCTGATACTCTCACAAGCACCGCTCCTATAACTCTCTCCGTCCGGAGTCATTTCCCTCTGTTTCTTAGGGCACGGAGGGCTGCAAAGCACCATGCCAAACCACGTGCCTGGCCTTCTGGTGAGTCTCTCATGCACGTGTACATACATGCCCAGACATTCACATCCATCGACTCATCCAGATGTTTAATGGATACCGCTTCCAATGCAGGTTTGATGTTATCATTATCCTTTTTCGAGAGAATTATGAACCTGTCAAACGTGGCGCTGTACAGATTTGTTACATAGTTCAACAGTAGATAAATTCAACAATAGGGGCCGGGCCCTTTCCCCTTCTGCATGCAGAATTAGCAGGACTGCAGCCCTAATCAGTGGGAGAGGATCGCATGTGCCCTGACAGCAGCTGCATCACTGTTTAGAAGAGCTGTCAGCGTGAGAAACACACAGGTCGATTCCTCTTTCTCCCCAGACAGAGTGGGTGTTCCTCTCATTCATTTCTTCTTTCCAAGTCCTTTCTTTGAGCTAGCCAATTAACCTGGGAGCAGTGCACTAATGAGTTCCCTCTGGTGGCAATGCATGGCTGAATGGATGGACGAGGAGACGAGAAGAGCAGGGTGAGCAAAGAAGGGAGAGAGGAGAGGGGTCAGGGAGGAAGAGCAGGAGGCTGCAGGAGAAGACGGAGAAGGTGATGGGGAGGAGAAAGTGCAGAGGAAAGGGTGAAAAGGGGCTGCTAATGGGGTGAGGAGAGAGGAAAGGGAAGGACAGAGGGGTTCAGGGAAAGGATACGGGATGGGATGCTGCAATGAAATAGGAGACAGAGCACCATCCAGTTGGCCACTACAGGCCTATCACCAAGACATTGTCAGCCAGACAATGGGCTTATCAGCCTCCTTTTCATACCAGTCTGATTAACTGGGAGGAATGGGAGGAAGAGGAGGGGAAGGGAAAGGGTACGTCCTTGTACCAGCCCAGTAAATGTCAAAGAATGGGCCAGATGACCGGACTAGCCTCGTGGATTTAGCATAGATCAGTGTGGAACAGAAACCATTTGTAAAGGCCACATTCTGCCAAACTGTCTGCTAGCCACGTTAGCATTGGAGGGTGGTTCTGGTGCAATAAATCAACATCTCTTGTAAATGTATCTTACTAACCAGATTAACAAGGAAGCGATAAGCACCTTTAAGCACCATTAGCTAAATCTGTGTGTCATCAGTCACAGGAACAACCGTACGTGCACAGTGCGGTGCAGCACAAAGCCAGTTCTACAGTGGGTCTTTGCCAGGCATGAAAGCTGAAGCACATCAGCATTTGACTTTAAAATGTGTAAGTAAACACGGCAGCATGTTTACAGAAAAAGCTTGTATCATCATGCAATTTGTCATCACACCAAACCTGGACGTTATGCAAAACATCAGTCTTGTATAAAGTACCTCAAAGTGATACTTGAGCGAAAGTACAAGTATCTTACCATAAAATTACTTTGGTAAAAGTTAAAGCCTCCACTAAAACTATTACTTGAGTAAAAGTCTTAAAGTATCTGAAATTTATTGTACTTAAGTATCAAAAGTAAATTTCTCATGTAAAATGTACTTTAAGTAAAAGTACTGAGTAAAAGTAAAATCCAAAGCGAGTGGAGAGTGGAAATGCGACGCGAAAAGAAAGCCAGTGTGGTGTCTGGAGAAACCAGGAGGGGGCCTCAGCCCCTATAAAAGGCTGGATCCGCTTCTGGCAGAGCAGATGGTGTTGGTGACGGGATGAGTGCCGTTATTTTTCTGAAGACCACACAGTCTTTTTCTCGGAAGATCCACACACACTTTTCTGTTAAACACAACAGCCAGGCTCTTGTGAAACAGAACAGCTACACTAGCTAGCTAGTGCTAGCTAGTGTAGCTAGCTAGCAGTAAAGTATACATTTTACTGAGAAAATGTAGTGAAGTAAAAGTGAAAGTCACCAGAAATGTAAATAACGACATAAAGTACAGATACGTCAAAACTCTACTTATGTACAGTAACAAAGTATTTCTACTTCGTTACATTACAACACTGCAAAACATATGTATTTATTAACTGGTGCATGTTCAGGAATGGATTTCAGCTGAGGTGGGGATGAATCAGCTGTGTACTTGGATGGGTATCATCCAGCACCTGAGGGCGCTGCATGGTGTGATGGATGCAGTTACATGTGGTCCCATGACATGCTCCCAGACCTGTCTTGACACAAGATGCACCAGTAGGTGGCGTGACAACTTGAGCCAATGTAGCGTGTCCATCTGTCACATTTAGGGACCAACAGCTTGGGTACCTACCTCAAAGAACTGTATGAAAGAGAATGCACACCAGAACGAGGAGTTGCCAATCATAGAGGGAGCAGGGAGTAGGGTTGAGTATTCTTCAGCAATGGCAGGAAAACCATTTATGATCACTATGTTAGTGTGATTATGTCCAAGAAAGAACAACCAGAGAATAAAAAAGTGGATTCACTTTGATGAGTGACCGAGGGCGTATTCATACTCGGCAATCTAAACCATCCCTGAGCTTGTTTTAGCCCCAAAGAGCAGTTCGTTTGACTAGTGTGAGTGCACCATACATGCGTATGGACAGCGTGAATTAGCATGCCTGGCCTAACTTACAGAGGTGGTCTGGGGCACGGTTTAGTTGGTGTCGGGCATGGTACACATCAATATGATGTGCCAAAGCACAGATCTCAGATGCCATGTCACTAACATGACTGTTCCATGTAACAATTACTATTAATATTATTATTACTACTTGGACAGTACAGTCTTCAAATAATTCAAGAACCTTTGCCTTATTAACAGGTCTGCCTTTTGACCTTATTGATGAATGTGAATAGTCTTCCAATAAAATCTTGTCATGCATGCAGCAGGATTCATTGATAAAGTCTGTACTGCCTAATTTATTCAGATGGAAAAAGCTTTATATGGGGACCTGGGGTAAAGCAATTATTACCTGATTTCTTCAGTGATTTTTGCTGTGTCTCAACACGACATTTCAGTCATTTTTACAGACTGCGTGTTCAAGTGTCAGTAAAGATTCTGGTGCAATTTTACCTTCTATAAAATTGTCTGTTGAAATGATCTCAGATTGTATTAATCCAGTGTGAGTGCATGTGTGAATAATAGCCTGTGGTAAAGCAGTTTTCTAAAGTTTATGTGAAGCATGGAACTGTGCAGACACACATTTGGAAAGCTCAGTGCACTACAAAGCCTGGATCTGCATGCAGATAAAAAATAAAGCTGTTTATAAAATCCCAAACCAGTGGGGTGGGACATGTTTGTTTTGTGCTTGTGTGACAGGTGTTCAGATCACATGCTTCGCTTTGAACACATGCAGCACGCACCACTGCACAAAGCCCAAACACTAATAAAAAATGTGAAGCCCACAGATAACTTCAATAAAAGGTGGCTGTAGACATGAATCCATTCTGTCACAGAGCCAAAAACAAAGAAAAAAGTGCACAACCCTGGTAATTTTCTTTTTTGCTGTCAAAACTGACACAGCACAGAGTTGTGAGTGCTGCTTTATCTGTCCAGCAGATATCCAGCAAAACCTTTGTGTGAAATAAGTCCAGATTTTGTCTGCAATTCTTCCCAATGGAATCTTAAGTGGCACTGGTGTACTCCATTCAGGCACAATTTGAGCTCTACTGCAGTGGTCCCCAACCCCTGGGCCATGGACCGGTACCAGTCCGTGGATCAATTGGTACCGGGCCGCCGGCCGCCCAAGAAATGATTAATTATTTCTGTTGTATTTATTATCTGAGTCTGAATAATCTTTTATTTTGAAAAATCTTTTATTTTAAAAAATGACAGGATTCTTTCGGGTTACATCTCTATCACTTGAGCGCCAAAAATTTAACCCACAAGTTAGCAAAATGAGTAAAAAACAGACGTCTTTGGAAAGTTTCTTATCGAAGAGGAAAAGGCCCAGTGAAGAGACAGAAGAAGAGCCTACAACTTCCAAGAAAAAGAAAGCTTTTAACAGACAATACCAGGAGTTCTACTTGAAATATGGATTTATCGCGACAGGTGATGCCCACAGACCAAGCCCGCTCTGCATAATATGCAGCGACTGGCTCTCTAATGAGGCAATGAAGCCTTCAAAACTGCTTCGCCACTTGGAGACCAAGCACCCTGGATTAAAAGACAAGCCCCTGGAGTATTTTGAAAGAAAAAAACAGGAACACGAAGGACAGCGTTATAGCGAGTTAAAATTCATGCACTTTATATTCATTTTTGTGGTGTATCTGTATCTTATTTTGAAGGCATGTTTAAACGTTACCATAGTGACCAGAGTCAGAGAGCGTTAGGGTGGTGGTCGCCAACAGAGGGGGGGTGAGGGAGAGGAGACGGTTCAAACTGACAACTTTATTTCAGCTGTTGAAAATTAACATTCATTTTAATAATAAAAAAATTCAAATGTTGTGTAGGTATATTTAGATAATAGACAAAGAAATGTGGAATTGCTGGTTCTTGCTCTTTATTTTTCCATGTGTATTTTTAAATAATTTATTTAGGGGGCAGACAGGATGTTAACAGAGACTTTGATGTTAAACAGATGTTATGTTGCATACGAGTACACAGTGGATTCACGCTTATTATTATAGTCGCAATATAAACAATCTACGTACCCATCCCCCATCCCCGGTCTGTGGTAAAATTGTCAGCGTTGACCGGTCCGCGGTGATAAAAAGGTTGGGGACCACTGTTCTACTGCATTCCTTCAGTACCAGCTTGCTAATACTAGCATATGTAATGTAACAGTTCCATTACATACACAGGTTTCCCCGTGTATCATAGCAGTTTGTCGCTTTATTTTAAAGTGACAGTGAAGTAAGGGTGTTTAATAACAGCAAATAGAATACTGCATTCATGACAAACTTTTCATGAGTGTATAAATATTTGCAGCATCATAAAAGGATCATACATACTGCTTATCACAAGAGCAAGCAAGCGAGCCTAAAGCCCTGTCGGCAATAAAGCAAAAAGAAATTTGTGACTGGTGACATCATAATGCAACCAACAACCTCACCACTAGATGACAATAAATCCTACACGCTGCAGCTTTAGCCCATGTGCGTTAAAATCATAAACTGTTTCAAGACAAGGCAAATTTTGATCATATTACTGATATAAAATTGTCAATCCTTTGCTTAAATATCAAGGAATGAAACTGTACTGGTGCAGACGAAAATCTTTAGCCAGAAAAAAAAATCCAAGAGTTATTCCAAGTTCATATGAAGTTACTGTAAGTCCTAGCAGACACACACACAGGCGCGCACAGACACACACACACTGGCCTTGCCTGCCAGCGACGGATTCCAAGCTTGGCACATTGTATAGAACAACAAACAGGTTTCTGCAACACTGTTTGTGTCACTGTTCAATTAGTTTGCTGTATTGATCACAGCATGTTTGGTTTCTCGCTTGCTGCCTCCCATTTGTACACCCTTTACAGCCATCTGTCACCCGAAACGACAGCGAGAGAAGGGAGGCATAAAGCGAAACTCATTTTCTGTGTAACGTCAGTTGAGATTAAGACAGAGTGAAAACTTCCAAAAGGTTACAAGGGATTAAGTGGAGAAAAGGGGTGCCACTGAAAGCTGGAGGGATGAAATGTTTTACAAACTAAACCAATTTAGGAAATATAAAATTCCTAATCCACTGAATTCGTAAAAGCTCGGGTTCTTGTTGCTGAATCACGGCAATTGAATAGAACGTGTTATAAAAGCAATGCTCGGGGCAACAAGTGGTGGTACTCTTCTCACTCTTCACTTCCTTCTTTTTCTCTCCCTCTTTTTCGCCTTTCAGGAGAAAGGATGCAGTAATTAGAGGGTAGGCCAGGTGGAAGTACATGACTCGAGAGCCCACCGTTACCTCACTCTCTCCTCCAGAGGAAGATGGGAAAAGGGAAAAGTGGAGGAGGGTAGGAGTGGGTGAACACGGCTGGAGAGGAGAAAGTGGCAGAAGAATACGAGCAGGTAAAAACAGGGAGAGGAGGAGCAGCAGCCGCGGGACCCGGGAGCGTATTGGGTCAAAGCAAAATAAAATGTGTCATTTAGCCAAAGAAAGGAGATGAGAGCAGCGCACATGATGAGAAGGGCTGGAGCTGGGACGGCTGGACGAGGTGAAGGGGAGGTGGAGGCGAGGTTAGCTGATAATAAGGTGGGGGTCAGGAGACGAGGGGGTGAATGCCCACCACGATACAAATGAGGGTCTCCATGCGGGGGGGGACCCACAGTCCAACTTGGCCAACAAAGATGCTTCTGTCTTGTCCTCCCTCCTCCACAGAGCTCCTTGAGTGGGCAGGATTCCATTAGCAAGCTGCAGAACCTGGGGTCTATTCAATCGCCCATCCAGGCCTGAGCGAGCACGGGCACATGCACACACACGTGCTCACCAAGCACACATGCATTCATTTGCAGTCACTCACTCACACACATGCACAAGGGCGCTAATTAATCCTCAGATTACCCAGCCAATTATTACCACACTTGTACTAATTAGAAATTATTTAAAGCATTTCCAAATTAGGGTTTACATGCTCAGTTGGACAGGAGTCTGCCCGGATAAACCGGTTGGTTTTATAACAGGAACGGCGACATGCACAAAAAAAAAAACGCACGACTTGAGCTCTGGCTGTGGTAATCAGACAGTCTCACCGAGTCCCTCTGTTAGGACGAGGGGGGATGAAGACTGAGGAGGAGAAAGAAATAAAATGACAAAAGAAGTGCTCCTTCAGTGCGGCAGCAATACTGTAGGTCGCTCTTGTTAGGGCTGGGGATAGTGATTAGGCAAGGCCACAATAAGACCTGCCAGGAAACACATGCCAATTAGGTTACCAGGAGAACCACAGGCCCTCATCGCTATGGGAAACCCACTAGTGTGCACGACACACCAGTTTTTTTGGGTTTCTTTATTTTTACATACACGCACACACTCATAGCTCCCGCCACTACCTTTGATGACATTATGACATGACTAAGACAAAGTATGGGCAAAAAGATGAGATGGTGCTGACGAACTCACTGAGACAAGCCGAGTGAGCAGTTCAGGTTACAGATCAAACGTTTGCAGCCACGATGGAGGAGAAGTGCATCTCCAGGTCAGCCTGACCTCCACTGAGACAATGATGAAGGGAGCGTAATTAAATAAAGGAGTGTTTCTCTCTACAACACACACACACACACACACACACACACACACACACACACACACACACACACACACACACACACACACACACACACCACACACACACACACACACACACACACAAAAACAGAAAAAGGCCCTGAAAGTCAACAACTCATTTTAAAATGACTGATTATCCATCTAGCTATAATATGGTATTTGCTTTATATGGGCATTCTTATTTCAAGATTTTTATTTTTTTTTTTTGTATAATTTTCTTTAGTGCTCCTAAATTAAGCAGATCAAATACGTTTCAAAATCTGTTTCCCCGCTGTAATACAGTGGAGCAAAATGTAGATGAAGTGAGTGAATTAGTCTGTCCCAAACAGCTTGTGTAGACAACAACTCAAACACAATAAATGTTATAATCCTGAAATTCATCATGCTAAAAGAACCTAAAATGAGGAGAAACATTATTGCATCTCGTGAACTTTGATGCACCAGATTGACTGAAAAATCAACTTTGTTTTGTCTATGTAATGTCCAAACAACATCCTCTGGCAGTCAAAAATGAAGTCACCTGGAAGAGAGAGAAAAGTTGCAGTTCTCTGACCATTTTGCTAGTGCCACAAAAGCTGAAGAACGCCATAGAATCCCATGTTAAAATGTCTGACTTCAGAGGAAAAATAAACATGTTTACAGCCTGGTACAAAAAAAGGTTTTAGTCTCGATATCTACTCCTCCTCCATGATTTGCCTGATCATATATATTTACATATAAATCTTTAGTTTAAAATGTTGTAAGTAATAAAGTTATGCGTAGTTAGGGGGTGTTCAATTTGAGTGACAGGAAGTATATGCCACTGAGCTGAGAGTTCAGCCTCAGACTCAGCACTCCGCTAGCCGAAATCGGCAACTGTGTCTATCCTATCTGAGCATTTTATTACAAATATCCATAATAATATGACTTGCTGTGCAGTTAATTGTCCAAGCAGATCATCTATGAAGTCTGTGTTCTAGTACAGTATTTCCAATGAGTGAAATATTAATATTATTTAAATTTGTATGTTAGCAGTGTTAGCACTTTAGCAGCTATTGGTATCTTGATGATGTTATGTTCAGTTAATCCATGATAACTGAGGAAACAATTTTTAATAATCACAATAATAATAATTTTTAATAAGAATTTTTAATAATAAATACCAAACCAAGAATAGCCTGTTAGCTGTTAGTTCGGTACTCTGAGCTGGTGGCCTGTTCAGGCTTCATCCGTCCCACCCAGGTCTTGCAGGGTTTTGTCCACACTACACCTCTTTACCCATTTATGAATTAGTGGGAACATAGGTGGAGTACGCACTGCCAACATGGCAACACCCAGAGTGACACTTTGTGAGCTTTAAAACCACTCCTCCTGGTCTTTTAACAAAACTGGAGCAATTTTAACTTTTGATCCCTGTACAAATTGAAATGGACCCTTTTGCTGGTTTTAGCCCATAACACCATATTCCTTCATAGACTGTACCAAGCTATACATTTTTGTAATCTTGATGATCAGGCAAATCATGTTGTATACTTTTCAATATGACTGGAGCATTTTGTATTTGACCCTATAGTGGGTATATTGCTCATTTTGTGACAAAAGCATGGAATTTGGCACACATACAACCCCTGGCAATAATTATGGACTCACCGGCCTCAGAGGATATTCATTCAGTTGTTTAATTTTATAGAAAAAAAAGCAGATCACAGTCATGACACAAAACTAAAGTCATTTCAAATGGCAACTTCCTGGCTTTAAGAAACACTATAAGAAATCAGGAAAAATAATTGTGGCAGTCAGTAACGGTTACTTTTTTAGACCAAGCAGAGGGAAAAAATATGGACTCACTCAATTCTGAGGAATAAATTATGGAATCACCCTGTAAATTTTCATCCCCAAAACTAACACCTGCATCAAATCAGATCTGCTCGTTAGTCTGCATCTAAAAAGGAGTGAACACACCTTGGAGAGCTGTTGCACCAAGTGGACTGACATGAATCATGGCTCCAACACAAGAGATGTCAATTGAAACAAAGGAGAGGATTATCAAACTCTTAAAAGAGGGTAAATCATCACACAATGTTGCAAAAGATGTTGGCTGTTCACAGTCAGCTATGTCTAAACTCTGGACCAAATACAAACAACATGGGAAGGGTTGTTAAGGGCAAACATACTGGTAGACCAAGGAAGACATCAAAACGTCAAGACAGAAAACTTAAAGCAATATGTCTCAAAAATCGAAAATGCACAACAAAACAAATGAGGAACAAATGGGAGGAAACTGGAGTCAACGTCTGTGACCGAACTGTAAGAAACCGCCTAAAGGAAATGGGATTTACATACAGAAAAGCTAAATGAAAGCCATCATTAACACCTAAACAGAAAAAACAAGGTTACAATGGGCTAAGGAAAAGCAATCGTGGACTGTGGATGACTGGATGAAAGTCATATTCAGTGATGAATCTCGAATCTGCATTGGGCAAGGTGATGATGCTGGAACTTTTGTTTGGTGCCTGTTCCAATGAGATTTATAAAGATGACTGCCTGAAGAGAACATGTAAATTTCCACAGTCATTGATGATATGGGGCTGCATGTCAGGTAAAGGCACTGGGGAGATGGCTGTCATTACATCATCAATAAATGCACAAGTTTACGTTGATATTTTGGACACTTTTCTTATCCCATCAATTGAAAGGATGTTTGGGGATGATGAAATAATTTTTCAAGATGATAATGCATTTTGCCATAGAGCAAAAACTGTGAAAACATTCCTTGCAAAAACACACATAGGGTCAATGTCATGGCCTGCAAATAGTCCGGATCTTAATCCAATTGAAAATCTTTGGTGGAAGTTGAAGAAAATGGTCCATGACAAGGCTCCAACCTGCAAAGCTGACCTGGCAACAGCAATCAGAGAAAGTTGGAGCCAGATTGATGAAGAGTACTGTTTGTCACTCATTAAGTCCATGCCTCAGAGACTGCAAGCTGTTATAAAAGCCAGAGGTGGTGCAACAAAATACTAGTGATGTGATGCCATTTGAAATGACTTTAGTTTTGTGTCATGTCTGTGATCTGCTTTTTTTCTACAAAATTAAACAACTGAATGAACATCCTCCGAGGCCGGTGATTCCATAATTTTTGCCAGGGGTTGTATTCTAAATTAGCTAATCTTTTTTTTTCCAGATATGGAGCCATCCTGGAGCTGACCTCCAATGATCTACAGGGGTCAATAAAGAATTACACATGGGTCAAAATGTAAAAATGCTTCAATCATGTTGAGAACTATACCGCATTATTTGTCTGATCATAACAATTCCAAAAAGATATAGTTTGGACTATCTATGACTGAATGTTTTGGAGTTATGGGGTAAAAACGGCAAAAATGGTGACAAAGATCAGTTTCAGTTTGTACAGGGGCCAAAAGTTAAAGCTGCCCCAATTTTGGTACAAAGTGATGAAAATTATTGGTTGAAATAAAATGATTAATAAATGGAATAGTTTGGACTGTGTTGAATGTTTGGTCTTCAAAGTAAAGGTCAAACAAGGTTGACGTCCATTGGATTCTATGACGTATGACATATGTTACCCCTTAACATGATAACTTAGCATGACAGGTGGTGCAAACTGTTCCTTTTTAAAATGCTATTAACTCAACCAATAATGTGCATAATTTTTTCACCAAAATTGGAGCAACTTTAACTTTTGGCCCCTGCACAAACTGAAACTGACCGTTGTCACCATTTTTACTGTTTTAACCCCAAACTCCATAGAATTCAGTCATAGATAGTCCAAACTATATCTTTTTGGAATCATTATGATCAGTCAAATAATGTAGTATAGTTTTCAACATGATTGGAGCATTTTTAAATTTTGACCCCTGTAGCTCATTAGAGGTCAGCTCCATATGGCTCCAAATTTGAAAATAAATATTAGTTAATTTAGAATATGTGTGCCAAATTCTATGCTTTTATCCCAAAATGAACAATTTTTAATGGAAATTTTAGCAAAGTTGCACCACTACCAGTGTATTTCTTCATTGACTCCTACCTGACTATAGTTACCAACCTGGGGATGGCTGGCATACTTTTTCAAGTCCCTATAGATAGATGACTAAAATGCCACATCAAAGGTTTTGCTCTATTGTGTGGTAGTGATCAACCTATCTGTCCCACAGACTTACTCAAAGTGGTTTGTCATTTTTGTTTTTCTGTCCCCTTTTTTTGATAACCTCACTCTCATTCGTCACTTTTTTTTTTTTTTTTTTTGCATTCCTGCTGGAAAGTCTACACACTAAGGTCCTTATTGACCAGTCAGTGTGTGTTGGTGCCACTGCAGCATCCATACTGATTGAGAATTGTTCCAGGACATGCCCAAAAATGTAACTGTCCATGATGATCCACATTAGCTGCAATGGTCCTGCCTGCCCATCCACATCCACATGAACCAAATCTGCCAAAGGTTTTGGAAAAATGGCAGCTCGAGTCCTGCTATGCCTCATCAACAGGTGTTTGAAGCCATTTTGGGTTAAACAGGCAACAGTGAACTGGATAAATGGAAGAACCTGTGCAAAATGTAAACTACTGAAGTAAAATATGACAACTTGTCCAACCTGAGGAAATAGAGTTTTTTTTTTTTTTAAGGACTGGCGTAACATACAGTGCATTCAGAAAGTATTCACAGCTCTTCACTTTTTCCACATTTCGTTATGTCACAACCTTATTCCAAAATATTTTCCCTCAAAATTCTACTCACAACACCCCATAATGACAACATGAAAAAAAGTGTTTGGATAAGAAATCACATGTACATAAGTATTAACACCCTTTGCTCAATACTTTGTTGATGCACCTTTGGCAGCAATTACAGCCTCAAGTCTTCTTGAATATGATGCCACAAGCTTGGTGCACCTATCTTTTGGCAGTTTTGTCCATTTCTCTTTGCAGCACCTCTCAAGCTCCATCAGGTTGGATGGGGAGCGTCGGTGCACCGCCATTTTCAGATCTCTCCAGAGATGTTCCGTCGGATTCAGGTCTGGGCTCTGGCTGGGCCACTCAAAGACATTCACAGAGTTGCCCTGAAGCCACTCCTTTGATATCTTGGCTGTGTGCTTAGAGTCATTGTACTGCTGAAAGCTGAACCGTCACCCCAGTCTGAGGTCAAGAGCGCGCTGGAGCAGGTTTTTATCCAGGATGTCTCTGTACATTGCTACATTCATCTTTCTCTCAATCCTGACTAGTCTCCCAGTTCCTGTTGCTGAAAAACAACCCCACAGCATGATGCTACCACCACCATGCTTCACTGTAGGGATGGTGACTGGCTTCCTCCAAACATGACACCTGGCATTCACACCAAAGAGTTCAATCTTTGTCTCATCAGAACAGACAATTTCACTTCTCATTGTCTGAGAGTCCTTCAGGTCCTTCAAGTCCAGGTGGGCTGCCATGTGCCTTTTACTAAGGAGAGGTTTCTGTCTGGCCACTCTACCATACCTGATTGGTGGATTACTGCAGAAATGGTTGTCCTTCTGGAAGGTTCTCCTCTCTCCACAGAGGAATGCTGGAGCTCTGACAGAGTGACCATCAGGTTCTTGGTCACCTCTCTGACTAAGTCCCTTCTCCTGCAATTGCTCAGTTTAGACGGGTGGCTAGCTGTAGGAAGAGTCCCGGTGGATCAGAACGTCTTCCATTTTACTATGATGACGGAGGCTGCTGTGCTCATTGGGACCTTCAAAGCAGCAGGAATATTTCTGTACCCATTTCCAGAATTGTGCCTTGAGACAATCCTGTCTCTGAGGTCTACAGACAATTCCTTTGACTTCATGCTTGGTTTGTGCTCTGACATGCACTGTCAACTGTGGGACCTTATATGTAGACAGGTGTTTGTCTTTCCAAATCATGTCCAGTCAACTGAATTTACCCCAGGTGGTCTCCAATTAAGCTCTAGAAACATCTCAATGATGATCAGTGGAAACAGGAGGCACCTGAGTTCAATTGTGAGCTTCATGTCACAAGGTGTGAATACTTATGTACGCGTGATTTCTTATTTTTATTTTTAATAAATTTGCAAAAATCTCAAGAAAACCTTTTCATATTGTGTCATGTGGGTGGTTAGAACATGTGGGGATTTTTGTATTTTCATTGTATTTCGGTTGTGGTCTTTCTTGATGTTTTGGTTTCGGTCTACTTTGTGTTTGTCTGTGTCAGGATTTGGCCCTGACGAGGGCTTTGATTCCATTTTTCCCTCTTGCTTTTTTCCACTATCTGCTCCAGCTTTGATTAATTAGTTATATTAGGGGAGGTGATGGTCTAGTGGTTAAGGTGTTGGGCTTGAGTCCAGAAAATCATGGGTTCAAATCCCCGCCTGACTGGAAAATCACTAAGGGCCCTTGGGCAAGGCCTTTAATCCCCGATTGCTCCCGGTGTGTAGTGAGTGCCTTGTATGGCAGCACCCTGACATCGGGGTGAATGTGAGGCATAATTGTAAAGCGCTTTGAGCGTCTGATGCAGATGGAAAAGCGCTATATAAATGCAGTCCATTTACCAATGCAGTCCATTTTATTTTCATCATGTGTTTATTCTCTGTTCTATTTTGCTTTGCCATTTTGTTTCTTTGTTACTTTTCATACTTTGGCCATAGTTCAGTTCCGTTCTAGTTTTGTTCTGTCAGTTTGTGTTTTCATTTTATCATGAGCTTATCACTTGTTTATTTTGGTCCTTTCATTCGTATTATTATCTGTTATGCTTTAATGTTGGGTTTGATTTTCTGTTATCATGTAGTCTCTGTTTTACTCATAGTTTGTTTAACCACTTTGTTTTCTTTGTCAGTTCCAGTTTAGTTGTGCTTTGTGTTTATTTTCTTATTGCTCTCTGATCTGTTCTTAAGTAGTTTTCTTTAATACTTATCTGATGGTTGCTTTTTAGTTCTCATGTTCATGTTCAGTTCCTAGTAATTTATTACTCTGCTTTCTGTTTGCTTCTTGTGCTCTGTTTTCCCTCATCCCACTTGTTTGTGTTCACTCTCACACCCATCTGATTATGTTCTCACTTCATCACTGCACCTGCCTCGTATCTTTGTCTTTCACCTTTATGTTGTCTGCTTTGTGTTTTTCTTCACTCACTCTCTTGGCACCTATTCACGTATCTGTCTTTTCATCACTCCACCTTGTGTTGTCCTCCCTATCTTGCGCCATGTGTCATCTTGGATTCACCCAGCCACACCCCTTTCTAGAAACGTCTCCCCACACGTGTAGCTTGTTTTCCAATCACTTCCTTTTCTGGGTGATTCTTTAACTACGGGCACTATTGGCCTTGTAAATGTAATTTCCACCAAACCATTGCCTTACAATATAAAGAGCCTTGGGGCAACTGTTTGTTGTGATTTGGCGCTATATACATGTGCTCTAATGTTACTGTTTATCTCCATAGAAACTACCCACACAATCTTTCATACAAACTTTTTAAAGGGACATTAGTGTTGTGGTGGAAATTACGGCAATAGTGTGGGACAACTACATTTCGTTTAAAAACATCACAACAGTTGTATGACATTGAATACCCCAATTATGTTTAGATTATTTTACTGATATTTTATTCAGAGATATTTTAAAACATTAGAAAAAACGTTTGTTTACTATTCATTTTTATCATTGAAGATCATAAGTCTGGGTGTGGGAAAAGCACAAAACGGCAATATTTGCATATAATGATGCTGAAAAAAGGTGAAAAAGTCATCATAGACTACTAGGACAAATTTCTTAAAACACTTTCATTGTAAAGATAACTATAAAAGTGTAAAATTTCCCCTTTTTTCTTTTTTTCATAAAATATGATCAAGGGACATAAAACTGCCCGTAGTCTAAGAATCACCCTTCTATTTTAGTCCACTGTGTTCATCTCCTCACTGCTAGTTCATTGCACTTCACCGTCTTCATCCCAGCTCCGTTTTTGCCTTTACCTGGTTTGCCTGTGTTTGACCCTGCTTTGTTTTTTTGGACCTAGCCTTTGTCTTGCCCTCTGATCACTGTGACGCTGTGTTTTTATGAACTTTGCTTATTGAATGACCACGCCTCAGCCTGTCAATTGTCTGTACCGTTGCCATGCCAACTGCCTATCTGTGTACTGTACCTTAATCAGTGATTTTTTTGGATAAAGCCTTTTTCTTATATACCTGTGTCTGCGAGTCCTGCATTTGTGTCCAGCCACCCAGTGTCTGCAGTTGTGACATTCTGACTGCATTCTCTTGTCTGGTGTTGGTGTTGGGATCAGGGCGTGTCTGGTCCCGCTTGTTTGCCACGCCCTCTTCCTTGTTGTTCTCCCTCACCTGTCTCTCATTTTCCCTAATCACTCCTGTATGGAAGTAAATCTGTTCCATCAGAGTTTGAATTTGATTTTTTAAGGTTGAATGTTTTTAGCATCAAAATCAGTGTTTGAAGTTGAATTTCTAAGGTTGAATTCCTTTAGCATCAAAATATTCAGCCTCAAAAACGTCAACCTAAAAAAAAAATTCAACCTCAAAAAATAGAAAAGCAGGGAGAAGCAATTGATGCCTGTCTCAATCATCCAAAGTTTATGGAAGTAAATCTGCGACGTTGGATGATTTTTTTTTTTTTTTTTTTTTTTTTTTTTTAGGTTGAAGTTTTTGAGGCTGAATAATATGATGCTAAACAAATTCAACCTTAAAAATTCTAATTCAAACTCTGATGGCACAGATTTACTTCCATACTCCTGTTATTTATAGCCTGTTTTTTTTTCCCATGTCTTTGCCAGTTCGTTGTTCCTTGTGTCTTCATTCCAGCCTTGTATCAAAGTTCTTGATCTTGATTTTTTGCCTTGCTGTGTACTGAATCTTTTGCCTGTTTTTGACCTCTACCTTGTCTCATGTTTTGGATGCTGTTAATGATTTTTGCTTGCCTAGCTGTACACCGACCATTGCCTAGCTCTTCAGTAAATATGCTAAAGCATTCCCAAACTTAAGAATGCCCTTAGCTTTAATCACAGTTTTCACTGACATGAGACTAAGATGACAGGACCATGGCAGATAAATGGTTATTTTAGAGATTTGAGGATCTGAAGCCTGGTTGTCTGCCTGGGTGGTTGCCAGATAGACAGATTAAGAAAACACGTAATTTAAATCCCATGGCTTTGTTGTTTTTGTTTTTGTTCTTGTAATTTTAAACTTTATTACAAAATTGAAAATCAAAGAATTAAAAAAAATAATTTCATTGACAAGGAGGTCGGGTCCCACACATTGGGAATCACTGTTCTAGAGGTAGATAAAAATATTAAAGCACTGCAGTGACACTCAGGTTGGTACACATCAATAATGATGCTTTTTAAAGTTATTATTATTATTATTGCATTGCAGTCTATGAGGGAATTACAGAGATGTGACTCCAGGGTAATTATTAGCAGAGAGAATTACAGGCTCATTCATGGGTGACATGTAAGCCTCAGCTCCACACTCAAATGTTTACACCACTGATATTTGCTCAACTGTGATGTTATCAGAGCTCGATGTGTAATACTCAAGCTATTGTTCTGATTTATGCAGCAACGCTCATCATGTGTACAAACGCAATAACCAAGCAGCAGATAGCGGCGCCACGATGTTGGCAGCAGTGTCCTGAGCAACATGATCTCAGGCAGAACAGAGAGGAAGCAAACTCAGTGAAATATTTGCATTGATGTGATGGCTGAGATGTTGATTAATGCGCACGGTTGCCGTTATTAAATAAACAGGGTGAATACACAAAATATATTGAATAAATTAGACCGTGAGCCGATCTCCACCTCAACATCCAGCTCATTAGAATGCATGAGGAAACGATGCTCTGATTGCAACAAGTCACTCATTAAGCTATGTTTGCCCCCCTCGCTGCCCGAGAGCTATATCCGCCACACCGTCCTCCTCACAGGATAAAAAAAAAGAGGGGGAAAAAAGCACTTAGCCCTCATGCCTACCAAACACTCCACACCAAATCCCTCCTGCTGCTGACTTACGGACGTCACCAACAACCGCTAGGCCTCTTCTCACCTCATCCCCCCGCCACACAACTCCCTCATTTTTTGTCCTCCTCCCCCTCATCTCTTTCTCCTCTGCTGGGATCTGTGTCATCATTTTAATTAATTTCTAATCAGGCGAGAGTAAACTAATCAGGGGAGGCGTTAAACAATGACAGCCTGCCTGCTCAGCTTCACACTGGTGGCCGCCAAGCTGCTGTGCTCTGCATGCCGAGAGCAACCGCGCACTGATAAACAACCCAGCCTAGACGGGGGGCTATCTGCACCAACCGTCTCCGCCACACCAGCTAATACACGGGCCGCAGCAGTGCAATGCAAATGTGCCGTCTGCAGCCGCACTCCCAGATGAGAAAAGTTGCACAAAATCTCGACGCAAAAACATATGGATGGGTGAGTGAATGGGAATGTGAGCTCATGGGCATGTGAGGGAAGTGCATGTAAAGGATCAGAATGGACAAGAAAACAACGCAACCCTGTGTGAATGCTCCAGTATGCATCTGCACTAAACAGTCTTAGAACGGGTTGCATAAAGACTGCAGTTATCTGTAGGCGGCCAGATCCCACCAAGGCTGAGCCATTGTGGAGAGCAGACAGAGGATGAGAGAGAGAGAGAGAGAGAGAGAGAGAGAGAGAGAGAGAGAGAGAGAGAGAGAGAGGAGAGAGAGAGAGAGAGAGAGAGAGAGAGAGAGAGAGAGAGAGAGAGAGAGAGAGAGAGACAGCAATTTTAGGCAATACATTAACTAGAGACAATGCAACAAGAGCGCGTTGATTAACCTCTTCCAAGCATGTCCTTTTGCTAAAAAAAAAAACACCCCAAACCAACATAAGTGAAGCCTAATTGGCAAATTCTAACTATATGATTGCATGACAATGAAGCTGATGACAGATGATGATGAAAAATGAGTTAATGACCACCATTGCACCATTTGGCGAAGTGAAATTTTTTTTAAAAAGTGCACGCCGGATCTTTCAGCGTGAGCCTGCAGACACGACGTGGCACGTGTGTGCAACCTGAAACAGGCCTCCAACACGTACGCCGAGTCTTCGGGCTCGACTCTCTTTTCTGAAGAAAGAGGCTTTCAACAGAGTTCTGCAGCGGGATCTGATGGCGCCTCCTTGCAAGTGCCATGGCAACTGATGACCTAGAAGGTCAAAAGAGCACCAGAAGACAAGCAGACAAACCGTGGCGTAAAATACACACGCGTGTTGTTCCCTGTGAGTTTGTAAAGTTGCGTGAATCCAAAAATGAGGAAAACGACAGAGATGGAACATGTTTAATTTTTTTATTTATTTTTTATTTTTTTGAATATCACTCCCCATTTCCAAATCCTCACCGCCACCTCCTTTCTTGCCCTCTTTGCCAAGTATTAGATTCCCATGCCAACCGCTTCCCTGGGATAGAATAAGGATTGCGGAGGTGGGGAAGCTGAAACCCTTCCACAACATGTCAAACAACGCTGGAATCCAAAACGCAAGAGGGAGAGAAAAAGGGTTTGAGGCAGATTTTCTACGGGGAGAAAGAAAACTGTCACATCATCAGATTGGTTATTCTAAGTGGAGGGATGTGGGTATGGGGGCGGGGAGGGAGGGGCGGGGTGGCAGAGGCTCGGGATGGCAGAATCTGGCAGCCCGAGCCTCTGCTAAAATAATCAGCCCCCCCAGGCAACGGAAGGGGGTGGGCAGAGAGACAGAGAGGTTAGGGATTGTAGGGGTAGGAGAAGGAGACGGTGTGGGTGAGGAAGAGGGAGGATATAAGGGAGGGAAATGGAAGATGGAGAGAAAGAGAATCTGGGAAGCTAACCAAGGAAATCCTGCTTCTCAGATATGCAGCTGTGGAATTAAAACGGGTATAAAAACAGGAGAACAAAAATATACTTCACACTTCGCAAGCCTATTGAAGGGGAGATTGGGGGGGGGCTGGCACCGATACCTCAGGCGTAAGGCGTAAACAGCCGCACTCACTTCACTTCGACTACACATGTTGCAGAGTCAGGGAGGGGGTGTGTATGTTGGGGGGAGGGGGGTGTGACATCGGTGTCTTCGGGGGGTACCACAAGGCGATGAGGCAAGTTCAGGAAAACAATTTCTAACCGTTTGTGTCCCCCGGAGCACCTCACGGCGAGCTGCGCCGGGCCTTGATTCACGATCAAACGACCGTGATCGTCACTCAAATTCAATAATAACAACCTTCACAATCACACGCGCTCTAAATATACTGTACCTCCACTTGAGGCCAGGATTAGCCCTTTCTGCGCGCACGTTTGTGCTGATGTGCTGCATTACGGAACAAAGACCTATCAGAATCGAAAACAAGCATGAAAACGCACAGATAAATGACAAATCAATTAATTTTAAGTGTGGTGAAATGAACTGTAGGAAGAGCGGCGTGTTTTATTGCTGCAATATGATGAATGCGCATTGTAAAGAAATACGCACGCGGACGGTAAAACGAGTAAACAAGGAGGCATACGTGCAAACAATACCTGGAGGTGTGCCGACATGCGTGCATGCGCATAAACTGAAATTTCAAAGGCTTTTTCGGGGAAATTTCAGTAGCAACTTCTTTAATCGCAGATGAGGGGGGGTAAGAAAAAAAAACTAATTAGTTACCATGAGCAGTGAAAATCATATTATCAAATCCAGCCTGCTAGAGCGTGGCACGGCTAAAATAATACAATCATCAAGCATAAAAAGCAAGTTAAGAAGTTTCTCTTGTGGAGGCTCGATCTTAATACAAATCTCTGTGTAATACAGGCCTATTCATGCAGCCTGAGTTTCCACTCTGCTTCAATTATCATCTGCTCTTTCGGAGAAATATTCAATTAAAAGGGCTGCTTCCTATAGTTTTTATCAGAAAATAAACTTAGCAGTATAGAAAAAGTGAGAGCATGCAAGGAGAAATAAACTGCAAATGTGTGTGTGTGTGGGGGGGGGGGGGGGGGGGGGTGCAGTGCTGCCATATAGTTTATTTTTTTTCTTAAAGTGTCTTTGTAGAAACTATGTCTGATTATTCCAACACCTTGCTTTGAGCAACCTGAATCTGAATCAGGATCTACAGAAAAAAAATGATCACACACACAACTAAAGTAGAGTCAAAATTAAGAGACCCAGTGGTATTTTTAATGGGCAAAGTCTCTATATGAGTCCACAGTAAACAGTCACTTTTGAGTGTGTTACATTTTAACACCCTGATAATGTTATCTGACCAACTTTTAGTTTAAAACCTCCTAATCCATAAATCTTCAAGCATGAAAGCAGACAAATATGCCAGTTTAAGGTTGAACAACTAGGCCAGGAGAGGTCACAATGCTTCCAAATTAAGACAAAAAAGTAAAAGAAAAAAACCCCACCTACATCAAATACTGTCTTGCAAATTTCAAACACCCTTGCACAAACAAATAATACAAAAACAGAATCTGCAGCACATGCAACAATTTAATTTAACAATGTGTCTGCTGCAAATTCACACAACTCACCCAAAAACATGGACGCTTTTCAAAGCTCCACAGCACCAACAGAGGTTTCTGCCTGGAGGACTTGAACTGATTTCTAATGCTCAATGCTTTGCAAATAAAATAATAAAAATATTACTCAATGCTTAAATACCCTCAGCCGTATGAATGTGTAATCAATGTACGAGTGTGTAGAAAGAATGTGACCTTTTGACCCCTTAGAATAGGTCAAGGTTAGTCATGTTTGAACTTGTCCAAGGTCTGTGTCCCAAGAATGGTCCCTGTGAATTTGTAGACACTGGCAGTAATAGGACTGGAGTTATACTGAGCACAGACGGACGGATGGAAGGATGAAACACAAAGTCTTTGCAATACCCGATGGCCATATTTTGGCTTTGGGCAATAATAAAATGTTAAAATATAGCAAGCTTCAGAACAAAATCAACAATTAGTGCTTTCTCAGCTCTTGCAGGTAGAGATAAAGATACACCAAACGGTTTGTTAATAAAAGACATTTGGGCAGAAACCTGTGTTTGCGTTGTGAGCACTGTTGTTGTGTTGTGCCTGTTTGCACAGCGTCTGTGCACTTGTGTGCATTGAGTGCATTTGCCTGAGACATGTTATCAAATGAAATGAGTGCATGTGCTCCAGGTCATATTTGGTTGTGTTCTCTGTTGTGTTTTGGTGCAACTTTGCATTTGCTCATATAAGACATTACTCAGGAACTCCTTTTCTCACTCACTCATGGATGAAGTTCAACTGACACCTGTAGAGAGTTTAATTAACACTATGTGATTTAACCCTAACTCTATTAAGGTGTGACACCAATCTTGTGTAAATCTGGTTTAAATGAACACAGAGTCTTAACACTACCCACCGACATGCCTTCACACTGTAAAATTAACACCGACATATTTGCCGTGAATGGATATGTTTGATAGGTGTGGATTAACTTTTGTAAGAAAAGATGTGTCGCTGTTGAATTCTTGCAAAAAGCTCAAGGCAAAGTAAAATCAACAGTAGTTTGTTATTATTATTGAGAGCAGAACTTTCATTTAGGAATCTCTATCACAATAAGGATACATTCATTAATGTAGCAATAAACATTAAGTAATACTGAATTAAAACAACTATGTTTAGTAATCATTTATTGATGTTCATATTAACTAAGGTATTAATTTCTACATTATTTAATCATTTATAATGATATTGAATTCCATTAATAAATTATTTCTAAACTCATTTAACTCTTAATTAATTACAAATGAAGGCATATTACTACAATAACTAATATGAATGCAATGATAAATGGTTGACTCGTTGACTCTTAATCAACTGTTGGCTGATGCTCATTGCTGCATTAACTAACATGAACGCTGTTAGTAAATCATTTTCACAATTAATAAATTATGTTCAAATGCATTAGCTAACACTTAATAAACTGTTAGTTAATGGTTATTACTACAGGAACTATAATGGATGCATTAATAAATCATTTATAATCACATTAGTAACCTCTTATTTCACTCTTAGATAATGCTTATTACTTCATTAAGTAGCATGTATGAATTAATGAATCATTTAGAAACATCAGTGACCTTTTAAATAACTGTTAATGTTTATTTAATGCTTATTTAATAAATCATTTATAATCACATTGGTAACCTCTTAAGTCACTCTTTGCTTATTATTTCATTAACTAGCAGGGACACATTAATAAATCACTTATAAACACATTAGTTACTTCTTAATTAACTGTTAGTTAATGTTTATTTATACATTAACTAGCCTGGACTCATTAATAAATCATTAATAAACAATTAGTTACTTCTTAATTGATTGTTAATGCTTATTTATACATTAACTAGCCTGAACACACTAATAAATCATCAATAAACAATTAGTTACCGCTTAACGGGCTGTTAGTTCATGCTTATTTATACATTAACTAGCTTGGACACAATAAATCATTAATAAACAATTAATTACTTCTTAATGGACTGTTAGTTCAAGTTTATTTATACATTAACTGGCTTGGACTCATTAATAAATCATTTATAAACACATTAGTAACCTTTTAATTAACTGGTAATACTTATTGCTGTATTAACTAACATTAACACCATTATAAATGGTTTCTAAATCATTAGTTAACTCTTAACTGCTAGTTAATACTTATTACTGCTTTAAATCAAGTAAATTTATGTACGTTTGTTGTAAACTGTCACCGTGATTTCACATCAGAATATTTAAATTCCACAAATGGAAGATTTTGTGGTTTGGCAGAACTGTCAGAAGCTAAGCAGTGCGGGACCTGGTTAGTACTTGGATGGGAGACCTCTTTGGAACACCAGCGGCTGTGTGTGTTTCTCCAGGTAACACTGGAGTTGTGTCAGGAAGGGCATCCGGCGTAAAACCTGTGCCAAATATCAATGCAGATCTGGTTGTATCCGCTGTGGCGACCCGGAACACAAAACAGGAGCAGCCGAATGGACAACCAAGAAGTACACAGTACTGCATATACATCTTAAGGTAAGACCCTTTGGCTGCTCCCTTGTTTGCACTCAGGATCGCCACAGCACATCCGAGGTGGATCTGCATGTTGAATTGGCCCAAATTTTACACCGGACGCCCTTCCTGACATAACTTCACATTATATGTGGCAGGGGTGCGGTTTGAACCGCGAGCCTTCTGCACTGAACCCAAGTGCACCAACCACTTGGCCACCACCCCCTCTGCTATACATACATCTTAAACATGATGAAAATAAATCATGTTGCAAATGTACTACAAAAACTTTGAAAAGCTTCTAAATGCTAAATAACTTCAGCTCTAAACAATAAAGACTAACAACAAATAAATGGTGGCTTTACTTTTAAAACTGAATTCATAAGGATCAATCTATCCTGTATGTTTGCAAAAACGTATTGATCATTTCAGTTATTACCCGTCTTTGTTGTCTTTGCGATGTCATGGTATGGACTGCAAACCTACAAAGTAATCAAATTTTTTTTGTATTCTATTATTTGCCTTTCTTTAATAAAACGCACATTTTCTAGAAAATTTATTTTATTTGTACATAATCAATCCTTGGAATTTTCAACTTTGGCCTTTTGCTAGAAAAAAATATATATATTACAGAATCTCTAGGGTGGCCTAAGACTTTTGCACAAGGCTGTATATCTTATGGGTGTTTAATATATTAATTTTACTCCTGAAGATTTGCTGTTTTTGTTTTAATTAAGAGTGTTGAAACAGAACTCCGAAAGAAGAGAGAGCCTCTTAGAGATGGACAATTAAGGGAGCATGAAATCGCCAAAAGAAAAGCCAAAGACACACAGAAACGGCCCAATCTCCCTAATTCAGCAGGCAGAGGTTTTGTGGCGTATTCTCCACTGAATTTGATGGCTTTCATTTTGTTTCTCTGACATTCTTTCTGTCTGACCATCCAAGTCCTCTCCCGAGACAGATGAGTGGAAACAGAGTTCCAGAGAGAGCTATCAGGATTAGGATAATTAATATCATCTCATTTGACTGTGATCCTCTCCGTGGCCCGCTGCACACACGAGGAGGGTATGCAGCGAATGTTGTGGCGAGAGGATGCAGTAGCCTGTCAATCTAGGCCGCAGTTGCCCCCCCGCCAACACACACATACACAAATGCACGCTCCTCGGCGGCTAAATTGCAGTTCGAGAGACGACAAGGGAGAGGCAGGGGTGGCAGCGGCAGTGGTGGAGGGGGGCCGCCGCCGGGCCCGAGGGACGCCATACAATGGAGCGTGCGGCTGACCAGCGTTCAGGTGAAATTGAATTGGAAATCTTCCACGGCTGGTTAGCATAACAAAGGGCCTCGTGGCTTTAGACAAAGGCTGCTTCTCTAATGCACAAAATCAATCTCTCTGCGGGCTCGGCGCATTGTTCCCTCCCACCATACAGGTGTTCCTTCAATGGTCCTTAATCAAAAGTGTCAAAACAAAGTTAAGAGTTATCTCCGCTCCTCTGCAGCTGCTTCTGCAGAGCTGGAAGACCAGAATGGGCCAGATGCTAAGGCTAGGAAATGGTTGAGTGTTTGTGCGCTGGATGCTTGCATGCATTCGCAGCGTCCTGAACGTAGTCGCATGCATCTAAAAATGATCTAATCCTGCCTGTGGTAAAAGTTATCACAAGAATTATTTAATTCACAGAATAAAGTTAACTATTTTGACAATAAAAATATAAAACAGCTTTTCAGTATACGTGTACAAAAGCACAAGAAAAGGAAAGTTGAGGAGAGACTTCTGTTAGCCGTTTTGCTGATAGGATTGTAAATAGTGTTTTTAAATGTGTAGGCACAAATGAACACTCATTTAGAGATTCCATTCATCAGTTAGTTAATAAGCAGAAATGAGCTAAAAACAGAAAACGTTTTATACTGTTATACTAAAATTACCTACATAGCTAATATGTAGCTAACAGTGGCATATAATAAAGAGCATTTACAATCTTCACACATACACCCCAATTCCAATGAACTTGGGATGTTGTGTAAAATGTAAATAAAAACAGAATACAACAATGTGCAAATCCTCTTCAACCTATATTCAATTGAATACACCACAAACACAAGATATTTAATGTTCAAACTGATAAACTTTATTGTTTTTGTGCAAATATTTGCTCATTTTGAAATGGATGCCTGCAACACAATTCAAAAAAGCTGTGACAGTGGTATGTTAACCACTGTGTTACATCACCTTTCCTTCTAACAACACTCAATAAGAGTTTGGGAACTGAGGACACTAATTGTTGAAGCTTTGTAGGTGGAATTCTTTCCCATTCTGACTTGATGTACGACTTCAGTTGTTCAACAGTCCGGGGTTGTTGTATTTTGCACTTCATAATGCGCCACACATTTTCAAATGGGCAACAGTTCTGGACTACAGGCAGGCCAGTCTAGTAACCGCACTCTTTTACTATGAAGCTACACTGTTGTAACACGTGCAGAATGTGGCCTGAGGGACGTCCCTGAAAAAGACGTTGCTTGGATGGCAGCATGTGTTGCTCCAAAACCTGGATGCACCTTTCAGCATTGATGGTGCCATGACAGATGTGTAAGTTGCCCATGCCATGGGCACTAACACACCCCCATAAATCACAGATGCTGGCTTTTGAACTGTGTGCTGGTAACAATCTGGATGGTCTCTTTCCTCTTTTGTCCGGAGGACACGACGTTCATGATTTCCAAAAACAATATGAAATGTGGACTCATCAGACCACAGCACACTTTTCCACTTTGTGTGTGTCCATTTTAAATGAGCTCGGGCCCAGAGAAGGCAGCAGAGTTTCTGGATGTTGTTGATGTATGGCTTTCGCTTTGCATGGTAGAGTTTTAACCTGCACTTGTAGATGTAGCGACGAACTGTGTTAACTAACAATGGTTTTCTAAAGTGTTCCTGAGCCCACGTGGTAAGATCCTTTACATAATGATGTCGGTTTTTAATGCAGTGCCACCTAAGGGATCGAAGGTCACGGGCATTCAATGTTGGTTTTCAGCCTTGATTCTGTGAATCTTCTGATTATTTTATGGATTGTAGATGATGGAATCGCTAAATTCCTTGCAACTGAACACTGAGAAACATTGTTCTTAAACTGTTGGACTATTTTTTCACACAGTTGTTCACAAAGTGGTGATCCTCACCCCATCTTTGCTTGTGAACAGCTGAGCCTTTTGGGGATGCTCCTTTTATATATAGATCATTTATTAGGATTTCTTGTTTGGGGGGGGGTATTTTTTTTATATGACAGTCAGTGCAGAACAGAAGTCATTCTTTGATTTTCACACACTCATATTCTGCCTCTCACATACGTATAATCGTATTCATGTAATTTCCCTTTCACATAAATATATTTTCAGTTTCACATTCTTTCTCTCACATGCAGTACATGTACTCTCACTGTCATGTACGTATATGTTCAGTTATCAATGTTGACACGAGAGGGAGAGTATATGTATGTGAGACTGATGTATCAGACTGTAAAAATGGATTATGACTAGCAAAACCCCAAAGAGATTTAGTTAAACACGAAGAAGAAGAAGCAGAAAAACAACTGGCGGAGCAACGGCACTGAATTGGATTAATTTAAGATACCATACCAAAGTAGTGATGTGGATTCTGCTCACAGAATTTCCAGGTTGGCATGAAGACGCTGTGCAAACGTTGGAATTGGATGAGAATGGGAATAACCCCCTTGTGTCTGATGATTTGCTGACGTTATCGCTGGATTACGTTCATAAATAACTGTTTTACGGGCTCCGCTAAAGCTCAGTTTGCAACAGTAAAATCCAGCATTAACATCCGTAAAACATCAGACACAACAGGATTATTCCCTAATTTATAGGACATGTAAGTGTATCTGTGTGAGGTTATTTTTGATATTTTACTCACAAGAAAAGCTTATTTGATTTTTATCAATCAGTTATAATCTTGCAAGTTTTGAGGTTGATGCAGTTGAATTTCAAGCATCTGTTTTTTTTTTTTTTTTTTTGCATGCTTCATTCTTTGATTGAAAGCCTGATTGGTTATATTTGTGGCTTTCCTTCTCCATGAGGGTGAGTTATCACGACTCTTATGAGAAGCCCAAACACTCAGACACTCAACCTTCTCTGTCATTTCCAAACAGGTCCAGGACCTTGACTTGCTCGGTAAAGATTAAATGAAATGGGAAGAGTTAAAACACTGAATGGAGCCCCGAACCCACGGCCTCTCTCTTTCAATTTAAATGACTCATTCACTGAGAGATCATAAGTGTTGTCATTCCGCCTCTGCTTTATGTGCCCCTTATCCTCTTCAGAGCTTGTAAAGTGATATTTATACCCCTGAACTTTAAGTACCTTATATGACCCTATGATAATCAGAATGCCAAGTAAATTCATTTAATATTTCCACTTGTGTTTGCTCTGTTTTTGTTTACAGTTCTGCAGGATGCAGACTGTGTCATTCCTCGTGCGTGCTCTGCGAACAGTGTGCATTTTCATAGCTGCTGATTTTGATAAGGTGAGTATCTCTTTCAGCGCAATGTCTGGATTTACCACGTAAATAATAACATAAATAATCTGTCGTCTAATCCCGCCTCCTAATAAGCAGCGTTGCAGACCCGATGCCTCCACTTCACCAGCTGCCAGACAAACATCTGAGCGCACAGGACTGCAAAAAAAATAAAAAAATAAAAAAACATCCCAGGGTTTCACGAGACACATACAACTGAAAGCGAGGGGAAACAATGTCATCCAATAGTCTTAAAGACATTCTCCTGAATGTGACAGCAAGCAGAATATACACGAAAACTAAATAGTCAGAATTTCTATTTTGGGCTATTTCAGCAAAGTAGAGACATTCACTTATCTCAAAAATGACATACATGTCTCTGGATCCTCAGGCTTTGAGATCATGAGGCACCTGGGAAGAGCTTAAGGAGTCATGAGGTCACTGGGCAGAGGTGTTTGGCAATGCCGAGATCTTTGCGGGTGAATGAAGGCCCAAGTATTTCTGATCCTGGTGCTTCCTGTCTTGCTGTATGGTTGTGAGACTTGGATGCTAACTAGCGACCTAAGGCGACGGCTGGATATCTTTGGTACTAGGTTTCTTTGAAGGATCCTTGGGTACTGCTGGAATGACTGTGTATCAAATGTGTTTCTACTAAGAGGGACTTGGATGAGGAGCATCACTTGCATTGTGAGGTAGTGCCAGCTAGGACATTTAGGCCATGTGGTCCATTTCTCTGTACAAGATCCAACATGCAGGTACCTGAGTGTTGAGGACCCCAGAAGCTGAAGAAAGCCAAGTGGGTGCCCACATTTCACCTGGTTGCAGCAGATAGATGGTTATTTTAGAGATGTGGGAATGGACAGGTTGTCTGCCTGGGGGGATGCCATCGAGGACCTAAGGCGGTTCTGTGGTATTTTGGCATTATCAGTTCATGCTCCAGGCTTGACTTGATTTAACCTCACTAAAAGGGGGGTTGGGGGGGAGGGAGATGTCCAAGACTGCTGAATAAAAGTCAGTCCTCTCTGAATGTATTGTAATGACAAAGCCAGATTGTTTCTTTTTGGCATACACTGAAGATATTCAAGGGCTTGGGATCAAAAGATGAATATGACAAATCACTTTGTTCACTGTTTAGATGTTTGAAACAACATTTGATGCTGGTCTGATACAATATTTGTACTAACTTTTGAGTGAGCAAATATATTGGAACATGGGACAAACAGGTGTTTCTTTTGACCCAGGTGTGTCTTTCAGATGGATTTTTTTGTTTGTTTGTTAACACACACACTGGACTGAAAACACGGGGATGTTGTTTTCAGTCCAGTGCATCTGTTCTGCTCTCTGAAATGAAAATTAATGCAAGAATTTTGATGCAATTTGGATTGTCCTTGGTGGAATGATTCCAGGTCAGCCAAGAACAAAGTGGTTTGATTTTGAGAAAAATCAGTTAAAATCAAAATAACATTGCAGTTCCTGTGGCCTTCTCCAGCCACTTGGAGTCCTCAAAATCGAGGCACTTGCAAGCTGGGTCACTGCAAGAGAAATCCACCACATGGAACAAATATCTTATCTGACGTTCCCTCACAATGCAAGTGATACTCCTTATCTCAGTCTCCCTAAGTAACCATTCATTTGACACAAAGTCATTCCAGTAGTAAGCAAGGATCCTCCAAAGACACCTAGTGCCAAAGACAGCTTGTCGTCACCTTTTGTCCTGGATGACAAATGCCCAGGCAGACAACCACTCCATCCCCACCTCTCAAAAGTAACTATCTATCTCCCAGAGCCATGTGAAACATGGGTGTCCCCTTGGCCCTCAACAGGGTCCTCAACAGTGAGGCACCTTCATGTTGGATCATGCCCAGAGAAACACAGCATATGTCTCCATGTTTGATATAAAGTCAATCAGCAGTACCCAAGGATCCTCTAAAGAGGCCAAATACCAAATACACCTAGTCATTGTTTTCAGTCACTGATTAAACAACTCACAACCATACAGTAAGTCAGTAAATACCAGGACACTATAGACTTGGACCTTCTTTCTCCTGCAAAGATATCAACATAACCACAGACTTCTGTGCACCGACATCATGACTTGAAAGTCATGGCCAAGAATGGCTATTTTGAGCAAATGGTTAAAGATACATGTGTGGTGACTCTTAAACACTTTATAATGACACACGTGTCATTATAAATGTGATGTTAAAACAGATAAACCACAAGGACAGACAGACAGGTTGGTGAGATGCTAAGTCATCACCATTGGGATGAAGAAACATGTAACTGAATGTGTGCACTGCTCAACTGTCCTCTGCATTTACACTTTGACTTCACAAATACGCCAACAGTGGCACTGAAGACACCAACAACAAATACATTTCACAGATTGTTCTGTAGCTCCATGAAGTGACACAGAGAGAAAATTATGATAATGTTGTCCCTGATTTCTAAACGTACCACCTGTTTGTTCCATGCCTGCATCAGTCTGCTGTCATTCACCCTTCCAGTATCTGCAGCCATCCACCAGCATTCTGCCCAATCCCTCCCAGACTCTGCTGCCTCCGGCCCTTGGGAGGACTCATGCAGACCAGTTGATTAAAAATCACTTAGTGGTGAACACAAACAAAGCTGTCAGCCTTTGGCTTGCCCTTGGGACTGGAATGGGGGGAGGCAGGGAGCTCTGCTCAAACAGATATGAAGAGAAAGAGGTGGAGGAAAGACACTCAGCAACATACGCTTCTGAAGAAATGTACAATTATTACCGCCACAAAGATGTTTTTGCCTGTCTGTTGGCCCGTGGAATCACAAACCAAAGAAATTTACATGACATAAATTGGTGGAAAGGTAAAGTTTTTGGTGGAAAAACAGATTTTGGAACAGATCTAAATAAATATGGGGATGTTAAATAAAAGAAGCATTTTATGAAAACTAAATTCTGTAATTTTAGGGCTAATACTAGCAGTCCACTTCCTGTATGCGCTTCATTACTACTACTACTGCTGCTACTACTATGCCTCATGCCATGAAGGCATAGAGGCTACATGTCCCACCAGACCTCTCCAGCCACTTCCAGAGAGACATCATGATGCCTGTGGCCAGGCTACAGTGACGGTTTACCTTGGACAAGATTTCATCGGTTGAGGTCAATGTTGAATCAAGATTTACAGAAGAGTCAACAAACTCAAGGTCATTTTGCACAGATGGACTGGGGTTTGGGGCCTTCACCAACACTGGATTTGGCCAACTGACTTGAAGCCCAAGCTTCTTGGCTTCTTTTAAGAAAGTGGTGAGGGAGCTGATGGTGCCCTGCTCCAATGTGGCCAACAAAGTTGTGTCATCTGCATATTTGAGGTCAGACAGCAAGTAACCTGTCCTAGTACAACCCCTGGCAAAAATTATGGACTCACCGGCCTGGGAGGATGTTCATTCAGTTGTTTAATTTTGTAGAAAAAAAGCAGATCACAGACATGACACAAAACTAAAGTCAATTCAAATGGCAACTTTCTGGCTTTAAGAAACACTATAAGAAATCTGGGAAAAAAATTGTGGCAGTCAGTAACGGTTACTTTTTTAGACCAAGCAATATGGAATCACTCAATTCTGAGGAAAAAATTATGGAATCATGAAAAACAAAAGAACGCTCCAACACATCACTAGTATTTTGTTGCACCAACTCTGGCTTTTATAACAGCTTGCAGTCTCTGAGGCATGGACTTAGTGAGTGACAAACAGTACTCTTCATCAATCTGGCTCCAACTTTCTCTGATTGCTGTTGCCAGATCAGCTTTGCAGGTTGGAGCCTTGTCATGGATCATTTTCTTCAACTTCCACCAAAGATTTTCAATTGGATTAAGATCCGGACTATTTGCAGGCCATGACATTGACCCTATCTTTTTGCAAGGAATGTTTTCACAGTTTTCGCTCTATGGCAAGATGCATTATCATCTTGAAAAATGATTTCATCATCCCCAAACATCCTTTCAATTGATGGGATAAGAAGTGTGTCCAAAATATCAATGTAAACTTGTGCATTTATTGATGATGTAATGACAGCCATCTCCCCAGTGCCTTTACCTGACATGCAGCCCCATATCATCAATGACTGTGGAAATTTACATGTTCTCTTCAGGCAGTCATCTTTATAAATCTCATTGGAACGGCACCAAACAAAAGTTCCAGCACCATCACCTTGCCCAATGCAGATTCGAGACTCATCACTGAATATGACTTTCATCCAGTCATCCACAGTCCACGATTGCTTTTCCTCAGCCCATTGTAACCTTGTTTTTTTCTGTTTAGGTGTTAATGATGGCTTTCGTTTAGCTTTTCTTTATGTAAATCCCATTTCCTTTAGACGGTTTCTTACAGTTCGGTCACAGACGTTGACTCCAGTTTCCTCCCATTCGTTCCTCATTTGTTTTGTTGTGCATTTTCAATTTTTGAGACATATTGCTTTAAGTTTTCTGTCTTGACGCTTTGATGTCTTCCTTGGTCTACCAGTATGTTTGCCTTTAACAACCTTCCCTTGTTGTTTGTATTTGGTCCAGAGTTTAGACACAGCTGACTGTGAACAACCAACATCTTTTGCAACACTGCGTGATGATTTACCCTCTTTTAAGAGTTTGATAATCCTCTCCTTTGTTTCAATTGACATCTCTTGTGTTGGAGCCATGATTCATGTCAGTCCACTTGGTGCAACAGCTCTCCAAGGTGTGATCACTCCTTTTTAGATGCAGACTAATGAGCAGATCTGATTTGATGCAGGTGTTAGTTTTGGGGATGAAAATTTACAGGGTGATTCCATAATTTATTCCTCAGAATTGAGTGCGTCCATATTTTTTCCCTCTGCTTGGTCTAAAAAAGTAACCGTTACTGACTGTCACAATTTTTTTTCCTGATTTCTTATAGTGTTTCTTAAAGCCAGAAAGTTGCCATTTGAAATGACTTTAGTTTTGTGTCATGTCTGTGATCTGCTTTTTTTCTACAAAATTAAACAACTGAATGAACATCCTCCGAGGCTGGTGATTCCATAATTATTGCCAGGGGTTGTAGTGTTAGAATAGCCCCCCTGGCATTTGTTTAGCCATCACAGTAAAATGCTGTTGTTTCACAGTGGGTCCTGACTGGGGACCACCCAGGCCAAACTGTAGGCCACACTGACAACTTTTTAATGCTACAGTTAAGCCAAAAATCTTTCGCATTCACAAAATGACTAAAGACATGTGCTTCTTGTAATTGTGCAATCTACATCAAGCTAAATTATTTAACGTCTCATCCATCAGAGGGGGGATTAACACTAACTCTGGTCTTTGTCTGAAGTCAGACAAAATCCCTGGTTCAAGACGCCATTCACTGTGTACATCTTCACAGTATGTCCTGCTGCCTTCGGGATGGAGACTGAGGGTGCCACGTTGTAGGACTAACAGATTTAAGTTGTCCTTTGTCCCATCTTCTATTAAACTGCTCAACTCTAGTTCTTCACGTACATCAGATTCTCTACGCAGCACTTAACCTGCACTTTACCAATTCTGTGGCTGAATGTGTGTTGTTTGTATCTGTTTTATTGTTTTCTGTACTGTTTTTAAGCAACATGTAGCACTGTGCCCAAGACAAATTTCCCTTTGGGGACAATAAAGTTTTTTCTATTCTATTCTATTCTATCTGAAGTTGAACCAGGAAAGGTATCAAACATAAAACTTGCTCCAAATCAAGCATATCCATACTGGATGTGATATGCCAACCCTCAACACAAAACGGGAGGAGCAAAAGCAGCGAAACAGCGAATTACCTGTTTATGATGTCACACTAGCTCTTAATGCAGGTTTGCCGGCAAACCTCCTCAAACTGCGACTACATTGGACTTTACTGCATTCTCTCAGGATACTTTCTGAAAACACAGCGTTTAAATATTTTATTGTACAGCTGATCAAGCAGGATAAGTGATAACGCTTCAGAAAACACTCTTTATTCAACCTTTAATGCTTATGTTTTGTGGTTTGTTTGCCAGATTAATCACAAACAGGAGCAACCGTTTAAAACAACCCTTCTGGGTAATGGATCTGTTAACGAGATGTGTCAACACATGATGACTGATGCAGCCCTGAATATATTCCAGAATCCACGACCGTCGCGATTAGAGAGTGCACGTGAGCTCGCACATGCTGAAGTATATACACACACGCTCGCGCGTACACACAAAACAGCTGCCACTGACAAGGGTAAGGCAGCACAAGTCCAACGGTCTTCTGCCTTTCACTACCAGATGGTAGTTCCCACTGGTTCTCCTGAGTCATGCACACTAATACAGACACACACACACACACACACACACAAACAAACATGTGCAAACAGGATCTTCAAACATTTATATTAAGTCATGAAAACTGCTTCCATTTTTGCCCCAAGAGTGCAGGAACCTCAGCTTCCATACTACAAGTATGTTAAGGAGGCAAACAAATGTATGTTTTCTAAATGGTTTATAAATTTTTCTCCTCTTTTTTTTACTTTTTCAAGAAGGACTGTTTAAAAAACATATTCAACCAATTTTGACTACAACCCCAATTCCAATGAAGTTGGGATGTTGTGTAAAATGTAAATAAAAACAGAATGCAATGATTTGCAAATCCTGATTCAACCTATATTCAATTGAATACACCACAAAGACAAGATATTTAATGCTCAAACTGATAAACTTTATTGTTTTTGTGCAAATATTGAAATGGATGCCAGCAACACGTTTCAAAAAAGCTGGGACAGTGGTATGTTGAAAGAAATTAAAATCTGGATGGCCAATAACTTCCTCCAGTTAAATGAGGATAAAACTGAGGTTATAATTTTTGGCCCCCCAAAATCCATTAACTCCATCTCCAGGAATGTTGGCTCCCTCACTCCATTTGTCAAAACCTATGCAAGAAACCTGGGTGTAATTCTACACTCCCAACTCAAACTTGACAAACAAATCTCTTTTGTAGTTAAAACTAGTTTCTATCAATTAAGAATCATTGCAAAACTCAAATCTGTTCTGTGTTACAGTGACCTGGAAAAAGTTATCCATGCTTTTATAACTTCACGTCTAGACTACTGTAACTCCCTTTACTTTGGTCTCCCTCAAACAATGGCGTCATGGCTTCAAATGGTCCAAAATGCTGCTGCTAGGCTGCTTACTAACAGGAAAAAACATGAACATATCTCACCTGTCCTAGCCACATTACACTGGCTTCCTGTCCAATACAGGATCCAATTTAAATGACTGTTAATGGTTTTTAAAGCTCTTCATGGCCTGGCCCCTAACTACATAGCTACTGTCATTCCGCTGTTGCTCCCAGGTCTCTGAGATCTTCCAGTAAAGGTCTCCTTCATGTCCCCTGAACTCGCCTCAAGTTAAAAGGAGACAGAGCTTTTGCAGTCGCTGGTCCCCGACTGTGGAACCATCTGCCTCCTGATATCAGAGATGCCCCTTCTATTACTGTTTTTAAATCCAAGCTCAAGACACACCTTTTAACACTAGCATTCCCTACTAATTAATCGCTAACTGGTAATGCTATGTCTTGTCATGTTAATGATTGTTGTATTTGTATCTTGCTGCTGATGTTGTATTCAGTTGTTTTGTTCTTTGTATATTTCCTGCCTATTTACTTATTTATTTTTAACTATGTACAGCACTTTGGTCACTGTAAACTGCATTTAAATGTGCTTTAGAAATAAATTTTACTTACTTTACTTTATGTTTACCACTGTGTTACATCACCTTTCCTTCTAACAACACTCAGTAAGCGTTTGGGAACTGAGGACACTAACTGTTGAAGCTTTGTAGGTGGAATTCTTTCCCATTCTTGCTTGATGTACGACTTCAGTTGTTCAACAGTCCAGGGTCCGGGATGGCAGCATGTGTTGCTCCAAAACCTGGATGTACCTTTCAGCATTGATGATACCATCACAGATGTGTACATTGCCCATGTGTGGGCACTAACACACCCCCATACCATCACAGATGCCTGCTTTTGAACTTTGTGCTGGTAACAATCTGGATGGCCTTTTTCCTCTTTTGTCCGGAGGACACGATGTCCATGATTTCCAAAAACAATTTGAAATGTGGACTCATCAGACCACAGGACACTTTGTGTCTGTCCATTTCAAATGCACTCGGGCCCAGAGAAGGAGGCAGTGTTTCTGGATGTTGGTGATGTTTGGCTTTCGCTTTGTATGGTAGAGTTTTATCTTGCACTTGTAGATGTAGCGATGAACTGTGTTAACTGACAATGGTTTTCTGAAGTGTTCCTGAGCCCAAGCACAATGATGTCAGTTTTTAATGCAGTGCCGCCTGAGAGTGTGAAGGTCATGGGCATTCAACGTTGGTTTTCGGCCTTGCCGCTTACATATAGAAAGTTCTCCAGATTCTCTGAATCTTCTGATTATACAACCCCTGGCAAAAATTATGGAATCACCGGCCTCGGAGGATGTTCATTCAGTTGTTTAATTTTGTAGAAAAAAAGCAGATCACAGACATGACACAAAACTAAAGTCATTTCAAATGGCAACTTTCTGGCTTTAAGAAACACTATAAGAAATCAGGAAAAAAAATTGTGGCAGTCAGTAACGGTTACTTTTTTAGACCAAGCAGAGGGAAAAAATATGGAATCACTCAATTCTGAGGAAAAAATTATGGAATCATGAAAAACAAAAGAACGCTCCAACACATCACGAGTATTTTGTTGCACCACCTCTGGCTTTTATAACAGCTTGCAGTCTCTGAGGCATGGACTTAATGAGTGACAAACAGTACTTTTCATCAATCTGGCTCCAACTTTCTCTGATTGCTGTTGCCAGATCAGTTTTGCAGGTTGGAGCCTTGTCATGGACCATTTTCTTCAACTTCCACCAAAGATTTTCAATTGGATTAAGATCCGGACTATTTGCAGGCCATGACATTGACCCTATGTGTCTTTTTGCAAGGAACGTTTTCACAGTTTTTGCTCTATGGCAAGATGCATTATCATCTTGAAAATGATATCATCCCCAAACATCCTTTCAATTGTCCAAAATATCAACATAAACTTGTGCATTTATTGATGATGTAATGACAGCCATCTCCCCAGTGCCTTTACCTGACATGCAGCCCCATATCATCAATGACTGTGGAAATTTACATGTTCTCTTCAGGCAGTCATCTTTATAAATCTCACTGGAACGGCACCAAACAAAAGTTCCAGCATCATCACCTTGCCCAATGCAGATTCGAGATTCATCACTGAATATGACTTTCATCCAGTCATCCACAGTCCACGATTGCTTTTCCTTAGCCCATTGTAACCTTGTTTTTTTCTGTTTAGGTGTTAATAATGGCTTTCGTTTAGCTTTTATGTATGTAAATCCCATTTCCTTTGGGCGGTTTCTTACAGTTCGGTCACAGACGTTGACTCCAGTTTCCTCCCTGTTGTGTGTTGGGGGGTTTGGCTGGATGTTTTTGTGTTGTTTTCTTTTCTTTGCTCACCAGGTGGTATGCAAACTGGTTTTTGTCTGTGGAGAAGGTGCTGGCAGAAGAGTCCTTCACCCTCATCAGCATTATTAGCTGTACCTGTGGAGGATGTTCACGTGCAGGCCTACTGACTCGCAGCACCTGTGGATGATGCTCACGTGCAAACTTAAAGACTTTCAGCTGAAGCAGATAGTGAGATGGCGTTCTGCATTTAAGCCATGAGTGGTTCAAGCAGAATTGCCGGGAACTCGACCTTGTGACGTTCGTTTGTGAGACGCTGAGGACCGCGCCAGGGTTTGACACATCGTGCCTGTGAAGGAGGACGGGTGAGGGACACATGCTGTCAGCACACATCAGAGGTAATTATTGTCTGAATGATCGTTAATAGTAATCTGGCATTCTGTTACGCAGTATATTTGAACATTGATGAGAATTGTGCAGTTTGCTTCTCACTGCCGTGGCGTATGGACTAATGATCCTCCACCTGTTGTGAGAAGCTGCTCATTTACATAAAGGTTCAATTCAGACCTGAATGTGTTACTGATAGTGTGTGCCTCTGAAGGATATTTGCTGTAGCTCTGTTGACTTACCTCACCTTTTCCATCCTTCACAGAGTCAGTTTGTCGTGTCCACCTGGGGGGTGTTTGGCGGTGAATCTGAGTCCAGAAGCGCCGAGGCTTCGATCCTTTTGGGCACTGGAGAGTGCGCCGTCCTTCACTCCGCCAGACAAACCAAATATTTATGTTGTACACTAATTATTGCACTGGAGGGGAAATAAAATCGTTTTGTTTGTGGAACCGCTTTCTGGTTATTTAGCGCTGGGTTCGGTCAGACGTTGGTCCCCTCCTCAACCTGCGTCTGCACATAACACTCCCATTCGTTCCTCATTTGTTTTGTTGTGCATTTTCGATTTTTTGAGACATATTGCTTTATGTTTTCTGTCTTGACACTTTGATGTCTTCCTTGGTCTACCAGTATGTTTGCCTTTAACAGCCTTCCCATGTTGTTTGTATTTGGTCCAGAGTTTAGACACAGCTGACTGTGAACAACCAACATCTTTTGCAACACTGCATGATGATTTACCCTCTTTTAAGAGTTTGATAATCCTCTCCTTTGTTTCAATTGACATCTCTCGTGTTGGAGCCATGATTCATGTCAGTCCACTTGGTGCAACAGCTCTCCAAGGTGTGATCACTCCTTTTTAGATGCAGACTAACAAGCAGGTCTGATTTGATGCAGGTGTTAGTTTTGGGGATGAAAATTTACAGGGCGATTCCATAATTTTTTCCTCCGAATTGAGTGAGTCCATATTGCTTGGTCTAAAAAAGTAACCGTTACTGACTGCCACAATTATTTTTCCTGATATCTTATAGTGTTTCCTAAAGCCAGAAAGTTGCCATTTGAAATGACTTTAGTTTTGTGTCATGTCTGGGATCTGCTTTTTTTCTACAAAATTAAACAACTGAATGAACATCCTCCGAGGCCGGTGATTCCATAATTTTTGCCAGGGGTTGTATTATGGATTGTAGATGATGGAATCCCTAAATTCCTTGCAGGTGAACATTGAAAAACATTGTTCTTAAAACTGTTGGACTATTTTTTCACTGAGTTGTTCACAAAGTGGTGATCCTCGCCCCATCTTTATGAACGGCTGAGCCTTTTGGGGATGCTCCTTTTATACCCAATCATGACACTCACCTGTTTCCAATTAGGTGTTCTTTGAGCATTCATCAATGTTCCCAGTCTTTTGTTGCCCCGTCCCAACTTTTTTGAAACGTGTTACAGGCATCCATTTGAAAATGAGCAAATATTTGCACAAAAACAAAAAAGTCTATCAGTTTGAACATTAAATATCTTGTCTTTGTGGCGTATTCAATTGAATATAGGTTGAAGAGGATTTGTTTTTATTTACATTTTACACAACGTCCCAACTTCATTGGAATTGGGGTTGTATATGTGACAGATGCCAACAGGAGTCGCTGTGCATGTGGTAGTCAGTAAACCTCAGTCCCCAAGAACTAAAATGACTTTCTTGCCACAGGGCCAGAGGCCCAGGTTTTTGGCCTTCTGGTTAGAGTGTCTGCCTCCCATGCTGGAGATTGTGAGTTTGCGTCCCAAGGGGAGCGAGTGGGAGGAGTCAACACACACACATAACACAATGCAGACAAGAGAGAGTAATAACCGCTAACAAAATAAAAATTAATTTAAAAAACCCTTGTAATAAAAAAAAATCTCTGCTTGCTGCAGGCTTCACCATAGGGTGCTTTGGTAGCTGCAGTCTATTGTGCAGGTTGACACTAATGCACTTTTGGAACTTCATGCTCACGGTCACCACAGAGGATCTGATATGGATGTGCATAATGATTTTGCATGTTTTTCCTCAGACACCCTTCCTGATGCAACTCCAAATGGACATGGAGAATGGGGCACAAGAGACCTTGAACCGGAAGCCTTCTATTTTGTGAACAGGCGACATACCCGCTTGTGCCAACATGCAATAGTCCTTGTGGTTGTATTCATTTTCTCAATACCACAGAGCTGTGTACCTAGTAGGGCTTGAGATCATTTGTCAAAACCCAATATGATATGTATCACTGGACCTCTGACACCTTATACACCTCATGATAATCGGTACATTTACGTGCTTAATACTGCTTGTAGAATTTTATTTTTAAATGCATGCATTGGGGGAGTTGATGGTCTAGTGCAGTGGTGTCCAAAGTATTCCAGAAAGGGCCAAGACAGTGCAGGTTTTCTTTGCAGCCACCAACTGCAGCAGGTGGTTTCACTGATGAACTCATCTCATCTGCTCAAAGTGATGTTAATCAGTGAAATCACCTGGTTGAGTCAGTGGTTGCAAAGAAAACCTGCCCCCTCTTGGCCCTTTCTGGAATACTTTGGACACCACTGGTCTAGTGGTTAAAGTGTTGAGTTTGAAACCAGAGGATCCTCAGTTCAAATCCCAGCTTGATTGGAAAATCACTAGGGCCCTTGGGTAAGGTCCTTAATCCCCTAGTTGCTCCCAGTGTGTAGTGAGTACCTTGTATGGCAGCACCCTCACATAGGGGTGAATGTGAGGCATTATTGTAAAGCGGTTTGAGCGTCTGATGCCGATGGAAAAGCGCTATATAAATGCAGTCCATTTATGCATAAACTGTCATGTGTGGTGTTGTGTAACCCAGCTATTTAGTACTTTAGCTATACTGCTTAATGTGTGTTGTATTAGTTTTTTCTCTTGTACACTTTCACATTTTCTTTGCCTTTAGGTACAGGTGGTTGACATCATGCTATGAAACACTGACAAAACTTGCACGGTTGATGATCTGTTTTGTTTTACTTATTTAAAGCGTTTGTAAAACAGTGGACTAACTGGTCGCCACGTCCAGCTCCGATATAACAAAAAATATACTGGACATCATATACGTGTTTCAATAATACCACAAACCGGTGTAAACCACGTGTACCTTTAAAGGGATGGACAGAAGCCACTCTGATTGGTTGACACTACGTTTGGACAAAAAAAAACACCCACATGGTAAGTGCAACCTTTTTTGCACAGTGCCATGCATTGCACTCAGATCCACCCAAGGTGGCGTTGCATCCTTTGCGTAAGTCCTTTGTGTGTCCACCATCTTAATATGGTGTTTCAGGTGTTGGACACAGTAGTTTGTTTGGGTATTTTGTTGGGATTTGGGATGACTGCATATCAGCACATCTGGAAAGCTCTGAATAGTTATGCAGGAACTTTCACATGTCCTTGGAAAGACAAATTGTTTGTGAAAGTTGTTGATCCCGCAGGGAGAGTGCTGGAGCACCACCTTACTGAAGGTAAAACAAAAACCTGGAAGAATTACTACTCAATTGATTTGTATTATAACCTGGCAAGAACAGGTCACATGTGAATACCCAGCAAGGGTCAGTGCAAACACGCTCGCCATACAGGAGAATCCCCGAGGAGAAAAGTTGAAAGTAACGACAGAGACGCAAAAAGGAAGGCAACGACAGAGATAACACATATATATAAAGAGGCACAATTAACATGGAAATCTCCCAGGATGCAACACAAAGTCACCTCCTTTGTATCGTCTCTGAGGCCTTAAGGGTCGACTGAGACGTACGAGTCTCGTGGGGATCCAGTATGATGCCTGAGCTCGAGAAAGGACGGCGGAGAGATGCAGTCAACCTTATGTGGTGACTTAATAATCACACACACATATATAGTTTCTCACGCTGGCCCGTCTTGCTCCAGTTGTGTGTCTTCATCATATTTTGCTGACCTGTATGTGGAAGAGTTGACAGAGGTGAGCGCACAATCTCCCGGCGCCCAAGCACAGAGAATTGAATCACCTCTGAGCTGACCTGCTCATGGTGACGGCGTGCCTATCTGCACCCCGTGCTGTCAAGGCGACCGCTCAAGGCAGACAGTGCCCATGAGTGGCCCCCGGGTCTGCAGCTTCTCCGCTTCATCTGCCGGGCAACATGACAACCTATACAAGGCCCTGTCAAACACATGATTGACATCTCCCCGCCCACCGCAAGCAGGATTCACCCCCGGCCTGTCAAATTACCCCAGAAGCCAGGCAGGCGACCGTATCTGGGCTCACCATTTGCTCACACATCACCCTCTGCACATAAATACTACTCTTGTTTAAATGTGAAAAAAGTTGTCTGTGTACACGTACGATTTAGTATCCAGGCCAAAGTTGGTGAAAAATATTTTGAGAGTAAAATCCAATATTTGGAGATGAGAAAACTAGTGTAGCTGCAAAAAAGTAATGTCCTCTTGATAACAGTGCATTTTATATTGTATATATACAACCCCTGGCAAAAATTATGGAATCACCGGCCTCTGAGGATGTTCATTCAGTTGTTTAATTTTGTAGAAAAAAAGCAGATCACAGACATGACACAAAACTAAAGTCATTTCAAATGGCAACTTTCTGGCTTTAAGAAACACTATAAGAAATCAAGAAAAAAAGATTGTGGCAGTCAGTAACAGTTACTTTTTTAGACCAAGCAGAGGGAAAAAATATGGAATCACTCAATTCTGAGGAAAAAATTATGGAATCACCCTGTAAATTTTCATCCCCAAAACTAACACCTGCATCATATCAGATCTGCTCGTTAGTTTGCATCTAAAAAGGAGTGAACACACCTTGGAGAGCTGTTGCACCAAGTGGACTGACATGAATCATGGCTCCAACACGAGAGATGTCAATTGACACAAAGGAGAGGATTATCAAACTCTTAAAAGAGAGTAAATCATCACGCAATGTTGCAAAAGATGTTGGTTGTTCACAGTCAGCTGTGTCTAAACTCTGGACCAAATACAAACAACAAGGGAAGGTTGTTAAAGGCAAACATACTGGTAGACCAAGGAAGACAAAGCGTCAAGACAGAAAACTTAAAGCAATATGTCTCAAAAATCGAAAAATGTACAACAAAACAAATGAGGAACGAATGGGAGGAAACTGGAGTCAACGTCTGTGACCGAACTGTAAGAAACCGCCTAAAGGAAATGGGATTTACATACAGAAAAGCTAAACGAAAGGCATCATTAACACCTAAACAGAAAAAACAAGGTTACAATGGGCTAAGGAAAAGCAATTGTGGACTGTGGATGACTGGATGAAAGTCATATTCAGTGATGAATCTCGAATCTGCATTGGGCAAGGTGATGATGCTGGAACTTTTGTTTGGTGCCTTTCCAATGAGATTTATAAAGATGACTGCCTGAAGAGAACATGTAAATTTCCACAGTCATTGATGATATGGGGCTGCATGTCAGGTAAAGGCACTGGGGAGATGGCTGTCATTACATCATCAATAAATGCACAAGTTTATGTTGATATTTTGGACAATTGAAAGGATGTTTGGGGATGATGAAATCATTTTTCAAGATGATAATGCATCTTGCCATAGAGCAAAAACTGCAAAAACATTCCTTGCAAAAAGACACATAGGGTCAATGTCATGGCATAGGGTCAATGTCAATGAGCAGATCTGATTTGATGCAGGTGTTAATTTGGGGGATGAAAATTTACAGGGTGATTCCATAATTTTTTCCTCAGAATTGAGTGATTCCATATTTTTTTCCTCTGCTTGGTCTAAAAAAGTAACCGTTACTGACTGCCACAATCTTTTTTTCTTGATTTCTTATAGTGTTTCTTAAAGCCAGAAAGTTGCCATTTGAAATTACTTTAGTTTTGTGTCATGTCTGTGATCTGCTTTTTTTCTACAAAATTAAACAACTGAATGAACATCCTCTGAGGCCGGTGATTCCATAATTTTTGCCAGGGGTTGTATATATATATATATATATATATATATTGTTATCAAACACTTGTGTCAAACAAATGTAATCACGGCTTGATGTTTTACAGTTTAAAGATAAGCTTTATTATAAAAAACTATAAACATAACCAACAACCAACTAGCACACACCTGCCAACATCTGAACATACCAATGTGGGACACCCACACGTGGCCGCAAGCACCAAGGGCGCAAAGCATAACTAGGGATGTCTGGGGGCATTCCCAGACCCACACAACTGTAGGACTAATGGGCATCCTGCATACACCCATGCAGGACGCGGGACACGGGTAAATACCTGGATTGTCCTGCCCCAATGTGGGAGGGTTGGCTCACGCTGCCTTCACTTTCATTGGCAGTCACCATTTTGCAGTGCTTAGCATTTTCGTAAAACATATTTCTCATCTATTCGTGTCTTTTTTTTTTTATGTAAAACACCCACCCTGATTAAACATATGAACTCAGCTGGTTGACTAGCAAATATGGATGAAATGAAAGGCTCATATTATCGTATCATACTGGTTGATATTATTGGTTAATCGATGTGCAGTAGTGGTTGGACTCTACTTTCGACGTATATACACATAGCGGTGGTTGTTTAGCATGAAAACAAAACTGCATTTAACTGTAAAAGGTAGCTATTAAATGATTTCACACTATATGATCCTTTATGGTTGTACTTTAATCTCTTTAATCTGCCCCTAATTGTCATATTGCGGGTCATAAAAAGTAAGACTGGTAGCTTATTGTGCAGTGTCTAAATAATGTCATATTCTTTAGTGACTTGTGCTTTTTTCTCCATCCTTTTGTGAGTGATTTTGTTGCCGCTGCAGGGCGGTCTGATCACGCACCGCTCCTCATGATACGTAGCGTCTCCCACGTTGTTGCCTTACCTGCAGCGGACAGACATTACTGCACAAACATGCACACAAATGCACATACAGAAAGCCACAAGCACACAAAAAGAGGGTCCCCGCTGTGAGAAAAAGAGCTACAGTACTCCCTACATCAACAGTGGCCTAGATAAACACAATACGCACAAAAGAGTCGCCCCATGAAAATAACCCTCCATCTAAGCATCACTGCACTTATCTACTCATAAACATAGGGATAAATCAATTCAGACAGAAACACTTTTTTTCTCTCCCTCACTCTCGTTTGAAATTACAGCTGTGGGACCAAAGCTAGCATGATAGCATAGGTCAAATTCACTAACCTCCTCTCTCCATGGCAACAGTCGAGCTCTTAGAAAAAAGAAAAAAAAGAAAGAAAGAAAAAAAACCTTGCTGTGGTTTGTTGAAGTAAATGTGACATGTTTTTCTATGACCTGTGAATATGTGTGTCAAGTGTGTGTCTTTGCGCGTGTTTCACAGCAACACGAGAATGCGCTCAGGCATGTGCACGAGATCTCCGCTACCTATCGCAGCGTCTCTATTAGCATTACAGCATCTCGGAGCTTTGTTTTACTCTGACCTGTATAATCAGTGTCACATTAACAACACAACAAATCAAATGCTGCATTCTGGCCTCTCAAACCATACATGTGCACGCACACGTGCACTCTCCCTGTGTCCTTGTTCTTGCCCCCAGATGGCCACCATACTCTAACAAATAGATGCTAATTAATATGACAACTAATGATGACACGACACAGAAAAGCGCATAAATTGTATTATTATTATTATTATTATTATTATTCATAAAGGAGAAATTAATTAAGAAGAATTCTTTTTGCTCTTGGTGTCACGGTGAAAACAGAAAGATTTATTATTATAAAAAAAATATGTATCTCTTAAAATTAACATTTTTAAAAATGGCTTTAATTTGAAATTGTCTCAAAATACTACCTAACACATCCTTATTTTTCTTTTAGATGAAGGTTTCCGCTGCATTTGCAGAATACGGCTCCAGATAATCAGTGAATGTTTCAATTATTTGTACAATCAATTGATCATTTCTTATCCAATAAAATATAGAGTAGAAATAAATTCATCCAATTAACAGTGTAAAACTTAAAAATATTTACACAGCGTCAGAAATGAGGTGAAAGCATAAACTCTTCATATTGTGTAAAAGTGGAACCAGTGAAATGAGGTTTTCATTTCCCTTCAGGAATGATTTAAATCAATGATTTAGATGAATTCTTATAATTTGCAGTTGATTCTTTGTTGATAAACAAAGCAGTCAGCTAATCATTTCAGTGCTATGTAACAAAAAAACTTACATAATTAATGACCGTTTTAACAGAACATATAACTCATCTTGAAAGAGGTAAAAGGTACCAAGATGTATATGTGTATATACAGTAGGGACAGTAACCAGTAAATAATTAAGTGATCAACATTATATTATTCGAAAAACAGTGGGATTGCCCACCCAAAAGGATTTAGTTTTAAAGGTAAATAGCAGTCGCACATGATGTTTATTTTGTTTGTTTTTATTGTTGTTTTTTTTTTTTTACATTGCTTAATTTTTATTATGTTATTTGATATGTACACATTTTTCAGCATTTTTACAGCATCATTCCTTTATGGCTGTTTTCTTTTAAATCATGCGTAATTTTTTTTTCACAGTTCTGTAAATAAAATACAATTTAAATCACATTTAATACTGTGCCACATCAAGATGCAAGTCCATACCCAATCCACTGAAACCCAATCCACTGAAACTAAGAGTGAACAGGAGCACCTGTATATATATATATATACATACAATTTTTTTTTAATTTGTACAAAATTAGAAATTAACTTTTTCAGGATAATCTTTTAAGCAAAAAAAGATGGATGAAGACAAAGCCAAACCAAGGTTTTAAATATTACTTTAACATTAGATATTGCCAATCAATGGCTCACTGTAAATTTTTAATCATGTAGTGATAAAAAAAATTCAAAGGAAAGTTTCAGTTGTCATTTGACCAATACACAATAAAAAACAGCTATGAATCACTTAAACATGTTGCATTTTACTTGCATGAAATTTATTTTACTAGATTTAAGTAAAAAAAAAAAATATAAATTACAAGATTTAATTTAATTTGAATTTAGTTCAGTTATTAAATTTATAGCTACTGTGATTGGTGCATCAAAAGTTACTTGAAGAGAAGAAAGCAACCACTAAAAATTTAAAACGTGAATCAACATGCACATATTTGCTGCGAGATAAGCAGCAGTGTCGGATAAAACTAAGTAAATTTAAAATAATAAAACATCTCCAATCTACCTCCTGTTTGTGATGTGGAAGAAGTCAACATTCGCTGAGCTCCTTCCACTTTAAACACTTTGGTGTTTTGAAAAAAAAAGTGTAGGGGGGTGGAAGAGATGAACGGAAGGAAGAAATTGAGAAGAAGGAGAGGAAGGAAGGGATAAAAGACAGATGGAGACAGATGGGCAAAAAGACAAGTGCGGAAAAGACAGACGGAAAGAAAGAGCTGAGAAATAGCAGGAGAGGAGACGGAGGGCTAGATGGAGTGAGGAGAAGGAGGCGTGCTGTAGGAGATCCAGCTGACATTAGCGGGCGAGTTTATGAGATGTGATGATTAGCCAAATCCTGCTAATCAATGACGCATTCACACGGGTTCCTGCTCTGATGCTAACGCCCTGCTACACACTAATTGGTCTATTCTGCCGCAAATATAGAGCTGCTGTTTCCCACTTCACCGTAAGCAATGTGAGCTGACACGGGGGCACACACTCAAACACGTGTCATACATACTCACATACTTTACATCTGTGGCCCCGCAGTACGGAGCAGATTCTGGTACATAAAAGGTCAAATTGAGCCTGATTCAATTTGAGCGAGGATGAGAAGCAGAGGATCCTGCTCTTCCCGCTCTAACAATAAGGAGAGAATGGGACCCCAGAGTGGGCCAATCGAAACACGGGGGGGTGGGTAGGCAAAGTGAGAGAGAGAGAGGGAGTCCTAAATTCAATTTCATTTTGTCGAGCATTTAGATAATGTCTTCTAATGTAATGCCACGGCCGTGGGTGGATCCACAGAATGCGCTGCAGTCGCTAATGACAATGTAGCTGCAGCGCGACCAACATCTAAAGCCAGGTGCTGCCCTGAACGTAACATCAGGAGATCCAGAACCTGCACTGAAAACAGAGATTGTTGGACCAACCTAATAAAGTGCAATGCTCAAATTAATTAAATTAATCCAATTTAACTCAAGTCATATTTATACCAACTTGTTAACTTACATTTGCCAAACTTAATTCATTTGAATTTTACTAATTAAAAGCAACTTAATTGTGTTTTCTATTTTTTCCACTGTGAACCTATATTAAAACTAATGCATGGTACAGTATAGGCTTGGTGCACACAAAGAAGTACAAACAAACAAAACAAATTTTCACCCTTTTGAATTTTACCATTTTAAACTAATTACCATTTACAGCAAAATCAGACCGTAAAAGTTAACTCCCTTCCCTAATTCCAACAGTATTACTTTGCTAGAACTGGCTATTTACCTGACATCAAAGTGTCCTTTACCAAACCTGTCTTGAAGAACAGATGTTTTGAAAATTTCTTATTACCCGAGGACAAAATATGGCCATCAGGTATTGCAAAGACTTTGCGTCCGTCCATCCGTACATCCGTCTGACTGTGCTCAGCATAACTTCATTCATATTACTGCCAGGATTTTCAAATTCACGGGCAACATTCTTGGGACACAGACCTTGGACAAGTTCAAAGATGGTTAACCTTGACCTATTCTAATGGGTCAAAAGGTCACATTCTTTCTACACAGTCTTTCATTGATTAGACATTCATACGGCCGAGGGTATATTAGCATTGTGTTATATTTTTATTATTTTATTTGCAAAGCATTGAGCAGTAGAAATCAGTTCAAGTCCTCCAGGCAGAAACGTATTTTGGTGCTGTGGAGCTTTGAAAACCATGACCTTGTGCCCATGGCATCCGACAACAGCGACCAGACACAGGATCAAACTGCCGAGGCAGACCTGCAGGACACTGCCCGTGACACTGTTGCGGTGTCCACAGAGGGGTCACAAGGGTCCCCTCCAATCATCCGAACCAGGTCAGGCAGACCTGTCATTAAGCCAGATAGACTGGAGTTGTGAAGCTTGAGTGTTGAAAACAAACCAATGTGAAAAAAAAAGAAAAAAAAAGAAATGTTGTATGATTGTATGTTGAATGTTATACTAAGTGATCTGGTGATGTAATAGGGGGAAGTTTAAAAGAACCAGAAATTGGTTGTATGTTGATTTCAGTGGCCTACAGTTAAAGTTAAAGATGGCCTAAATATATATGTGGGACTAATAAGGTTACCTTCTTAAAGCCCCGGTCACAACCCACCGTGCGTTTTTTTTTTTCGCCGTACGTTTTCTGCAGATGCCACAGCCACTACGTTTTTGTGAAAACGAACGGAGGCAGTAGCAAGAGGAGGGAGGGAGTACGTTCAATGCACATCTCTAGGAGTGTAACGATAAAGAGAGTTGATAATAAAGCAGTGTGTGTGTGTGTGTGTGTGGGGGTCGCTTTTCTTTTTTATGAGCGGGAACGGAGCAGCAGGTGTTTTTCGGCGTCGGCAATGCATGAGCATGTCCAGCCTGCAGCGGTCAGTTGTACGAGTGTTTACTTACCTCGAAAAGTTACAGCTAGTTATCAGACTGAAGCTGTGGAGTGTGTGTGGCTGACGTTTGGAAATAAAGTCCAAGTTCAAGCGAGAAGCTGCGTCGTGCATGCAAGTCTGTCGGCCTCCATAGTATGTGGCGAATGCCGTAATCCGTACTGCCTACGTATGGATTTGGTTAATTCAACAGTAATTGAATGAAAATGTGCTGCTCTGAATCTGTACTGAGGCAGTACTCGCAACGTGTGTCATCTGTACTGCTGATGAATCCGCAGGCTGACCGCAGCGAAAGTTCTGCATGCACTAAAACCTTTACGGCGTATCTGCGTGTGTCTGCGTGCTCCTAAATTCGTACTGAGGCAGTACTTACGATGTACGGATCTCCAAATTTAGCCCACGTTTTTGCAAGTAGACTGCACGCACGTGCAAGTATGGTGGGTTGTGACCACGGCTTAACTGTAAGAATGTGTTTCACAGTGGTCAGCATATTGTGTAAGCATCCAGAACAGAATCTTATAGGAAGTAAACTCAAGGGTGATAACTGTAAGGTTAACAGGTTAATACAAATGAAGTTATAGTCCAATGTTCAGTTAAAACAGTTCTCAGAAGGGGAGATGTGGTGTGATCTATGTGTAAACATATGCCAGGACACTAGGGGGCGGACTTACGGGGGTAATTCCTGTATGTTGCATAGAGATGCATGGGTGTTTTATGTTCAGCTGAATAGTGTGGCAGTAAAGTGCAAGGTGAAAACCCAGTCTCATCATTCTTCATGTTTTATAAAGGAACCCAACTCGACATTTGCATGGCCGTGCGCAACCGGGTTATTGCTAATATTCCGGTTATGAAAAGGTTATGAAAGGGTTATTGGCTGCATCTAATAGTCTGCTGGACTATTGTAATTCATTATTATCAGGTTGTCCTAAAAGTTCCCTAAAAAGCCTTCAGTTAGTTCAAAATGCTGCAGCTAGAGTACTGACGGGGACTGGCAGGAGAGAGCATATCTCACCCGTGTTGGCCTCTCTTCATTGGCTTCCTGTTAATTCTAGAATAGAATTTAAAATTCTTCTTCTTACTTATAAGGTTTTGAATAATCAGGTCCCATCTTATCTTAGGGACCTCGTAGTACCATATTACCCCATTAGAGCGCTTCGCTCTCAGACTGCAGGCTTACTTGTAGTTCCTAGGATTTGTAAGAGTAGAATGGGAGGCAGAGCCTTCAGCTTTCAGGCTCCTCTCCTGTGGAACCAGCTCCCAATTCAGATCAGGGAGACAGATACCCTCTCTACTTTTAAGATTAGGCTTAAAACGTTCCTTTTCGCTAAGGCTTATAGTTAGGGCTGGATCAGGTGACCCTGGACTATCCCTTGGTTATGCTGCTTTAGACGTAGACTGTGGGGGGGTTCCCATGATGCACTGTTTCTTTCTCTTTTTGCTCTGTATGCATCACTCCGCATTTAATCATTAGTGATTGATCTCTGCTCCCCTCCACAGCATGTCTTTTTCCTGGTTCTTTCCCTCAGCCTCAACCAGTCTCAGCAGAAGACTGCCCCTCCCTGAGCCTGGTTCTGCTGGAGGTTTCTTCCTGTTAAAAGGGAGTTTTTCCTTCCCACTGTAGCCAAGTGCTTGCTCACAGGGGGTCGTTTTGACCGTTGGGGTTTTTCATAATTATTGTATGGCCTTGCCTTACAGTGTAAAGCGCCTTGGGGCAACTGTTTGTTGTGATTTGGCGCTATATAAAAAAAAAGTTGATTGATTGATTGATTGATCTAAACGTACTCAGTGTAAAATAGATTAATCAGTTCTTGGCCCTAAAAAGAACAGTGTTTTCATTTTTTAAACAGCATTTCATGCATAAAAGGCAGACAAAATGCAAAGAATGGGCATAGTTAGGGTGACCAAACGTCCTGTTTTCCCAGGACATGTCCTGTTTTTACATCCTGTCCTGGCCATCCTGGTTTTTTTTTTAGAAAGTGATGTAAACGTCCTGGTTTTCATTATTTTTCATCTTTGGACATTGTTGATGAAACGTCTAGTATTATTTGAGTATGGGAGCTACTAATTGCCAGAACTATAGGCGGAATGGAACTGGAACAACTGGTAAGTTGGCAGAGTGGGTAATTTTTGCTTACATTACATGGTGCGTCAAAGCTAACAATCATCTTAACAGTTTATCCTCATAATATGTGCTTTTAATTTGGTGAGTTACAAGATGATAGCATTTGTTTTTGAGTTGTTGAATTTGTTTTTGAGTTGTTGTATTGTTGTGTTAACAATGTTGAAGCGATCGATGGACTAATTTAGTCACTCGCTGCATTACATGGAAAGGCTTTTTCAATGATTATGACAACATGCTCTGAAAAACTTCCACAAATTTGCTACTAATGATATAACCTTCTTCTTTCTCAAGAATAATCTTCTTCTCTCTCAACATCTTTATCCATCTCTGTTCACCGAGGTCGAGCACTTCATTAATGGTTGAGCACTGCTCAGGGACTTGTTCAAGGACACCTCCACGGTCAACTGGGAATCAAACCCACAGCCCTTCAGTTAATGGCCCACCCACTCTACATTTGGAGCTTCAATTGCCTCTGTATCATAGAATAAAACTAAATATTAACCCTATGAAATGTACGTGAAGGCCTCGCTGTGGAGGCTGGTTGGTAGTCATAATATTGTCAGAGCGTTCTCAAGCTATCTTACACATGTCGCGTCCACGCCAACAAACATGATGAGTGGAGGTCACTGCACTGACAGAACGGTTCACTCACACACGACTACTTAAATATTAGCATACAGAGCCTGTGTCTTTTTGTGTCGGTGTGATGCGATCGTGTTTATGGATGTAATTATGCGCAGAGCGACTGTTTGGGGTAAACACAGTCGCAATTATTCGTTTAACCTGCGAGACTGTCAATCCCGCTAAAACGTGGTGCCAGTGCCGGAGGAGAGAAAGCGACACAAACACACAACCGTGGCATTCAACAACAAGAAGGTGTACATTTAACTCAAATGAGTCAAATTCTCAATGCTGTCCATTAGGACATACTGAAGGAATCTGATTGCGCGTATCACAAAAAAATGAGAGTTAATGACTAAAGCCGACAAAGGAGGCAGGAGACGACTCAAACGTACAGTCTGCAAAGAAATAATGACAATTAGGAAATGGTCTCACAATATATATTAGGTGTCTCAAAGTGAAATTGCATGTGCATGGTGGGGGGGGGAGGGGGGGGGGGTTTGCATATCAGATACTTTGACAACATATTAGACAAAACATACTTGTGGAAAATTTCATATTTTTGCAGTAAATAAATACAATAAATTTCCATCTTTCTCCATGTCTGGTCTGGGAGCATGTGGGTCAACACATTCACCACACTATGCAACCGCCTTGGGTCCTGGATGGCAACCACCCAGGCAAACAACAGGCCCATCCCCACTTCTCGAAACTAACCATGTGTCTCCTGCAGCCAAATAAAACTTGGGCGTGTCCCGGGCCTTCTCCAGCCGCTACACGCCGGATCGTGCACACAGAAATGCGCCACGTGCAAAACGCTGTAGCTGACGTTCCCTCACAATGCAAGTGATACTCCTCAATAAAGTCTCCTTAAGGAACAGTTCATTTGACGAAAAGTCATTCCAGCAGTACCCAAGGATCCACAGAAGAGACCGAGTACGTTGATCATAAATACAGTAGATATCAATCTCTCTTTTACGAGTACACACAGTAGACCAATATTTTTACACAGTACTGCTGCATTTACATGTGCATCAATACAGTCTGTTGTTTTCACTGCTGCTTAAGTTAAGATACTTGATAGAAGCTTGTGGAAAACACTTGAATTCAGCACTAGTTTATTCATGCTGATCCACACAAGTGAGCATTAAAGAGCTACAGTGAGCACGCTTATATGAGACACTGAAATTTCCAGAACTTTCAGAATATTCTAGTCAGCATATGCACAACACAAGGAGCATTCTAGAACATTGCAAGAAGTTCACAACACTGTAGAAACTTGCAGAATAGCCGATAATACAAAGAACTTCAATAACTGTTGAGTCCCTATTTTTTTTTAGCATTGTCATTATAGCCAGGAAACAGTAGTGTACAAATTAAGAAAAAAATTAAAAATATGTCAAATGTGTGACCGCTTTTAAGCTTTAAAAATATTTTCAAAATATTAATGAAAATTAGATAGCAAAATTACTAAAATTTACAAAATAAATTCTCAAAACTACATAGGGTGTGCAACAGTAATGTAAAATCAAATACTTTGGTACCTACGGGCACATTTTTGTCACTTTCTTTCTGTTATCTTAACTCTGGAACTGAGCTCTGTGATGGACTGGAACCCGGTGCGCCCTGCCTGCACGCCAACATAACCTCCAGTCCCTCCACAAATCTGCACAAAGTAGAAGAAAACCCAATTAATGGAACTCCATATGCATTCAACATATTTTTTTTTATTAATTAGATGTGACATTATCGTGCAACACAGTATATTATTGTACAATGTTATATTCCATTCAAATCCTCAGATGTATTTACTAAACATCACAGTACTGCAGTTTTACGTTGATATAGAGATTATAGATTTATACATCAAAAAGTGATGAGATCTTAAAGCGTAAACTACATCTCACAATAGTTTGCGAGGCACGTTAGGCCTTCGCCTTAAGCCCTATTCTCACATTCACAGATGCCAGACAGTCACAATTTGAGACCTTGCCCTTGAAGAGTCCTGGAGGTTGTCTGTGATGTTCCGTCACTGTGTCATGGTCTTGTTTTAACCATCTAAGGATTTTCAAGGTGTCTGAAAATGTCTGACTGTGTCATAGCTATAGCTGTCAAATGTCATAGCTAACATCATTTTCGGTTCTATTTGGGAAGCTAACGTTAATACACACTTTTGTTTGCATTTGTTGTTATATGTATTTGTTGTTACGACCGTTATTGTAGGGTGAAGCAACGCTATTGTGCTTCATACGCCAGTTACCAGCTTTGTTCAGCTTTTGGCTAGCAAGGTGCGCTAGGCTAGTTAACGGCTAAATTAACGGTAGCTCATCTGGCTATAGTTAGCCTACTTTCGGGATTTGCACTTTTATTTTACATGGTGTAGATTTTTAATGGTTCTTCCATTTAAACGTTTTTTAATAGATAGTATCTAAGTTTGGGGTTTCCATTAGAAAGCATGAAAGTATGGAATTTGTCTTCCTATAGTAGCAATCCATAACCTAGCTAGCCAGATGAACTTTAGATAGAAACCTAAAACATATTACATCATAGCTTCTGTTTCTATAATAACATAACCAGATTTATATCTTAGCCTACTAGCTATAATTTAGTTTTACAACAAGTCTACAGACTAGGTAGATGTATACTTCAATTTCTCCTGTATGAACACTTAGGATTCAGGAGCTAACCGCTATAATATTATGTAGTAACCATATTTCTTATATATGTTGTTTACTGCCCTCATTGTGTTATAGCTTTTAAACCTACCATCCCTGGTTCTCAACACCAAGCACCTAAGTGGCTCAGTTCTGCTAGATATGGTATACTACGGGCGTGTTACGGTTGTTTTTGCACATGGCATGGAAGTTGGATGTGTTACATCATCAAGCTAAGTGCATGATCACATGCGCAGGCAACCGTAATCTTAACACGCTGGCTTCTGAAGGGTATTGACAATGTGAAAACAAGGCTATATCTTTTTATCATCTGATTGCTTTTATCATACTGTATAAACACCTGATTGGCTGCCACCACTGGGTAACAGATCATGCTAAATTCAGAGCTGCAAAAACCTGAAAAAAAATGAAATAACAACAAACATAAATAGCAGCTTATGGCTGCCCCCAGAGATATTTATTGAAAGATTCTAAGATCACTGAAAAAGCCCATTTAAATCACAAATCCTGAAGATCCTAGTGGTAACAGCAAAGCCTCATAATGCAAAATGCACCAAAATATTGCAGCATGCTCTCAATCACTCTCTCTCTCTCTCTTGCTGTATTTCCAGTCACAGACAGGTAAATAATGTTATCAGCACAGATCACCAACTCAGCAGATCTCAACCGCCATGTCACCGATGATAACTCAGCGCGCGGACAGAGTGAGGGAGTTCTGTGGCCCTTGTCAATAGGACATTAAGGGTTTTGGCACTAATGACCAGTGTCGAGATAAGAGAGAAGAGGTTAATGTGTTGCTGTGGGTGATCAAGATAAGACCAATTCTTCCAAGCCTGCGGACAATGAGACTGTGAGAGAGAAAGAATATATTTTTTAACAAAAAAACTACTGGAGGGGAAAAAATGTTTTCTTGTGTCTTCACTTTACCTTCCTAAAGTACATTTCCATCAAACAACTTCAAAATGTTCACGGGAGACTCACGCTCATCATCCTATCAGGCTTGGTGATGGAACAAGTGCATGCATGCACATCCAGCCTCATTCCCACAATGTGCTCACGCACACGTGCAAGTTACAGTCAATACCCAGGCAGTCTGGTCTTTCTCTGTGCTGTGGAGTGAATGGGTTATCAGAGCAGCTCTAAAGAAGAAGTGAATATACGACCCTGTCTTCCAAACAAAAGCCTTTTGTTTGGAAGTGCTCTTTGTGCAGGTCAGTATATGTGTGAGTACATATGGATGCAACACCCACAGTATGTGTGTGTGTGTGTGCACGCTTCGATGCATGCTGTGCATCAGGAGTTACTTTCAGTTTGTTGTGATTACCGTTTCAGCTTGAGTAGATAATTACCGACTACTTGTTTGAGTCATTTATTAAGCAAAAATGAAAAGGTTTGACTGCTTATAACTTCTCAAACATAAGCGTGTGATCCTTTCGTCTCCTTGATGTCACTGTAAGTTAAATATTTTGGGGGTTATTGTAAAGGCGTAAGCAGACTGATGGGGGGGGGGGGGGGGTGTGCAGATGTAGCATCATGCAGCGTCGTGACGACACCAAGTTGATGCAACATAGCGCCGAGTTGATGCAGCCTAACGCTGCAATACCGTGAGGGATGCAAAGGGCAAAACAAAAAATTAAACCAGTGGGTCAGTTCTTGCAAGTTAGAAGAAATTGTAGTTCTATCACGGACTTCATGTCAAAAGCAGCCTGTCTAGCAACTCTGTTTGAACAACGTGGTTATAGTAAAATTGATATTGGTAAAGCATGGGACAGAGCTCTAAATACTGATCGTGCCTCTTTACTTAAGAAAAAATCTAAGTCTTCTTCAACATCTAAATTGTTTTTTTCTACCTGCTATACTCCATTTGTGGGAAGAATAAAAAACATAATTTATAAATATTGGCACATTTTGAAGAGTGATCCCACACTTGAAGACATCTGTGTTGAACCGCCTAAATTTATATTTAGGCGTGCCCGAAATATTCGTGATAGACTTGTTCATTCAGATATGATCATTCCCGTCTCAACTGCCTGGCCCTGCAGCCCACCAAAGGGTTTCTTCAGATGTGGTAATTGTGCACATTGTTCAAATTCCACTAATGCTTCATGTTTCTCTCATCCTCGCACTGGTAAGCAATATCCTATTTCTTTATTTATCAATTGTAATACTACTCATGTAGTATATATTTTAAAATGCCCTTGTGGATTGGCATATATTGGCCAAACAAAACGTCAACTCAAATTATGGATAGCTGAACATAAAACAGCAATCCGTACTCAGAATTTAACCTATGCCATGGCAAGGCACTATAAACAGGCCGGTCATGGCTCTCCAGCATCTTTAAAATTTGGGGGGATTGAGAGAATCATAGCTCCACCCAGAGGTGGCGATATTATTAAAAAACTCTTATGTAGAGAAGCATTTTGGATTTACATGTTAGGCACTTTGGAACCTTTTGGTCTAAATGAAGATCTAAAATTTACTTGTTTTCTTTAATAATTGTTTTTTAGTCTGGTTTTAGTTTCGTGCGTTTTGGGACAGTGTGATTCTAATCATGAATCGATTACTAATTGAGTGAGTGTTGTGTCTGACGGATGGGCATGCCCCTTTGGAAGCATCAGGGCACCTGCTTCTTATTAGTATTTAAGCTGTACCATCTCTGTCTTTGCAGGACTCTGAGGAAGATGTGACTCTCACATCAAAACTTTAGTCCCATGTACATTTTTGCTTTCAGCGCCTTATTAAATTCTCTGGCACTTATTTCTGTGTTGCACCAGTTATTTTTTTCTTTTAAAAAATTAAACGTTAGATTTTTTTTCTACGTCGAGCACAGGATGCAGAAAGGAAGTAGTTTTCACGCAAGTTGAGGCAATGTAACGGTACGTAACGTGTCTGGATGCCACAACCATACAATATAACACTACCTGACGGCAATTTATGATTCCTGCTGTGCTCCATTGCTGCCGAGCTATAAAATATGCAGGATTGTTGACAAACTTTTTATACCGTGTACACAATGCAGTAAAACTATACGGCTCAAAGAGCACATGTGAACAATTAAAGGAAAAAAAATACTCATTACAGCCTGGCTGCAGCTCCTCACACTCACCTCCTCAAGTTCTCTCACGATTGTGTTAAATAAAGTCCATTAAGTCCTGCTCACAGACTGATTGCCAGCGACAGGACATGTCCACATCCAGTATACTCCTCACGGAGGACATCTCCACGTCCACTCACGGATGGCCCCGTGTGTGCGAACACCGGCTGCAGCTCCGTGGCCAAAGGAAGAATGATAAACTTTAACAGAAATCAAAGCGCACACCTGCAGCGCTGCACAAGAAGGAATCTAAACTATAAGAGAAATCAATCAATCAATCAATCAATTTTTTTTTATATAGCGCCAAATCACAACAAACAGTTGCCCCAAGGCGCTTTATATTGTAAGGCAAGGCCATACAATAATTATGTAAAACCCCAACGGTCAAAACGACCCCCTGTGAGCAAGCACTTGGCTACAGTGGGAAGGAAAAACTCCCTTTTAACAGGAAGAAAACCTCCAGCCGAACCAGGCTCAGGGAGGGGCAGTCTTCTGCTGGGACTGGTTGGGGCTGAGGGAGAGAACCAGGAAAAAGACATGCTGTGGAGGGGAGCAGAGATCGATCACTAATGATTAAATGCAGAGTGGTGCATACAGAGCAAAAAGAGAAAGAAACAGTGCATCATGGGAACCCCCAGCAGTCTACGTCTATAGCAGCATAACTAAGGGATGGTTCAGGGTCACCTGATCCAGCCCTAACTATAAGCTTTAGCAAAAAGGAAAGTTTTAAGCCTAATCTTAAAAGTAGAGAGGGTGTCTGTCTCCCTGATCTGAATTGGGAGCTGGTTCCACAGGAGAGGAGCCTGAAAGCTGAAGGCTCTGCCTCCCATTCTACTCTTACAAACCCTAGGAACTACAAGTAAGCCTGCAGTCTGAGAGCAAAGCGCTCTATTGGGGTGATATGGTACTACGAGGTCCCTAAGATAAGATGGGACCTGATTATTCAAAACCTTATAAGTAAGAAGAAGAATTTTAATTCTATTCTAGAATTAACAGGAAGCCAATGAAGAGAGGCCAATATGGGTGAGATATGCTCTCTCCTTCTAGTCCCCGTCAGTACTCTAGCTGCAGCATTTTGAATTAACTGAAGGCTTTTTAGGGAACTTTTAGGACAACCTGATAATAATGAATTACAATAGTCCAGCCTAGAGGAAATAAATACATGAATTAGTTTTTCAGCATCACTCTGAGACAAGACCTTTCTGATTTTAGAGATATTGCGTAAATGCAAAAAAGCAGTCCTACATATTTGTTTAATATGCGCTTTGAATGACATATCCTGATCAAAAATGACTCCAAGATTTCTCACAGTATTACTAGAGGTCAGGGTAATGCCATCCAGAGTAAGGATCTGGTTAGACACCATGTTTCTAAGATTTGTGGGGCCAAGTACAATAACTTCAGTTTTATCTGAGTTTAAAAGCAGGAAATTAGAGGTCATCCATGTCTTTATGTCTGTAAGACAATCCTGCAGTTTAGCTAATTGGTGTGTGTCCTCTGGCTTCATGGATAGATAAAGCTGGGTATCATCTGCGTAACAATGAAAATTTAAGCAATACCGTCTAATAATACTGCCTAAGGGAAGCATATATAAAGTGAATAAAATTGGTCCTAGCACAGAACCTTGTGGAACTCCATAATTAACTTTAGTCTGTGAAGAAGATTCCCCATTTACATGAACAAATTGTAATCTATTAGACAAATATGATTCAAACCACCGCAGCGCAGTGCCTTTAATACCTATGGCATGCTCTAATCTCTGTAATAAAATTTTATGGTCAACAGTATCAAAAGCAGCACTGAGGTCTAACAGAACAAGCACAGAGATGAGTCCACTGTCCGAGGCCATAAGAAGATCATTTGTAACCTTCACTAATGCTGTTTCTGTACTATGATGAATTCTAAAACCTGACTGAAACTCTTCAAATAGACCATTCCTCTGCAGATGATCAGTTAGCTGTTTTACAACTACCCTTTCAAGAATTTTTGAGAGAAAAGGAAGGTTGGAGATTGGCCTATAATTAGCTAAGATAGCTGGGTCAAGTGATGGCTTTTTAAGTAATGGTTTAATTACTGCCACCTTAAAAGCCTGTGGTACATAGCCAACTAACAAGATAGATTGATCATATTTAAGATCGAAGCATTAAATAATGGTAGGGCTTCCTTGAGCAGCCTGGTAGGAATGGGGTCTAATAAACATGTTGATGGTTTGGATGAAGTAACTAATGAAAATAACTCAGACAGAACAATCGGAGAGAAAGAGTCTAACCAAATACCGGCATCACTGAAAGCAGCCAAAGATAACGATACGTCTTTGGGATGGTTATGAGTAATTTTTTCTCTAATAGTTAAAATTTTGTTAGCAAAGAAAGTCATGAAGTCATTACTAGTTAAAGTTAATGGAATACTCAGCTCAATAGAGCTCTGACTCTGTCAGCCTGGCTACAGTGCTGAAAAGAAACCTGGGGTTGTTCTTATTTTCTTCAATTAGTGATGAGTAGAAAGATGTCCTAGCTTTACGGAGGGCTTTTTTATAGAGCAACAGACTCTTTTTCCAGGCTAAGTGAAGATCTTCTAAATTAGTGAGACGCCATTTCCTCTCCAACTTACGGGTTATCTGCTTTAAGCTACGAGTTTGTGAGTTATACCATGGAGTCAGACACTTCTGATTTAAAGCTCTCTTTTTCAGAGGAGCTACAGCATCCAAAGTTGTCTTCAATGAGGATGTAAAACTATTGACGAGATACTCTATCTCCCTTACCGAGTTTAGGTAGCTACTCTGCACTGTGTTGTTATATGGCATTAGAGAACATAAAGAAGGAATCATATCCTTAAACCTAGTTACAGCGCTTTCTGAAAGACTTCTAGTGTAATGAAACTTATTCCCTACTGCTGGGTAGTCCATCAGAGTAAATGTAAATGTTATTAAGAAATGATCAGACAGAAGGGAGTTTTCAGGGAATACTGTTAAGTGTTCTATTTCCATACCATAAGTCAGAACAAGATCTAAGATATGATTAAAGTGGTGGGTGGACTCATTTACTTTTTGAGCAAAGCCAATAGAGTCTAATAATAGATTAAATGCAGTGTTGAGGCTGTCATTCTCAGCATCTGTGTGGATGTTAAAATCGCCCACTATAATTATCTTATCTGAGCTAAGCACTAAGTCAGACAAAAGGTCTGAAAATTCACAGAGAAACTCACAGTAACGACCAGGTGGACGATAGATAATAACAAATAAAACTGTTTTTTGGGACTTCCAATTTGGATGGACAAGACTAAGAGACAAGCTTTCAAATGAATTAAAGCTCTGTCTGGGTTTTTGATTAATTAATAAGCTGGAATGGAAGATTGCTGCTAATCCTCCGCCCCGGCCCGTGCTATGAGCATTCTGACAGTTAGTGTGACTCGGGGGTGTTGACTCATTTAAACTAACATATTCATCCTGCTGTAACCAGGTTTCTGTTAGGCAGAATAAATCAATATGTTGATCAATTATTATATCATTTACCAACAGGGACTTAGAAGAGAGAGACCTAATGTTTAATAGACCACATTTAACTGTTTTAGTCTGTGGTGCAGTTGAAGGTGCTATATTATTTTTTCTTTTTGAATTTTTATGCTTAAATAGATTTTTGCTGGTTATTGGTAGTCTGGGAGCAGGCACCGTCTCTACGGGGATGGGGTAATGAGGGGATGGCAGGGGGAGAGAAGCTGCAGAGAGGTGTGTAAGACTACAACTCTGCTTCCTGGTCCCAACCCTGGATAGTCACGGTTTGGAGGATTTAAGAAAATTGGCCAGATTTCTAGAAATGAGAGCTGCTCCATCCAAAGTGGGATGGATGCCGTCTCTCCTAACAAGACCAGGTTTTCCCCAGAAGCTTTGCCAATTATCTATGAAGCCCACCTCATTTTTTGGACACCACTCAGACAGCCAGCAATTCAAGGAGAACATGCGGCTAAACATGTCACTCCCGGTCCGATTGGGAGGGGCCCAGAGAAAACTACAGAGTCCGACATTGTTTTTTGCAAAGTTACACACCGATTTAATGTTAATTTTAGTGACCTCCAATTGGCGTAACCGGGTGTCATTACTGCCGACGTGAATTACAATCTTACCAAATTTACGCTTAGCCTTAGCCAGCAGTTTCAAATTTCCTTCAATGTCACCTGCTCTGGCCCCCGGAAGACAATTGACTATGGTTGCTGGTGTCGCTAACTTCACATTTCTCAAAACAGAGTCGCCAATAACCAGAGTTTGATCCTCGGCGGGTGTGTCGTCGAGTGGGGAAAAACGGTTAGAGATGTGAACGGGTTGGCGGTGTACACGGGGCTTCTGTTTAGGGCTACGCTTCCTCCTCACAGTCACCCAGTCGGCCTGCTTTCCCGGCTGCTCGGGATCTGCCAGGGGGGAACTAACGGCGGCTAAGCTACCTTGGTCCGCACCGACTACAGGGGCCTGGCTAACTGTAGAATTTTCCACGGTGCGGAGCCGAGTCTCCAATTCGCCCAGCCTGGCCTCCAAAGCTACGAATAAGCTACACTTATTACAAGTACCGTTACTGCTAAAGGAGGCCGAGGAATAACTAAACATTTCACACCCAGAGCAGAAAAGTGCGGGAGAGACAGGAGAAGCTGCCATGCTAAATCGGCTAAGAGCTAGTAGCTACGCTAAGCTAGCGGATTCCTAAAAACACGCAAAGTGAATAATGTGTAAATAATTTAGAGGTGATTCAGCAGGAGTGCTTTAGTTAAGGCACGTAAAGATTACACTGGAAAACAAATCGTAATCTAGATAACTAGATCAATCTAACTGCGCAGATTAAACAGCTAACAGATACAGAAAAACACCGCTGTGCTCCGGAACAGGAAGTGATACAATACCGCAGTGAGAGCCAACCACCAGTAGAGGCAATCAGAGGGCACACTTGCAGCGCTGCACAAGAAGAAATATAAATTATAAGAGAAATCAGAGCGCACACCTGCAGCGCTGCACAAGAAGAAATCTAAACTATAAGAGAAACCAGAGCGCACACCTGCAGCACTGCACAAGAAGAAATCTAAATTATAAGAGAAATCAGAACACACACCTGCAGCGCTGCACAAGAAGGAATCTAAACTATAAGAGAAATCAGAGGGCACACCTGCAGCGCTGCACAAGAAGGAATCTAAACTATAAGAGAAGCACACACCTGCAGCGCTGCACAAGAAGGAATCTAGACTATAAGAGAAATCAGAGGGCACACCTGCAGCGCTGCACAAGAAGGAATCTAAACTATAAGAGAAATCAGAGGGCACACCTGCAGCGCTGCACAAGAAGGAATCTAAACTATAAGAGAAATCACAGTGTACACCTGCAGTGCTGTACAAGAAGAAATATAAGCTAGGACACACATCTGAGCGCACACCTGCAGCGCGGAACAGGAAAAACGATAAACCAGAAGAGAAATCAGATAAGACAAATCAGTATTAAAGAATATTAACTCCTGGAAATAACATATTCTGGCTTTTTCTAATGTATAAACTCCAACTGCATGTCCAGGCAGTCTGCTCTCAAAGTAGTCTATTGCACAGGTCGCATAAGCTTTTTGGCAGTTTTTTAAAATTCATTTGAAGTATGCCTCAATCACTGGCCCAAGCAGAGGGTCACTCCCTTGAGTCTGGTCTGTTTGAGGTTTCTTCCTCAGAGGGAGTTTTTCCTTACCACTGTTGCTCTAGGGGTTAGTAAGGTTAGACCTTACTTGTGTGAAGCGCCTTGAGGCAACCTTGTTGTGATTTGGTGCTATATACAAGATCTATTAGAAAAGTATCCAACCTTATTATTTTTTTCAAAAACCATATGGATTTGAATCACGTGTGATTACATCAGACATGCTTGAACCCTCGTGGGCATGCGAGAGTTTTTTCACACCTGTCGGTTACGTCATTCGCCTGTGGGCAGTCTTTGAGTGAGGAGTGGCCCACCCTCTCGTCGTTTTTTCATTGTTTAGGAATGGCTCAGACTGCTGCTTTGTTTGATAAAATTTTTTTTAAAAACTGTAAGGCACAACTGAGTGGACACCATTCGATAAATTCAGCTGGTTTTCGGTAAAAATTTTAACGGCTGATGAGAGATTTTGGTCTGGTAGTGTCGCCGTAAGGACAGCCCACGGCGCCTGACGGCGATCTGCGCTTCGAGGCGGCAGCGTCATCTCGCCGTTTCAAGTTAGAAAACTTCCACATTTCAGGCTCTGTTGACCCAGTAAGTCGTCAGAGAACAGAGAACTTTCAGAATAAGTCGGCATGAGGAGTTTATTCGGACATTCCATTGTTAACGGACATTTTGTAATGAAAGAACGTGCAGGCAGAGTCGCATGTCGGGCCAGACCCGACCGCGGGGGGTCGCGACAGGAAAAACACCTCCGTGTTGGAAACCTTAACGGTCAAGTTGGAACATGCCCAAGCTGTTAAACAATTTCTCAGTTACTCACTTGTTGAAAGCCATCAAAAGCCGCCTGAATTTTACAAATGGTTTTCAACACGGAGGTGTTTTTCCTGTCGCAGCGCACACAGATTTGCCAAGTCATCACGGAAATGACTCTGCGAATTTGCGCGCACGTCTTTCATTAAAAAATGTCCTTAAACAGTGGAATGTCCGCATAAAGTCCTCATGCCGGCCTCTTCTGAATCTTCTCTGTTCTCTCACGACGTCCTGGGTGAATTAAGCCTTAAATTAGGATGTTTTCAGGTCAAAACAGGTCGACGACGGCGCCTGGAAGCGCTGCACGACGTCCCGCTCCGTGGGAAGTCCTTACACCGACAGAAACACCCCATAATCTCTCATCAGCCGTTAAACTTTTCACCGAAAACCAGCTTAATTTCTCGAATAGTGTCCACTCGGATATTCCTCACAGGTCCAGAAAAAATTTTGATAAAGCAACGCACGCCGTCTCGAGCAGCGTGTGAAACAAAGGAATTCAGCCGAGAGGGCGGGACCACATCTCACTCAAGGCCTGCCCACAGGGGAAAAAACTCACGCATGCGCACGAGGGTTCAAGCATGATTGGTGTAATTGCACGTCATTCAAATCCATATAGTTAAAAAAAAAAATGAAAGGGTCGGTTTATTATCTAATAGACCTCGTAAATGAAAATAAATTGAAATTGAAATCACTGGATTTGCTTGTTTTCACCCAAGGAGATGTTTTTGCTTGAGTAAAGTATGTAGGATTGTATATATACAAAATATAAGTAAGTATGCTTGAGTTCTGTGAGGATATTATAGTGAAATTTGGCACATGAAACTCTGGTGCCACCTAATCACAAACCACATCGGCTGCCAAAATTTTAGTTGAAGGAAAAAAAAAATGGTGTCTAAAGTGGAGTCTACTAGCGTGCAAGAGAGTCATCTAGTTTGATAAAATCCTGCTTGACATTGGAACATTTGGAACATCAACTGTTCCAAAAGAATCAAAAACCTATAATGTGATGAATGGTAAAAATATGTTCCATTCAAAGAGTTAACTTGTAGTAACTTCTAGTTAGCATGCAACAAGCTCAAAACTGAATTGTTGTAGCTCATAAGGAAGACAGTATTTTTTGGTACATGTTCAGCTGATGTACAATGATTTTTCTCCAAATGGAACTTTGAATGATGCTTCATTTAAATGTACAGTCCACAGGTTTTTCTAAACCGTGTGCCCTTTTACCAAAATGCCGATTTATCCTTAGAGGTCATTCAGAATATACTAAAACAAAATTACCAATACTAATACTATCTTGCCAAATGTGTGTTTGACAAAAATGAGGGTTCTCAAGCTTGCTGGCCTGCACTAACAACTAATAGACAGTGTTGAGTAGACAGTGTCTACAAGGGCAATCACAGATTCCAAGTGTCTAGTAGACAGTGGCTACAGGAGCAATAACTGATTCCCAATGTCTAGTAGACAGTGGCTACAGGGCCAATAACTGATTCCCAATGTCTAGTAGACAGTGGCTACAGGAGCAATAACTGATTCCCAATGTCTAGTAGACAGTGGCTACAGGGCCAATAACTGATTCCCAGTGTTTGGTAGACAGTCGCTACAGGAGCAATAACAGATTCCCAGTGTCTAGTAGACAGTGGCTACAGGAGCAATAACTGATTCCCAGTCTCCAGTAGACAGTGGCTACAGGAGCAATAACTGATTCCCAGTCTCCAGTAGACAGTGGCTACAGGAGCAATCACATATTCCCAATGTCTAGTAGACAGTGGCTACAGGAGCAATAACTGATTCCCAATGTCTAGTAGACAGTGGCTACAGAAGCAATAACCGATTCCCAGTGTTTGGTAAACAGTGGCTACAGGAGCAATAACTGATTCCCAGGGTCTGGTAGACAGTGGCTACAGGAGCAATCACAGATTCCTAGTGTCCAGTAGACAGTGGCTACATGAGCAATCACAGATTCCCAGTGTCTAGTAGACAGTGGCTACAGGAGCAATAACTGATTCCCAGTGTTTGGTAGACAGTGGCTACAGGAGCAGTAACTGATTCCTAGTGTCCGGTAGACAGTGGCTACAGGAGCAATCACAGATTCCCAGTGTCTAGTAGACAGTGACTACAGGAGCAATCACAGATTCCCAGTGTCTAGTAGACAGTGGCTACAGGAGCAATCACATATTCCCAGTATCTAGTAGACAGTGGCTACGGGAGCAATAACTGATTCCCAGTGTCCAGTAGACAGTGGCTACAGGAGCAATAACTGATTCCCAGTCTCCAGTAGACAGTGGCTACAGGAGCAATCACATATTCCCAATGTCTAGTAGACAGTGGCTACAGGAGCAATCACATATTCCCAATGTCTAGTAGACAGTGGCTACAGGAGCAATAACTGATTCCCAATGTCTAGTAGACAGTGGCTACAGAGCCAATAACTGATTCCCAGTGTCCAGTAGACAGTGGCTACAGGAGCAATCACAGATTCCCAGTGTCTAGTAGACAGTGGCTACAGGAGCAATAACTGATTCCCAGTCTCCAGTAGACAGTGGCTACAGGAGCAATCACATATTCCCAATGTCTAGTAGACAGTGGCTACAGGAGCAATAACTGATTCCCAGTCTCCATTAGACAGTGGCTACAGGAGCAATCACAGATTCCCAGTGTCTAGTAGACAGTGGCTACAGGAGCAATAACTGATTCCCAGTCTCCAGTAGACAGTGGCTACAGGAGCAATCACTGATTCCTAGTGTCTAGTAGACAGTGGCTACAGGAGCAATAACTGCTTCCCAGTGTCTGGTAGACAGTGGCTACAGGAGCAATAACTGCTTCCCAGTGTCTGGTAGACAGTGGCTACAGGAGCAATCACAGATTCCTAGTGTCCAGTAGACAGTGGCTACAGGAGCAATCACAGATTCCCAGTGTCTAGTAGACAGTGGCTAAAGGAGCAATAACTGATTCCCAATCTCCAGTAGACAGTGGCTACAGGAGCAATCACATATTCCCAGTGTCTAGTAGACAGTGGCTACAGGAACAATAACTGATTCCCAGTGTCTAGTAGACAGTGGCTACAGGAACAATAACTGATTCCCAGTGTCTAGTAGACAGTGGCTACAGGAGCAATCACATATTCCCAGTGTCTAGTAGACAGTGGCTACAGGAGCAATCACATATTCCCAGTGTCTAGTAGACAGTGGCTACAGGAGCAATAACTGCTTCCCAGTGTCTGGTAGACAGTGGCTACAGGAGCAATAACTGCTTCCCAGTGTCTGGTAGACAGTGGCTACAGGAGCAATCACAGATTCCTAGTGTCCAGTAGACAGTGGCTACATGAGCAATCACAGATTCCCAGTGTCTAGTAGACAGTGGCTAAAGGAGCAATAACTGATTCCCAATCTCCAGTAGACAGTGGCTACAGGAGCAATCACATATTCCCAGTGTCTAGTAGACAGTGGCTACAGGAACAATAACTGATTCCCAGTGTCTAGTAGACAGTGGCTACAGGAACAATAACTGATTCCCAGTGTCTAGTAGACAGTGGCTACAGGAGCAATAACTGCTTCCCAGTGTCTGGTAGACAGTGGCTACAGGAGCAATCACAGATTCCTAGTGTCTAGTAGACAGTGGCTACAGGAGCAATCACATATTCCCAGTGTCTAGTAGACAGTGGCTACAGGAGCAATCACATATTCCCAGTGTCTAGTAGACAGTGGCTACGGGAGCAATAACTGATTCCCAGTGTCAAGTAGACAGTGGCTACGGGAGCAATAACTGATTCCCAGTCTCCAGTAGACAGTGGCTACAGGAGCAATCATATATTCCCAGTGTCTAGTAGACAGTGGCTACAAGAGCAATAACTGATTCCCAGTGTCTAGGAGACAGTGGCTACAGGAGCAATAACTGATTCCCAGTCTCCAATAGACAGTGGCTACAGGAGCAATCACAGACTCCAAGTGTCTATTAGACAGTGGCTACGGGAGCAATAACTGATTTCTAGTGTCTGGTAGACAGTGGCTACAGGAGCAATAACTGATTCCTAGTGTCTAGTAGACAGTGGCTACAGGAGCAATCACAGATTCCCAGTCTCCAGTAGACAGTGGCTACAGGAGCAATCACAGATTCCCAGTGTATAGTAGACAGTGGCTACAGGAGCAATAACTGCTTCCCAGTGTCTGGTAGACAGTGGCTACAGGAGCAATCACAGATTCCTAGTGTTTGGTAGAGAGTGGCTACAGGAGCAATAACTGATTCCCAGTGTTTTGTAGACAGTGGCTACAGGAGCAATAACTGATTCCCAGTCTCCAGTAGACAGTGGCTACAGGAGCAATAACTGATTTCCAGTGTCTAGTAGACAGTGGCTACAGGAGCAATCACATATGCCCAGTGTCTAGTAGACAGTGGCTACTGGAGCAATAACTGATTCCCAGTCTCCAGTAGACAATGGCTACAGGAGCAATAACTGATTCCCAGTCTCCAGTAGACAGTGGCTACAGGAGCAATCACAGATTCCTAGTGTCTAGTAGACAGTGGCTACAGGAGCAATAACTGATTCCTAGTGTCTAGTCGACAGTGGCTATGAGAGCAATAACCAATTTCCAGTGTTTGGTAGACAGTGGCTACAGGAGCAATCACATATTCCCAGTGTCTAGTAGACAGTGGCTACAGGAGCAATAACTGATTCCCAGTGTCTAGTAGACAGTGGCTACAGGAGCAATAACTGATTCCCAGTGTTTTGTAGACAGGGGCTACAGGAGCAATCACAGATTCCCAGTGTCTAGTAGACAGTGGCTACAGGAGCAATAACTGATTCCCAGTGTCTAGTAGACAGTGGCTACAAGAGCAATAACTGATTCCCAGTGTCTAGTAGACAGTGGCTACAGGAGCAATAGCTGATTCCCAGTCTCCAATAGACAGTGGCTACAGGAGCAATCACAGATTCCTAGTGTCTAGTAGACAGTGGCTACAGGAGCAATAACTGATTCCCAGTCTCCAATAGACAGTGGCTACAGGAGCAATCACAGATTCCTAGTGTCTAGTAGACAGTGGCTACAGGAGCAATCACATATTCCCAGTGTCTATTAGACAGTGGCTATGGGAGCAATAACTGATTCCTAGTGTCTAGTAGACAGTGGCTACAGGAGCAATAACTGATTCCTAGTGTCTAGTAGACAGTGGCTACAGGAGCAATCACAGATTCCCAGTCTCCAGTTGACAGTGGCTACAGGAGCAATCACAGATTCCCAGTCTCCAGTAGACAGTGGCTACAGGAGCAATAACCGATTCCTCTTCTCTTTCCGTCAGTCTGTGCTGCAACATGGCGGCCTCCGGGGGGGGGGGGGGGGGGGGGGGGTGCTGCTCCCATGGAGATATGAAGATCTCATTCTAAGCTCATGAAAACAATTTGTTGTTGCAGGTAATTATACACTAATGAACAAATGGTTATGAATGCTATTAAATGGGTACAAATGGAATACCATTTGTAATAATAACACCCCGAAAATCCTACACACTGTGGCTTTATTCCATTAAACATGGTTGTCATTTGGGTATTGGAAAAAAGTGTAAACCTCTAACTTTAACAAATAATAGTTTTTAATCCTTATTTTGCACTATTAAAACTTAGGTGGGTGATCATAGCAACCCCCCCACCCCACCCCACCCTGCACTCCCAAATGCTTGCTTCAGAAAATCCTGGCTACACACAAGTCACTGACTTTAGATCTAAGACTATATTTTTTAATGTGTTCTGACATTTTAAGAAATAAATGATTATTAAAGCGTTAAGTGTTTACACCAATTCAGGCGTGCCCACATGTACCAACACACAAACATGTACACAAAGTGTCACACTGACACACAAACCACATGCACACACACACCTTCCTCCCTTTGAGTGAAAGTAACATAAAATGGTTGCCCCCCCCCCCCCCCCCCCCCCCGCCTATCTTTGTGGCCGGCTGGGTCGGCTGACATTTGGACACTTGTCAATCATCTCTTTCAATAGGCAAACGGCAGGAAAAATGGAGTCAGGGGGTCAGCAACTCAGTGTATCGCCATGGCAACAACTGCACTGAAGTTCATAGCCTGCTGGGACTGTAGTTCTAAGTGTGCACACGCGTGTGTGAGCGCGAGAAAATGTGCGCGCGCCTCCTTGTGTGTCCAATTGTTCTCCATCAGCCAGAGGCAAATACTCCTCCTCCCCCATTTTAGCTCTTCCACCTCTCACCCTGCACCCTCACATGCAGTTTTAGCCTTTTCTCCTTCCTTCCATCTCACCCCCCCCCCCTTTTTTTTTTCCTTATTACGTTCTTACTCCAGCTGGCAGGTCAAGGAACAAACCTCTGCAGGATGTAGAGCATCCAAAATAAAAGTGCTTAACCTTTCAACACCTTGCCCTCTGTCCTTCACCTTTTTTCCTCTTCCTTGCCTGCACCATCGTCCACTTTCCCCCTGTTCTAAATTGGCTTTCTCTTTTTTAAAATAACCCTCCACCTCTTCGTCACAGCACCCGTTCACATTTGTGCAAAGTGCAAATTATACACTGACAATTGGGGGGTAATTAGCTTTCAGCTAACAGTTAGCCAGTGTTTCATAAGACAAACATTAGCTATACCAAGCTAACGTCAGCGGCCTGATGGAATTTTCAACAACATTTAGTGGTAAGGTTTCACACGGCAGCCCATGCAGTACCCTGCAATTCTGTTCTTGAAAAGGTCATGGGTCAGGTCACCTTGTTTACAAAGGTACCAACATTAATGTGCACTCCCACGTGTCTTTCCCTGTACAGCAGCGCCAGGGAGAACTGTGCAGCTAACAACATGGAGTCGGCTGTACGAAGAGCATTCAGAAGTATAATGAAAAATCGTACTCACCTGGGGGTCTGAAATCCTATTCCCCTTCAAAGTAGTCTCTTCGGGACTGCACACACTTGTCCCAGTAATTCTGCCTTTGTTGGCAGCATTTATGGAAGGCCTTTTTTGGAATAGTGTCCAGCTCAGCCCAGTCACACTTTTATTTTTCATGATACCATCACAAAAAAATGTAATGCATTTCCTGACGGGGTCAAGTTTCGGTCATTATCTTTAACCCTAACCATAACTTGTCACCCCAAATTTCGTGATACTATCACGAAATACTTTTGTGACACCGTCACAAAATGTTACATTTTTGTGACGAAATCACAAACTACTATATGAAAGTCACTTTTCGTGATGTCATCACATTTTTGCCATGTGATTGGGTTGGCCAATTCCATTGCATTCTGCATGATGTCTTCTTGTGAATCAAATACAGTCCCTTTTAGTGTTGTTTTGATCTTGGGGAACAGCCAAAAATCAGAGGGAGCCATGTCAGGAGAGTATTTTCATTTCATTTATATAGCACCAAATCACAACAAAGTTGCCTCAAGGAGCTTCACACAAGTAAGGTCTAACCTTACCAACCCCTAGAGCAAGTGCACAGGTGACAGTGGTAAGAACAAACTTGCTCTGATGATTTGAGGAAGAAACCTCAAGCAGACCAGACTCAAAGGGGTGACCCTCTGCTTGACAAATCACAGAAGTGTTGTATTTGGAAAGGAAAGTCTGAATCAGCTGAGAAGAATGTACAGATGCGTTGTCACACCCACAGATCCAGTTGTTTGCAGCATACATCATCATGAAGGTGAGATCGGGCCTCCCGTTAATACTCGTTATCAATATTTTGGGCTTCTGCTGCATACTGGTAAAGTGTGTCGGTAGCATGTCCCAAGCAGAGGGTTAGCCCTCTGAGTCTGGTCTGCTTGAGGTTTCTCCTCACATCATCAGAGGGAGTTTTTTCTTACCACTCTCGCCTGTGTTCTTGCTCTAGGGGTTGGTAAGGTTAGACCTTACTTGTGTGAAGCACCTTGAGGCAACTTGTTTGTGATTTGGTGCTATATAAATGAAATAAATTGAATTAAATTGTACTCATGATGCGCCACCGCACCTGAGTCAAAGGAAACACCCAATATGACTTTGACCTTGCTGTGCATCTAGTGCACTTTCTTTGTCCTCTGTGATGCTGGATGTTTCCATTGTGATTTTCAACCTATGTCTCATCACTAGTGATAACAGTGTTCAGGAAGTCAGGGTCGCTGTCGGCTCATTCCAGCATGTTGTGCAAGATATACAGACGTAGTTGTTTCTGCTCCACCGTCTGTAGCTGCGGCACAAATTTACCTGGCGTGCCTAAATCCCCATCAAAATGTAGGCTAACACTTACAAACATGACCTCTTCAGTCTCCCTTGTCTTCCCTTCTCCACTGGGAACAAAAAAAAAACTGCACTTTTCACGACTTGCTACAGTGATTGCAGCCGAAAACCAAAACAGTGCACCATTTTTCCGTTAGAAGTGATGCTGTGTTTGTGCAGGCTGTCCCCGGAAGTGGTCAAATCCCGCAATATCACGCAGAGGTTCAAACGAGACTGCGCTCCCCCAATCTATTTCAGAACCTCAGGAAGTTAAAAGAAAACTGTTTAAAACAAGCTAACTAACTACATACGTTAACCTTCTACAATATCCTTTAGATGGCGCCACACATTGGCCTACAGAGTTGAAAACTATTTGAAATCATGGGAGTGAGTCAGGCACACAAGATGTTTAATTAGCATTAAGGAATGCACTTTAGAGGTGCCTGAAATCATATTACAAGGTTTTTCCTGCCCATAATGTGTGAAATACATATCCTAAGTCTGAATTAATTCATTTTTTTTCTTTTTCTTCTTTTTTTACCCACTCACGCCCAGGACCCCATGTAATGCTGTGATGCACATTTAATTTATTATTTATTTATTTATTTATTTATTGCTGTGTACGCTGTGCCCCAGAAAACACCACTAAGGCTGAGCAGAGCTGCAGCAACGTACTGCGCCCCAAAAAGTATTCACAGCGCTTCATGTTTTCCACATTTATGTTACATTCCAAAATGGAGTAAATTCATTTTCCCCTCAAAATTCTACTCACAACACCCCATAATGGCAATATAAAAAGGTTTTTTTGAATTTTTTTGCAAATTGATTAAGAATAAAAAACTATTAAATCATGCGTACATAAGTATTCCAGCCCAGTCTCATAAGTTTTTTGTGTGCTCCCTTCACGAAATGATTCAAATTTTTGTGATGTTTTTTTAAACTTACTATTACTAACCCTACCCCTAACCCCAACCCTAGCCTCAACCATAACCTAAATCTACCCTAACCATAACTCCCCCCCGCATCACTTTTAATTTTGTGCAGCCATCACGGAATGCATTAGAATAAATTTGTGCTGCCATTATGAACATTATGCACTGACAATATCACAAACCAATGTATATTTCATGCTGCAGAATCACTAACTGCCGTGAGACTGGGTTGAGTATTCACACCCTTTGCTCAATACTTTGTTGATGCACCTTTGGCAGCAATTACAGCCTCAAGTCTTTTTGAATATGATGCACAAGCTTGATGCACCTGTCTTTGGTCAGTTTTGCCCTTTCCTCTTTGCAGCACCTCTCAAGCTTCATCAGGTTGGATGTGGAGCGTCGGTGCACAGACATTTTCAGATCTCTCCAGAGATGTTCAGTCAGATTCAGGTCTGGGCTCTGGCTGGGCCACTCAAGGACATTCACAGAGTTGTCCTGAAGACACTCCTTTGATATCTTGACTGTGTGTTTATGGTTATTGTCCTGCTGAAAGATGAACCACTGCTCCAGTCTGTGGTCAAGAGCACTCTGGAGCAGGTTTTCAACAGGGATGTCTCTGCACATTGCTGCATTCATCTTGCCCTCAATCCTGACTAGTCTCCCAGTTCCTACCACTGAAAAACAACCCCACAGCATGATGCTGCCACCACCATGCTTCACTGTAGGGATGGTGCCTGGTTTCCTCCAAACCTGATGCTTGGCATTCACACCAAAGAGTTCAATCTTTGTCTCATCAGACCAGAGAATTTTGTTTCTCATGGTCTGAGAGTCCTTCAGGTGACTTCTGGCAAACTCCAGGCAGGCTGCCATGTGTCTTTTATTAAGGAGTGGCTTCCATCTGGAGCTCTGGCAAAGTGGCCATCGGGTTCTTGGTTACCCCCCTGACTACGGCCCGTCTCCCACCATCACTCAGTTTAGACAGGCGGTCAGCTCTAGGAAGAGTCCTGGTAGATCTGAATCTCTTCCATTTAGGCCACTGTGCTCATTGGGACCTTCAAAGCAGCAGAAATGTTTCTCTGCCCTTCCCCAGATTTGTGCCTCAAGACAATCCTGTCTCCTAGGTTGACAGACTATTCCTGTGACTTCATGCTTGGTTTGTGCTCTGACATCCACTGTCAACTGTGGGACCTTATTTGTAGACAGGTGTGTATCTTTCCAAATCATGTCCTATCAACTGAATTTACCCCAAGTGTACTCCAGTTAAGCTGTAGAAACATCTCATGGATGATCAGTGGAAATAGGAGGCACCTGAGCTCAATTTTGAGCTTCATGGCAAAGGCTGTGAATACTTATGTACATGTCATTTCTTAGGTGTTTTATATATATATATATATATATATATATATATATATATATATATATATATTTGCAAAAATAAAAAAAAAACAAAAAAAAACAAACCTTTTTTCACATAGTCATTATGGAGTATTGTGTGTACAAATTTGAGGGAAAAATTAATTTAATCCATTTTGGAATAAGTTTGTAACATAAAATGTGGAAAAAGTGAAGTCCTGTGAATACTTTCCGGTTGCACTGTATCTGGAGGCTGTGCCGCTGTTGGTCTGTTTATGGAATGAATATGAAGGATAATTTGTGTTCTCAGTCAGGGAAAATAGCTCAGATTGAGGCGACGAGAACAATCCACTGACCTGTTTACTGAACACTTATCACAGAGCGCTTCACCGGCACTATTTGTCCTCCTGGGGATCCAGCAGCCACACACCAACTCCCTCAACACAACTTTAATGACAGAAAGATGAGACACGGCAGCAGCTCCACAAAGAGGAATTTAATAAAATCACCCAAATGGTTTGAAAAACCTGTAGCTGTGGCAATGTACGTCTCTCATGAAATTGTTTACATTATGGCCGCAACTACTCATTATTTTCAAAATTCACTAATCTGTCGGTTATTTTTTTGATAAATTGGTTAGATTATTAAATGGTATAAAATATCTTTTTTAAATGCCCATCAATATTTCTCAGAAGCCAAAAAGACATCTTCAATTTATATGACCAAATTCAACAGATGGATATAGTTGACAGACATTCTGACACAAGAAGCAGTGGCCTTGGTAACCGCCAGACCTCTGCTTTGAAAATGAAAAATCTGATAAACCAGCTCCACATGTATCTTAAAAACCGCACATACATTGAGAGCAGAGCAGCCTAATTTCTTTCCTTTTAAAGTATAAATTATTCTGGATTATTCTGGGGGAGCTAAAGGCCATAAGTACATATTTATAAATTACATCATTACAAATCATATTTGATAAAAAATTGGCATCCTAAAATTAAATTCAAACTAATACATTTACTCCTAGTTAATAGTGCTTACAGTGACTTTTTTCCCCCTCTCAACATAATTTTTCAATTTCCATGGTGGGCCAAAACATAGGGAGCACCGACTAAATGTGGTCCACGTGCCCCACGTTGAGCAGTTTTGATTGAGATACATAGGGAGATATGTAGTTCACTTTGTCTTAAAAAATAAAATTAAAAAAATCCTTCCCTGCAAGTTGTGATGAGTTTTGGAACCATGCTATTTGACTTTAAAACATAACTGATGTTAATCAGGCAATAGTTTACTTCTGGGCTTTAACACACTTTCTCTCTCTCTCTCTCTCACAGGCCCCATTCACTGTGTACCTAGCTCCCCCATCATCTTCAGTGTCTTTTTCTGTAGCTCCTAAATTCTTTCAGAATCCCGTCTGCTGGCTTGTGTGAACTTGCAACCGTGTTATTTGTGTTATAAAATGCCATCAGTGTTAAACAATCTAAAATATTGGTTTGTTGGCCATGTGAGGGCAGATTTCAAGGTTTTGATTTTGACATATAAAACATGAAGTAGTTGTGCTCTTCCTTATCTTGCTAAAGTGGCTTTATGTACCGGCGTGTGCCCTCCAGTCTCAAGGTGCTGCTTTGGTTTGGAACAGGCTATCAGCCAGTAACAAACAGGCAGACATATTTGAAATTTTCAAATCATTTTCTAGTGTTTATAACTGATGAACTAGTTACGCCCACCAAGGACGTAATAAAATCATTGGCATTTATTTGTCAGTCTGTTAGCAGTATTACGTCAAAACTACTGGACGGATTTTGAAGAAATTTTCACCAGACAGAAATTAGGCCATAGAAGACTCCACTGAATTTTGTAGGTGATCCAGATCCAGATCCTGGATCAAGATTTCACTTTATATATGCTTTGAAGGATTACGTCAAAACTACCTCACGGATTTTGATTAAATTTTCACCACATATAGATGTTAGGCCATGGAAGACTCCACTGAATTTTGGAGGTGATCCGGATCCAGATTGGCGGACATAAAAATTCTCAGTTTGCTCTTGTTCCAAGTGCATTGTAATTTATTCTTTATAATGACCAACAGTATGTTGTTGGTTTTATCATCTTGCGCCTCAGTGAAGTAGCAAAAGCAGGACATTGTTTTCACTGGCACGCACGTGCGTGTGTGTGTGTGTGTGTGTGTGTGTGTGTGTGTGTGTGTGTGTGTGTGTGTGTGTGTGTGTGTGTGTGTGTGTGTGTGTGTGTGTGTGTGTGTGTGTGTGTGTGTGTGTGTGTGTGTGTGTGTGTGTGTGTGTGTACAAAATAACTCAAAATGGCATGACAGATTCCCTTTAAACTTGGTGGTGGATATTTAGAGGTGATTAGATTTTGGAGTCTTTTGGTCAAAGGTCAAGGAAAACATGGTCTTAAAAACACCTTTTTTTGTACATCTCAAAAACCAAGACATGTAGATGGGTGATCTAAAACATATATTGATCAGCAAAATAATTGTGATTGATTAGAATGAATGACTTCATAATGAAGTCACACAGAAGTCATATGATGATGTCATGCAGCTTCAAAAACATCATGAGAGACATTTGTGTCATGGCGTGTAGATTGTGTAGGGTATGCAACGGTCTTCTGATGTCTTTTATTTGACTGGTTTTGTTGTTTGTTTACAAATATGTGTTTTAATGTTTATCTAAATTCGGTTTTAATTGTAAAGTACTTTGTATGCGTTTGAAAACGCTTTATAAATATACTTATTTAGTAATAATATGAGCTTCGTGCCGTGCAAATCCGGTGTCACAGACCGAACAGTCCCCCTAAAAATCGCTCCCCCCGATGATGCGGTTCACAGATTAACACCTCGTTTCTGCTTCAAACTGCACTCCAGTCATCATCTGTCTCAGCGACAGATATCTGAAGCTTTTGTACAACAATCATTTCCACATAAATTCAGCATTATTTCATCATAAAAGGCGGCAGAAGCGATCAGAGTGCCACAGCTAAATGAGCTGCTAGCTGATGCGCTCACTGCACGTCAGACATTTCAAAGTGTCAGGGAATTTCATCTCGTTTCTGCTTAAAACAGCCTTGTTTCTGCTTAAAATTGACTTTAGAATGATTTAAGAGGTTTTACCTTTATCATCTGATGGTTAATAATCCCATTAATCCATTTGATCACTTTGGGTGAAGAGACTCCGTCTCAGATGTGCTGCTGCTGGCTGAAATGACACATGCACAGATGCAAAAGGCGGACCAATTTTTTAGGGGCGGACCGTTCGGTCTGCTACACCGGAAATGGCACAAAAAATCTGCCCATAGGGGAAAAAGCCACAAACCGATGGTAGATGAAGCCACAAACCGGAAATGGCACAAAAAAAATCTGCCCATGGCAGATGAAGCTGCAGGGGGTAAAAGCGCTGTAATTAGGGGGTCTGGGGGGTGGAGCCCCCGCAGAAGCTGAAAGGCAAAAAAAGAAAAATGCTTAAAAAGGTGGGGGTCCTGGGGGGGGGGCTCCCCCAGAAGCCAAAGGGGGGAAAATATATATATATATATTTTTTAAGCTGGTGGGGGCACATCCAGAAACTGAAAGGTTTTAGCCATGCTCATACTCCATCGAAGCAATTCCTAAAAAAAAAAAAAAAATGACATGGTGAGATGCTGAAGACCTTCGCTCCTCATGTCAGTGACATATACATATTAATAACAGTCATAAAATATTTATGTGTATAGCACTTTATGATAGCACTTGCCAATATCTTTGCAAAAGAACAACGGTTCAAGTCTTTAGGGTCCCAGTGTCGCAGACCAAACAGTTCCACCCTAAAAATTACCCCCCACCTCCACTGTGCATGCGTCATTTCAGAGCTCAGCCACTTGTCTAAGATAGAGTCTCTTCACCTAAAGCGATCAAATGGATTAATGGGATTATTAACCATCAGTTGACCAAGTAAAACCTCTTAAATCATTCTAAAGTCAATTTTAAGCAGAAAGGAGGCCGTTTTAAGTAGGAACGAGGCGATATTCGCTGACGCTTTGAAATGACCGACGGGCAGTGAACGCATCAGCTAGCAGCTCGTGTAGCCGCGGCGCTCTGATCGCTTCCTCCGCCTTTTATGATGAAATAATGCTGAATTCATGTGGAAATGATTGTTGTACAAAAACTTCAGATATCTGTCGCTGAGATAGATGATGACAGGAGTGCAGTTTGAAGCAGAAACAAGGTGATAATCGGTGATCCGCGGCTAATGACGCATGCGCAGTGAAGGCAGGGCGGACTAATTTTTAGTGGGGGACCATTCAGTCGGCGACACCGGTGCTGCCTGTCTCGCTGTATGGTTGCGAGACTAAAGGGACGACTGGATGTCTTTGGTACTTGGTCTCTTCGGAGGATCCTTGGGTATCGACTTTGTATCAAACGAGTGTGACTAAGAGAGACTATGATAAGTATCACTTGCACTGTGAGGGAGCGTCAGCTGCGACATTTTGGCCATGTGGCCTGTGTCTGTGTGTGTGAGATCCAGTACACAGGTGTTGAGGACCCCAGCAGCTGGAGAAGGCCAAGGGGACACCCATGTTTCACCTGGCTGCAACAAATAGATGACTATTTTAGAGATGTGGTAATGGACCAGTTGTCTGCCTTGGTGGTTGTCATCTGAGATCCAAGGCGGTTACGTGGTGTTGTGGATGGGGCAAAGTGCAGCACAACTGCATGCTCCCAGACTTGACTTGCTCTTTACGGAGACATTTCTGAATGCACTTGCTTGTGCTCTCTCTCTCACGGATCTTATTCAGTGTGTACCTAGCTTATCGCCCTCACTTTCTTTTTCGAGTGCAGCTAAATTCATACAGAATCCATTCTGCTGGCTTATGTGGATGTATGACATGTCATTTGACTTTTAGAATGTAACGATTCGTGACTGTTTTCTTCTCACATTTGATACATTTATGAGCGTGCACTCTCTCTTTCGCGGATCCTGTTCACTGCTTACCGAGATCAACCATTTCAATTAAGTTCAGTTTATTTGTACGAGGTCTATTAGATAATAAAACGACCCTTTTATTTTTTTTTTAACTATATGGATTTGAATGACATGCGATTACACCAATCATGCTTGAACCCTTGTGCGCATGCGTGAGTTTTTTCACGCGTGTCGGTGACGTCATTTCCCTATGGGCAGGCCTTGAGTGAGATGTGGTCCCGCCCTCTCGGCTGAATTGCTTTGTTTCACATGCTGCTCGAGACGGCGCGCGTTGCTTTATCAACATTTTTTCTGGACCTGTGAGGAATATCCGAGTGGACACTATTCGAGAAATTAAGATGGTTTTCGATGAAAAGTTTAACGGCTGATGAGAGATTATGGGGTGTTTCTGTCGGTGTAAGGACTTCCCACAGAGCAGGACGTCGTGCAGCGCTTCCAGGCGCCGTCGTCGGCCTGTTTCGACCTGAAAACATCCTAATCTAAGGCTTAATTCACCCAGGACGTCATGAGAGAACAGAGAAGATTCAGAAGAGGCCGGCATGAGGACTTTATGCGGACATTCCACTGTTTAAGGACATTTTTTAATGAAAGACATTCGGGCAAATTCACCGAGTCGTTTCCGTGACGACTCGGCAAATCTGTGTGCGCCGCGACAGGAAAAACACCTCCGTGTAAAATTCAGGTGGCTTTTGATGGCTTTCAACAAGTGAGTAACTGAGAAATTGTTTAACAGCTTGGGCATGTTCCAACTTGCCCGTTAAGGTTTCCAACAGAGGTGTTTTTCCTGTCGCGACCCCCCGCGATCGGATCCGGCCCGACATGCGACTCTGCCCGCACGTTCTTTCATTACAAAATGTCCGTTAACAATAAACTCATGCCGACTTCTTCTGAAAGTTCTCTGTTCTCTGACGACTTACTGGGTCAACAGAGCCTGAAATGTGAAAGTTTTCAACTTGAAACAGCGAGACGCTGCCGCCTCGAAGTGCAGATCGCCGTCAGGCACCGTGGGCCGTCCTTACGGCGACACTACCAGACCAAAATCTCTCATCAGCCGTTAAAAATGTTACCGAAAACCAGCTGAATTTATCGAATGGTGTCCACTCAGTTGTGCCTTACAGTTTTGAAAAAAGTTTGAACAAACAAAGCAGCAGTCTCTGAGCCATTCCTAAACTATGAAAAAATCGACGAGAGGGTGGACCACTCCTCACTCAAAGACTGCCCACAGGCGAATGACGTAACCGACAGGCGTGAAAAAACTCTTGCATGCCCACAAGGGTTCAAGCATGTCTGATGTAACCACACGTGATTCAAATCCATATGGTTTTTGAAAAAAATAATAAGGTCGGATACTTTTCTAATAGACCTCGTATAGCGCAAAATCACAGCAATGCTGCCTCAAGTCGCTTCACTCGTGTAAGGCCCTTTTCCTTCTCTTTCTTTTTAAGGTATGACTGCCTTATTTGACTTTTAGAATGTAACCACTATGATGGCTTCCTTCTCTGATTTCATACTTTTCTGTGCTGGAAGTGTCTGTCGGTCCTCCTGACAGTCACATTTTCGTGACTTTTTTTTTTTTTTTTTTTTTTTTAACTATTTCTAACCCTCTCCCACTCCTGATCTACTCCATCAAAGTTCATGAGATGTGAACTTAGCTCATTGGCTGCCCTGATAGCACGGTGGAGTGACCTTGTTGCCTCACACCAAGAAGGTCATGGGTTTGATTCCCACCTGTGGCCTTTCTGTGTGGAGTTTGCGTGGGTTTTCGCCGGATGCTCCAGTTGCAGATTAGGTGAACTGAAAGCTTTATATTTGTCCAGGTCTCCCTTGCAAAAGAGGTCTCCATCTCAATGAAACTAACCTGGTTATATATATATATAAATAAAATATTAAAACGATACCTCATGCTTCATGTTAAAAATTAGTCTGATGTAAATGCAAAGCTCCGTTAACTTGGTGAGTTACAACATGATTTTTTTTTAATTATTGCGTTAAAAACCTGGATGCCATCGACTCATTTTAGAGTCACTGTATATTTTTTACAAAGATACATGCCTAGACTTTTCCAAATCTTTTTTGGGGGGCTGTATACTACATTATCAAATTTGAATTCATGTAAAGAACCTTTAAAAAACACATTAAGTCACTATACTGTTGGAATATAACAGTTTTAATCCAGAAACCAAGATTTTTAAACTCTTACAGCTAAACCTGAGACATTTTTGCTCTGTTTGAAAAACGCAATAATGGCGCCTTTAAACTAGTATGAAGCATTGTTAAAATGGGTTAAAACACATCAAACTAGCATATCCTTCATGTAGAAGAGCTTCAAACTTGGATTTTCCCACTTGCACATTCTAAAAAAATATATAAAATAATAATAATTTTAAAATTTGTATTTATTTCCCACTCACGCAACCTTTACTGGGGGACAAGACACGTAATCATGTAATCTGCGTGTAGTCTCAGTCTACCCAGCTGTAAAAATAGGTACCAGCCTTGTCTGGGGAAGCAATGTGAGGCATCATTGTAAAGTGCTTTGAGCATCTGCTGGATGGGAAAAGTGCTACAGAGATGCAGTCTGTCCATCCTTCCTACTTAATTGAGTTCTGTCAACCAGTCCCACAAAAGCCTTTCTGCTGTGATAGTTTAAGACACCTGAAATCTGAAGTTGCATTAGATTTGAGCCCCCCCGGCACCTTTTTTGGCACTCACGAAAATTGTTTAAAAAAAAAAATAAATAAATAAAATTATTGGCTGTCATATTTGAAATGTCTCTTAAACTATATTCTGTTTTTCCTCATCACACTTTTTTATGTGTATAAGCCAATATCTAAAAGTTAAAAAAGAAGAAATTAAGTGATGTATCAGTGCAATTACAAAAAAAAAAAAACAAACACTGGGTGAATGTTAACAGTTTTCTTCCTTCGTAGTGTAACTACTGACTTTTATGAGTCAAATCTACTGCTAATAGCTGTTTGATGTGGATTAACATGCTCCATTACCCTAATGTACCAACACTGCCAGAATCACCATAGCACACATGCATGTGCACACACACGCACACACACACACACACACACACACACACAGACACACACACACACACACACACACACACACACACACACACACACACACACTGCTCCATCCAAATCTCCCCCCTCACAACTTCATCCAGCATTCCCATCAATGGACACGAGGCCTGACTGGAATGGCCTAATTCTGGGGGATAATTCATGGATAATTTTGGGATAATCTCCAGCAAACCATTCGGAGCGCTGCCACCCAGTTTGCCCGCAGCCTGATTACCAGCCTCAGAAAGCCAGACACTTGTACTGACCAGCACAGCCAGCAACCACTTTGCTGCCTGCAAATAAACACAAACAAACAGGCACCTCCAGAAGGGGAGCATGCAGTGTGCAGGTCACTGAAGCACACCATTCTGAAGCATATCAATGCAGACAGAGTTACACTGGCTGTGATTGCCACCTTGTGGCCACATGAAGCTTGTCTTTAATTATTTTATTTTTTTTATGTTTTCCCTCAGAAAAGTCACTTTCTGTATGTAGCTGCTACACTGACTGTTCAAGGTGGAAAAATAATAATAATAAAAATAGTGTCCAAATATTTGCACTTCTGATCAACCTTCAAACAGATGGGTGCTTCTTGTTAAATATGAAATTTAAATGAAATGACTTTTACCTTTTGGAACCACTGACCTAAACAAATCAATATGGCTTGTGAAATATCCTTGCAGGCCAAATAAGCCAGTAGTTTGACCCCATTGCTTTAAATTAGTCTGCTTGCCGTTTAGTCCAAACAGCATTTAAACAGTGTTGCATCTGTGTAACCCTTATGTGCACATAAATGCAATGTTCTCCTTAAGATTTTTGCATTGTTAAGATGTTTAATAGCTGAATGCATGCAAGCTGACAGTATCTGCAAGTTGTTATTTGGTGATCAAAACTACATGTTGGTGAGCAAAATGTCTGAGGTGCAGGAAGAGCTGTAGTCTCCTTTCATCTGCTGATAACTACTGACATCTAGTGGCTGCACCCAAAACACAAAGCTGACATTAATTGAGTTTAAAAAGCAGTATAATCCTCATAGAAAATATTTCCATCTCCTATCATTTGTACCTTAAACAGCATTTTCTGAATCTTTTACTGCACTTCTAAGACATCCTATGACATGTCTACAAAACTGCATAAACATGTATAGAAATGAGTGTGTGAGTTTGATACACAATTGAATTCTTTTTAAATAAAGCCTTAAACTAGCAAAAATGTAATTTGTTTAAACAGAATATGACTTATTTGAAATGAACTATTAAAACATATCTAGCCTGAGAGTTAAATAACTGCTTGTCATTTGGGGAGCACTGAGACATATTTGAAAGTGTTGCTTTGATTAATCACAAAACTAAATGTCCATTACTTATACAATTATTCTGTAAACAAATAACACAAACAGCCTTTAATGTGAATGAGTTGGGGTAGCTAGCTAGTTAGCATTAGCATGGCAACTACACAATAAATTACATATAAAGCAATGTATAAAACATAAACAAACATATATAACATAAAACAGACATGCCAAAGAAACAGAAGAACAAAAAAGGCGCAAGAGGCATATAATAGTACATTAGTTAGATTATTTTTGTTGTTAAATGCTGCATAACATTTACTGCATAAGCCTCTGTGGAATGATGTGAGTAGTCTGAGTGGAAAAACCTTTCCTGAGGTGCAAAGTAGGATTTATTATGGTGGTGGGTTTTTTTGTTTGTTTGTTTTTTCCTTGTTGAAGTTAAAAACTTTATATTTAATGCAGCAGAATGCAAGCATGAGTTACTACTGTGGTGACAGTGTTATGCTAACTTACCGTTTCATGCATGACATGGTGGCAACCCAAAGGTAGATAAACTCACGAAGAAAGTATTTGTACTCTCTCATGAATAAATTGAAATTATAATATGTTCTCAACACATTTTAAACGTTGGAAGGGCATAATTATATTAAACAACTTTAAAAAAAAACAACAAAAAAAAACGATAGCTTCCATAAGCTAGCATAGAGAGCGACTACTTGAACTAGCTAGAAGAGGAGAGTAACTCATCAATAAGAAAGCCTTATTTGTGCTACCAGTATTGTATAACTGAACAAACTGCTAGTTCATTTCTGAGCACTTTAATTGAAGTGAGATGAGGCTTCCTGTGTGGTTAAAATGAACTAACATCTAAGAAGTCTGTGCACCAGTATTTTTGGTGAATGAAAAGTTCACATTAGTTAATTTGCATGTTAGCACTAGTTAGCAGGTAATGATAGCCAAGTAGCTATAGACAACTTTAGCTGCACTGATCGTGTTTTGGTTATTGAGGCTATACAGGAGTCAGTTTTTAGCACCCACACACAGGTCACCAGTGTCAGAGTCATCGCCCAGTCTGCAAAAATATGCATTAATCAGTTTACCGAGCTTGTTAGCCTTAGCTAGCTTGGAAACATGCCGGTCTTGCCAATTCCCCACCACTTTACTCATTTATGGGTTGACTGGGAGTTCGGCGGAGTCACATACTGTCAAGATGGCGATATTTAGAGGTACTCCACGTGAGCTTCAAAGATGCTTTTCAGAAAACCAATGGGTGATGTCACAGAGGGTTTGTCCAGTGTATATACAGACTGTGTGCAACACAGACAGGTGGACAGTGATAACAAATCAATCAGAGGACACCTCCATTCAACTTCATCATATTGTGTATTTACATATTGAACATAGTTGCAGTGTGATGGCATTGGTGCAAGTATGTAAATTGTTAACACTGGTTAAGATCCACTTTTACTGGATTTGTTGGCAATAACACTCACATTGTTTGTACCATAACTGTTGTATTGCTGAGAAAAAGTTGCACATTGTAACCAACTTTGATCGGTATTACGTGATGCAAGCAAATTAAGTGGACGTCATCTCAGACGTGAGATTACATTATTCTTTTACTTTATGTACGTGCAGTCCAAATATTTTTAGTTTTTTCACAGGGTGCATGCAAAAACAGGTGTCTTTGCAGAGGTACTCACCACAAGTTCAAACATCTTGAGCTCCAAATCAAGAAAACCAGAACTGTTTTGAGTTGCATTAAGTTTGTATTGATCATGTCCTCAATACCATCTTCTTTACTCTGTTATCCCAAAAAGCTCTTAAAAGGAAGCAAGTGGAGGAAGTAGAAGAAGAAGAAGAAGAAAAAAAAAAGAAAAAGACTTTCCTGAATTCAGTTTCCAGTGCTCTTGCTGTGGGTAGATGTTAGGATCCCCTCCACACATCCAGCACGTTTGGATCCTCGTTGTGCAGAGAAACTCACTTCTTCAGAGTTACGCTACGGTTAAAGGTCCTCAACTCGTCAAAATAACTTGCAGCGGCAGCGATCAACTGAAGCGTCCGAGAGGCACGACGCCTCACCTGTACTTCCCTCGGCCATCCATCGTGTCTCCAGGCGGTGAAAACCATCCTGTCAGTTTTATACTCCTGCACTGTTCTGCTCTCCCCTCGCCTATGACACACTCAGTGCTCCATCTGCACTTGACCAATCCACTCCATCAGCTCTACCACTTCTCCACTCCACAGATTTGCACAGTGCAACCTATTCCATTTTCACTGCACTCTCCCTCACTTGTCATCCATCGCCGCCGTACCGGTCACCTGTAGTACTCAAAACCATTTGCCAATCTCCTGCTCTCGTCGCCTCGTTCTTATCTGGTCTATCTCTCCTGCTCCCCTCATTTTCACCTCCCTCACTCACATTTAGTCCTTTCACTTCCTCTGCCCAGCCATTACCAATTTTCTCTGACCCGCTATTTACGTTAGCCCCTACTCTTCCTCCTCGTGCTTGCCTCTGCCGATCCTCCTTATATATCCTCAGCCTTCGCATTGCCTTCTCCCCATTCCAGCGGCATGAATATATTATTATCTACACAATGGGTCCTGCTTATTGTTTATGAATTACCAGCCTTGCGGCCAAACAAAGCCTATTTTCATAAGAAACCTCCATTTCATTTCAGCTCCAATTAGATTGGGGGGCTAAAGAATAGGAGTCCTCAGGCCTCAGCCCCTAAGGATGGCAGGTCCATTCAGCTTCATTCAATGGGGCCTTATTGCTTTCCCATACAAAAGAGCACGTGGAGGGGCTTTCAGACTGAAACACCAACCAAAAATGACTGGGAGACAGTACTGTACAATAACAAATCTTTAAAGAAAGGACACTGAGTGCTTATCCTCCCATCCATCAATTCATCCCTCACTCTCTGCTTTCTTTTTCTTCTCCTCCTCTGTTCGTATAATGTAAGACCTGGACATTAATGACAGACAGTTGAAAGAGAAAGGGAGTGAAAGAATGAGGGGAAGAAAGAGGCAAAGCAGCTCAGTTTTTCACAATACATGTCAAGTCTAAATGATCACTGGCTGCTGAATAGACAGAGGGAAGGGGAAAAGAAGTGAGCGTGCGTGTGTGGGTACAGCTGATTGATTCCCTGCTTTGAAAAGAGAAGGGAAAAAAAAGGAGAGAACACAAGAGGGAGAGAGGAAGACCTTGATGCTTTTTCTGAGCTTCACAATAGTCGGCGGAGGAAGCGGGAGGGGGCTGCGTCTGAGTCGTATTGTGGCGGGCCCGCTCTGACGAGCTGTCAGTCTGTCCCGGGAAAAAGAGACTGAGAGACTGAAGACGGGCTGAAGCAGGTCAGACACGTGATAACACACGTCTGCCTCTCTTAAGTCATGAGTTTTTCCATCTGTGAGATACTGAAGAATGTCGCCATAACGCTTCCTGCTCCAAACGCATACCTCAACCTTAAAAATCAGACATTCAGTTTCACGGGGTCAGATTCCGTCCACGCAGTCAGGTCAGAGCCACTTTATCTGCTCAGATCAGCTTCTCAGGACGACGGCGAATTGCACCTTTGTTTCTTGAATATTCATTCAACGAGAAACAAAGGGAAGCTGTTTTCATTGCTAAAGAGCGGATAAGGTGAGAGTCCCAGTGAAAAGGTTGACATCTGCTGTTATTCCTGCAACAACGGCAGCAGAATGGGATCATCGCCCTACAAAGCTCGTTATTACCGTTATCAGAGCCCACAATAGAATTCAATGAGGTGGCGTAACCACGCACACAAACTTGTGTCACATCAAAGACAAGATTGCACAATAAATGAAAAGTTCACATCTGCATTTTCAGATGACTTTCAAATGCATTTTCATTTCTATTGCATGTTCAGATCAAGTAATATAATAGTAATGCACGTTCAGAATAAAAGGAATCTAGTCCAGATTCATTTTTAATTTGGGAGTGTATCTGGATAAAGGGACAGAACTGGGACATTTTTAAAGAATGTGCAGGATAACTTGTTTTACTAATGAATCCAAGTTCAAGTCCGACCACGATAGACATATGATGCAGGACATTAAGAATTCAAGGTTTTCTCTTATTACAATTTCTAAAATGACCATAAATTATCACTTTTAATTACAGCTTTCTGTTACCTGAGGCACCCAAGTGGTAACATAACTAGGGTTGCCACCCGTCCCTTAAAATATAGAATTGCCCTTTATTTGACAATTAATTGTTGTGTTCCGTATTTTCATAAATGTCACACTCACACACACTCATCAAAAGTGAATAATGAACAAGATAAAATACAGGAAATATTAAGGGGCTAAAGTCATCTCTGCACTTTGTGTCAGGTCCTGTAGCGAGAACCCGACACGAGGTACAGCGGATAGATCTGACTTTCACGGCTGCATCTCCATGTGTCCACCTTTCTGGTCCTGTCACAGGTTGCCTGGCATGTCTACACCTGAAACTCCACCACATCCAAAGAAGAAAAAACATTTGCAAATGGGCCGAAGTGAGTGGGAAGAGAACCCCTGGCTTGACAGCGTTAGTGTCAATGGGCACAAGGCAAACAAGTATTTTTATTTTTTTATTTCCTATTAAAGTAAAAACATCCTCACTTTAAAGATTAAAATTATTGGTCTGTTTTCCTTAATATTTGTGTTTATTATTGCAACTTCAGTGACTGCAGTTTACTATTAACAGTTTTGTGTTAATAAAGCACTTAAAGCTTTAAGTATGACAAACTGCATTTTTCAGAATTAAATATACCACACCTTGGGTGGTGGTAGTGGCCCTGAGGAGCCGTGGTGGACATCCTTTATTTTCATTTCTAAAAGGTGGCAACCCTAAACATACCACACGGCAAAAATGTAGTAGCTGGCATTCTCTCACAATGGAAACATCCTCCTTATCAGAGTCTCCTTAACTAACCATTCATTTGACACAAAGTAATTCTAGCAGAGACCAAAGTACCAAAGATGTCCAGTCATCACTTTAGGTCACTGGTTGGTGTCCCAAGACTGACAACTACACAGTAAGACAGAAGCCCCAGGACCTAGAAGACTTGGACCTTTGTTCTCCTGCAAAGATATCAGCATTGCCAAACACCTCTGTCCAGGGACCTCAAGAGTCCCCAAGTTCTTCCCAGACATCTCTTGAGGCTGCGGATTCAGAGACGTGAATGTCTCTCTAAGTTCAACACTTTTATGACACTTCTGATGTTAAGGAATTCATTGAAAGCCTGGATCTTAAGTCTTAATCGAAGATCATTACAAACCCAGACACTCTGATTCCCCACTCAGCTTCTCTAGTAGTGCAATCCTGGAATGATACCATGATCTGTAGAGTCAAGGTTCGAAAACTAGAGGTGGGTGGATCGATCCTAATATCGATACCAACGCTGGTATTGATACTGAACATTCCTCATGTAAAAAGATCGATACTCAGGCTTTTTTCTCTCCCACACGCACTGACTGCTGCACACGCAGATTCATCAAAGTCTACTCTGTAAGAGTAGCGCTGCGCTGTCACACAACATGGAGCAGCACACTCTTGTATTGTGGTTTGTCAGCCCTCTACGTAGGAGATTTTGTTTTAAGTTGTGTTAAGTGATATTTTTTTAAACAAAAATGTTGATGTGATAATAAAGTATTTTGTTGTTACGTGCAATGTTTGGCGAAATTCTATCCTAGGTCTTTTGGATCCTTTGGATCTATGAAGCTTAAATATGAAAAAGTATCGGTATCGGCAATACTGGGCCTGTATTTAATTGGTATCGGATCAATACCAAAATTCCCAGTATCGCCCACCTCTATCGAAAACCTTCACTGCCACAACAAAGCCACCGTTCTCCTCAACCCTACCAAACTCCCCGTCCATGCACATGACTGAGCAGTCGAACGTTAATTACGTTTGACGATATTTCTGAATTTCACTTATTACACATATACTAAGGTGAGACATAATGTTTTTGTTGTGTGTGCATGTTAGACTTAAAAGCAAACAGTTCACAACCAACCTTCTAAAAACAATTTTAATTCTCCTGAAGGTCAAAGGCTCATATTTTAGCAGTATTTACATTATAGAATACATTTTCCCTATCTTTCTTTTGGAATGCCAGAAAGAAGGTCAAACTGTAAAGTGGTCAAACAATGCAATGGTTAAAAATTAATGCAAAAGGTTTGTTTACCTAGCAAAGGCCTTATGACAGGCTAGAAAGACACCAAGCTGGAAGTCAGGGATAACATATCCCCACAATTTAAAAAACATTAAATAAGATTACATAATGGCAAGATTCCAGTTCTCACGCATGCAGTCTAGGTGACGATGAACACGATTAAAGTGCCACATACTAAGTACCACCTGATAGTGTACCTCTCCATGACTGTCAACAAAGTCCTCTAATTGCGGTTTCCGCATTACAGCTAAAATACACTGATGAATATTGGAGGTACCACGCTGAATATTTATGATGTCCATACCTTCTCCGTTTGGTGTTTTAGGAATGTTATTGAGGAATAGAATGTGCAGTTTGTTCCACACCACTTCCCAGTAATTCCCAGCTCTTCCCAGACTGGAGGTAAGAACAAACACATCCGCACACAGATGCACCCTTGCTCGCCCAATCGCGCACACAACCTCAACGTGTGAGCAAAGCCACGTTTCGTTCCTCGACTCCAAGGCACTCCACTTCGTCACAAGTTTGTCTCATCCCACACGGGGTCATTTATGCTCTTCAGCACCCTTCTCACAACCTTCTGGAGATCCTTCCGTGCTCTCTGCTCTTCTTCCATCGATCTTTTCATCTTCTTGTTGTCCTGGGAGAAAACATACTCTTGTCATTTTGGATGTTGGAAGTGGAATCTCTGAAACATCCCATCCTACGCCAGACTCACGAACCATCATTATAAACATTCACCTGTTTTAGCTCTTGAACTTCATCCCTCAGGGCGTACACCACATCCACCAAGCTCCTTCAAGATAAAGACATTGACTGGTTAATACATCAGTGCACATAATTTGAATCTTTGTGAGGATGCATTTTGTTTTGGTAGAGCATTTGGACCAAACTTGATGGAATGACTGCGATTTAGCCAAAGTGATTTGGAGAAAAATTGGTTGTAAGTCAAAATCATAAGCTGAGGTCAAATTTTGGGCTCAGTGACTACACATGCACACTCACAGACACAACACTAATTCTTAACTCAATGAGGAATATTTACTTAGAATGGCTATTACATATGACGAATTATACCTGTGGTCGCACACTAACATCAGAAGTCCTATCTATTACCTTTCTGCTGGTAATAATAAATTTAATTTATAATGCACTTTACATTTACAATAAATCTCAAAGTGCTACAGTAATTAAAAGGAAAGATTGATCAAAACAGAAAAAAAGTAGGCAGATTATTAAAGCAATCATTGAAACATAAAGTAGTATCCATCCATCCATTTTCTTCCGCTTTATCCGGAGTCGGGTCGCGGGGGCAACAGCTCAAGCAAAGCCGCCCAGACCTCCCGATCCACACACACCTCCCCCAGCTCCTCCGGGGGAACCCCAAGGCGTTCCCAAGCCAGCCGAGAGATGTAATCCTTCCAGCGTGTCCTGGGTCTTCCCCGGGGCCTCCTCCCAATGGGACGTGCCTGGAACACCTCTCCAGCGAGGCGTCCAGGGGGCATCCGAAAAAGATGCCCGAGCCACCTCAACTGACTCCTTTCAACGTGGAGGAGCAGCGGCTCAACTCCGAGCTACTCCCGAGTGACCGAGCTCCTCACCCTATCTCTAAGGGAGCGCCCAGCCACCCTGCGGAGGAAACTCATCTCGGCCGCTTGTACCCGCGATCTCGTTCTTTCGGTCATAAGCCAAATCTCTTGACCATAGGTGAGGATCGGAACGTACATCGATCGGTAAATCGAGAGCTTTACCCCCCTACTCAGCTCTCTCTTCACCACGACGGTACGATACAGCGACCGCATCACTGCAGACACTGCACCGATCCGTCTATCGATCTCACGCTCCATCCGTCCCTCACTCGTGAACAAGACCCTGAGATACTTAAACTCCTCCACTTGAGGCAAGGACACTCCACCGACCTGAAGAGGGCAAAGCACCTCTTTCCGGTCGAGAACCATGGCCTCGGATTTGGAGGTGCTGATTTTCATCCCGGACTCTTCACACTTGGCTGCAAACCGCCCCAGTGCACGCTGAAGGTCCTGATTTGACAAAGCCAACAGAACCACATCGTCCGCAAACAGCAGAGACGAGATTCTGTGGTTCCCAAACCAGACCCCCTCTACACCCTGGCTGCACCTAGAAATTCTGTCCATAAAAATAATGAACAGAACCGGTGACAAAGGGCAGCCCTGGCGGAGGCCAACGTGCACTGGAAACAGGTTTGACTTACTACTGGCAATGCGAACCAAGCTCCTGCTGCGGTCGTACAGGGACCGGATAGCCCTTAGCAAAGGACCCCGGACCCCGTACTCCCGGAGCACTCCCCACAGGGTGCGCCGAGGGACACGGTCGAATGCCTTCTCCAGATCCACAAAACACATGTGGACTGGTTGGGCAAACTCCCATGAACCCTCGAGCACCCGATGGAGCGTGTAGAGCTGGTCCAGTGTGCCGCGACCAGGACGAAAACCACACTGCTCCTCCTGAATCTGAGGTTCGACCATCGGTCGAATTCTCCTCTCCAGTACTCTGGAATAGACCTTACCGGGGAGGCTGAGGAGTGTGATCCCCCTATAGTTGGAACACACCCTCCGGTCCCCCTTCTTAAACAGAGGGACCACCACCCCGGTCTGCCAATCCAGAGGCACTGTCCCCGATCGCCACGCAATGTTGCAGAGGCGTGTCAGCCAAGACAGTCCCACAACATCCAGAGACTTAAGGTAGTCAGGATGGACTTCATCCACCCCAGGAACCTTGCCACCGAGGAGCTTTCTAACCACCTCGGTGACTTCTGCCTGGGTAATGGATGAGTCCGCCTCTGGGTCCCCAGTCTCTGCCTCCTCTTCGGAAGACGTGACGATGGAATTGAGGAGATCCTCGAAGTACTCCTTCCACCGCCCAACAACATCCCCAGTCAGGGTCAACAGCTCCCCACCTGCACCGTAAACAGTGCCGGTGGAGAGCTGCTTCCGCCTCCTGAGGCATCGGACGGTTTGCCAGAATCTCTTCGAGGCCGACCGATAGTCCTCCTCCATAGCCTCCCCGAATTCTTCCCAGACCCGAGTTTTTGCCCCTGCGACCGCACGGGCTGCGGCACGCTTGGCCTGCCGGTGCCTGTCAGCTGCCTCTGGGGTCCCACCTACCAACAAAGATAAGTAGGACTCCTTCAGCTTGACGGCATCCCTTACTTCCGGTGTCCACCACCGGGTTCGGGGACTGCCGCCGCGACAGGCATCAGAGACCTTGTGACCACAGCTACGAGCGGCCGCATCAACAATGGAGGTGGACAACATGGTCCACTTGGACTCCATGTCTCCAACCTCCCCCGGGATCTGGTTGAAGCTCTCCCGGAGGTGGGAGTTGAAGACCTCCCTGACAGAGGGTTCCGCCAGTCGTTCTCAGCAGACCCTCACGATACGTTTGGGCCTGCCAGGTCTGACCGGCTTCCTCCCCTCCCAGCAGATCCAACTCACCACCAGGTGGTGATCGGTCGACAGCTCTGCCCCTCTCTTTACTCAAGTGTCCGAGACACGTGGCCGAAGGTCAGATGATACGACTACAAAGTCGATCATCGACCTCTGGCTCAGGGTGTCCTGGTGCCATGTGCACTTATGGACACCCTTGTGCTCGAACATGGTGTTCGTGATGGACAAACTGTGACTAGCACAGAAGTCCAACAACTGAACACCACTCAGGTTCAGATCGGGGAGGCCGTGCTTCCCGATCACCCCCCTCCAGGTCTCACTGTCGCCGCCCACTTGGGCGTTGAAATCAGAACCTCCATGACCAGTGAAAGATCAAGGACCGAGACGTCGCCCGGTATGGCGGAGCCGGGGTCCTACCCTGGAGCCAGGCCCGGGGTTGGGGCTCGCGCGCAAGCGCCTGGTGGTCGGGCCTTAGCCCATGGAGCCCGGCCGGGCTCAGCCCGAAGGAGCAACGTGGGCCCGCCCTCCTGTGGGTTCACCACCTGCAGAGGGGGCCATGGGGGTCGGGTGCAGAGAGGATTGGGTGGCGGTCGAGGGCGGGTGGCCCAGCGGCCCGGTCCATGCTCACAGCCCCTGGCTGTTGGGACGTGGAATGTCACCTCGCTGGGGGGCAAGGAGCCTGAGCTTGTGCGGGAGGTTGAGAGATACTGACTAGAGATAGTCGGGCTCACCTCCACGCACAGCATGGGCTCTGGTACCCAACTCCTGGAGAGGGGCTGGACGCTTCATTTTTCTGGCGTTGCCCACATAAAGTAGTAAAAATTTAAAAATCAATTAAAACATCGGGTAAAAAGAAAAGTTTTAAGGCCCTTCTTGAAAGATTCCACAGTCACATGATCTTTCACCTTAGGTGACCCTGAAAGGTCAAACTCAAAATCAAAACGGTTTAACTCAATCTGTCTGAAGCCAATATGCCTTAAGCATGGTAGGACTGTGTGTTAGGTGAAGACGAAGTAGTTAAATTTTGGATAGACTAAATTTTGGACAAGACCACACGGAACCAAATATTATAACATCACAAAGAATGAATTTGCATTACTTGGTGTCAGACACGTAAGGCACAGGTGTTGCCTTCTTTGAGTCCCCCTTCTTGTTTGTGCACATAATTTGGTTTGGTCAAGAATGATTTGCAATGTTAAAAAATAAATAAATACAACAAAATAAACAAAATTTCTGGTAAAGTAACTGAAAATTAAGGAAAAGGAGGTGAAATATGTGTCATCTTACTTGTCTTCCACTGCACTCTGTCCATTGCGACTGGGATCCTCCAGTAGAACTTTCTCCTCACCGGAGATGATCACATGCAGTCCTGTTTCCTTTAGCTGCCCTGTTTCAAAACAAAAGACTTCTCATCGATTGTCTCATTTGGGGGTATGGTGGCTCAGTGAATCACCACTGGTAACTTTCTCCTTCAGTCCTGAGAGAGTTATTTAAAAGTTCATTCAAAAACAACTGGACAATTCATCACTCATCCAAGTGACCTCTTCGGTTTAAATTTAGAAGAACTTTAAAAGGTAAATGGACTGCATTTCTTATAGAGCACTTTTCCATCTGATGCAGATGATCAAAGGGCTTTACAATGATGTGTTACATTCGGCAGTTCACACATGTGATGTACAGTGCTCAACTGCACACCAGGAGCAACTTGAGAATTAAGGACTTTGCCCAAGAGACCTTACTGATAGGCATTGTCTGACATTCAGAAACTGAGGATCGTCTGGTCTTGAGCCCTCTTTAACTTCTAGACCATCACCTTCCTCAAAAAGTGAAGAAGTCACCTGAACAAGAACAAGAAGAACAAGGCAACAAGAAGTCTAGTTGCTCCTGAGTAAACTTCTAGAAACCCCCTACCTGGTTAACTGAGAACCTTCACCGAAAAGTCTTGATTGGAGAGATTGAGAAGGCAAGAATCCACCACATATGCAAGAAGGAGTGTGTTAGTAATGCACAGATCAAACATCAGGAAAAAAGTAATAGGAAAGTAGGAAAAAAATAGAAATCCATTCACAGTACACATTCCTGGATCATTTCATTTTCTGAACACCTTCAGGTGTCATTTTCACCAAATCATAACAACAGAAGGGCCACAATTCTAACAAATCACCAGGATCCCAGCATTTAACAAAGGACAGATTTATTTAAAACTCATGATACAGTGTTGGGACTTGTTCACTTCAGACGTATAGAACAAATACACTGAAGGCGTCGTTTGCAGATAAGACACGGTCACACGTGTGAACTGAACACAGCATTAGAGCACACAGGACACTGTTGGCAAGCGGCAGTTTCTTCACCCTGCCTGTCCCAAAGTTTGAATTAATTTCATAAACCACAAAATACACCTGTCACAAAGTATATCACATGATATAATGACAGTGATATTCTCAGCTCAAATACTCAAGTTTGTTTTCTTGCTCTGAGACGGCTAGTATTTACAGAAAAGGTTATGTGCTCTTTTTATTTTTAGTTCTGAAGTTAGATGAGCAGTTCAAATAGAAATGACCCTGTTATCTTTTTCCCCACTTCAATGCTCACAAAACACTAAATGTGAGCATTTACACTATGGATGAGCTTTACAGTAACACTGAATACTTAAGTCTACCTTTAGAATTATACCATACACACTATAGGCAACAACAATCAAAAATACAGAATTAACAGATTCTAAACCCACTCACCCATTTGCATGATTGTGCAAAATTACACTCCATGTCATAATTTCAGGGTAAACTTTTATACAGATCAATACAGTTCAAAGGCAAATCTTATTCTTCTTCCAGGGATCATTTTGTAAACACTGCCATACAGAATAAAATATTAATTTAACAATTCCGTATACAAAATAATAAATACCATCAAGAAATCATTTCAGAAACATGTCGTAAATAACACGGACCAATATATCCCATGTGTCGCTCACATTGCTCTAAGAGGAGACCCAAAGTGGAAGCCAACCTGTACTTATTATACCATTGTTGGAAAAATACTTCTTCATAAAAATAGTCATAAATGTACGAGATGTTTGGGAAGCCTCACAAACCTGACAATGCAAAGTTGTGTCTACTTTATGAAGCTGTAGAATCATTGCTAGCTTGTCGTAATATGCTAAAATACTGACAGTAATTTAGGTGGCAGGACATATACTCTGTCCTATTATGGAAAGACATTCAAAACCAGTATATCAGTGCATCTCTCAACCTCCAAGCATACCCAAAGGAAAAACAAACCCAAAATCCCCTGTAAATAAAGATGGACTGCAGGAAGGCTCCTAAAAAAGTGAAACCAAAATACCTCCATCACCCTCTAGTGGCTGGCTGAAGTACAAGGTATTAGCCCTACAACATCCCCCATGTAAATCAAAGACACAAATCATAATAAAAATTTAAAGTACACACACAACAGATTTTTCACCCACAAAAATTTGTGGGCTTTGTTTTTTGTTTTGTTTTTTGTCACTCCAGTCACTCACATTTCTCAATATTCATCTTTCCAATATTTTACATCATTATTTACTAATAATCTGAAGGTGTGACTGGGATATATTCACCACATAAAGCCAGATATGATGGACAGACACTCACAACCAAAGTGTGGGTTCAGCATCTGCTGCTTTCTAAATAAGTAATTTTATCATCGATAGAGAAGTCAGAGGATTAATTTGATCATTTTGTTTTCCACCACAGAGGTTACATTTTCTCTCTTTTGTTTGGTTGTTCGTGTTTCTCTATTTCAGCAGGATTACACAAAAACATTAAACTTTGCAGTGAAATGAGATGGGTTTTTTAAACAAATACATACAATGTGAAAAACTAAAGAATTTCAATTTGTCATAAATTCCATAGCAGTTCAACTGAGAACCAACTATATTTTAATGGGGTGGGCAATATTACGAAAAATTAATATCACTGTACTTTAAATTTTTTGCAACAGTGATGGTTTTTACGTCACAGTATTACCTTTTGTTCACATTTTAGGAGGGGTAGTCTGGCCAGTCCCTTTATGTAAATATAAAAACATTTTGATCATGTATTAAGTACACAGAATGTGTCATTGTCAACTTAGTGCAGCAGATAACAGAATATTTACAGAGGAATCCTTCAAATCTGGAAAGAAGCACCAAAGTTGGCACAAATACTCCTTAGACATTACTCTTTTGAAAAAACTGAGTAGCCACTTGAATTTTCAGTAGGCGGCCAGGTAGAGGTCAATTGAAGAATTACACAGGGGTCAAAATTTAAAAATGTTTCAATCATATTGAAAGCTATACCACATTATTTGTCTGATCACAACGATACAAAAAAGGTATAGTTTGGACTATCTATGACTGAATGTTATGGAGTTATGGGGTAAAAACAGCAAGAATGGTAACAAAGGTCAGCATTAGTTTGTACAGGGGTCAGATGTTAAAGTTGCTCAGGAGAATGTCTGTGAAAAACACTCAGAACTGTGGCACTGTGGCAAGATGCTTTCCGTAAGATTAAACCTCAAGCACATTAAAATTTAAAATGTATACAAAAACAACCGCTTGTGCACTAACTTAAATAATTTTACTTTAATAATTATCTCATTTAAGCAAGGTTAACCTGAACTATTTTCATTTTCAATTCTGCTCCTTCAAAGTTAAAATCTGGAAGAAAATTTTCAAGAATTATAAATATTTTTTGCTTTATGTTTAACAAATCTGTAGCCGTTTAACTAACACTCCTTAAGGTTTAATCGAGGCTGCAGTGCAAAAGCCGAGTGGTTCACACAACATAATCACCGTTTAAACCATATTTCCGTGACCGGGAAGTTATGTCTTCATGTAAAAAATTACGTTATAGCCAGTTACATCTATAAGAAAAGTATTTAACAGCTATTTTGATTCATGTGGAGTTCAGCAAAATGGGTGTGATGACACCTCTGATCATCACATCCTCAGAGTGCTGATCTGCCAAAATAATTATTGATTTTCCAAATTAATGGACATATGTCTTATTTATTTTTTTATTTCATCTGCATTATTTCTGCTGTTGTCACTGAAAAAGTATTTCTGCCTGTTCTGTTGTGGTGCACTATCACACCAGTGATAACTATGATACTGGTGTACCAGATGGTTGACTGCCTCTCTAGTTTGAATCTCCACATTTTAAGTCCACATGGATTATTTTATACTGTTATGTGATGAGTTGTATGGCTTTCAATTGCCAGATGGACTTTTTTTTTTTTTTTTAACAGTTTATTTAATAAAACTACACATGGTCAGACTTTATTTACAGTCTCTGGCTGAACATGAGATGAATGGAAGCCTGTTGTGTTCTGATTTTAATCACACTTTATATTTTGGAGCTAGAGTGAATTATACTTTCAAACTGGGTCTATTTTTGAAATTCACACACATCTGGTTCAGGTATGATTTCTGCCAAATTTTTATTTTTTTAACAAGTGGACACCTCGACTTAAAAATAAATAAATAAATACATACATACATACATTAAATAATCAGATCTTCCTGTAAGCAGCTACATCTTCAGATGGGCAAGCGTTTCACAATCTTTTCAATTTATCAAGCATAAGTCATGTGGTGTGCAATGAAAATTCTACTTAGGACAAGTTTTAGAATGTCAGTATTAAATTAATTCTTCCAGTCATGGGGGAATATGTGTCTGAAAATACATGTGTGTGTATGTATCTGTGCTATGTTTGAGTATAAATACTCCAAAACTAAATACTGAACAGAACTCAAATGGAAAACAGAAGACACTCCTTCCTCAATTACATCTGAATATCAGACAGGAAAAGCTCAGTCCCCATCTCTCCCTCTCCAGGTTCTCTGTCCCATATATTCCACCCAATTACCCCCCATACATCCACTAACAGAGACCCACATTAACGGTCATTGAAGGGGAGTGGGCACATTCAAGATAAATAAACAAATATGCATATTTACTGCATGATAAATATGGAAAGAGAGAGGAGGCACATAAAAGAGGAAAGCGGCGAAGGCATTACGGAGATGCGTAAATCATTTTGTGACTAGCTGTGAAAAAAAATTAAATAAAAACAGATAAGTTAACAAAAAAAAATTAACAAATAGAAAATAAATAAATAAATTTTAAAAAGTTTCTTTAATACACTGAAGAGAGAAGAGGTAAACCCGCTGTACGTTACGTGACAATACAGCGCTGTAATGCTGTACGTTTCTTTGCGGAGGAGTTTAGTTCTGGTGAGAGATGCAGCTCTTACGCGGCACTGTACCCATCCTATAACTGTGGGTGGTCCACACGGAGTCATAGTCAGAGTCCTCCGAAAGGTCAGAGGTCAATTCTGGCCGTGACACGCTGCTACGGCGGCCTGGCGAGTCCACACAGGACCGGTCCACGTCAGCCAACACGTGGTTGTGCATCAGGTCAGTGCCCTGCCAGGCTGAGGTGGGCGGGGCAAGGTATTGGTGACATGTGTTGGAAGCCAGGAAATGATGGATGACAGCATGAAGAAGTGACAGTACAGAAAAGGGAGGAGGAGGAGGCGAACAACGTAACATGATAAAAGTGAAATGTGGGATGATGGATTCAATTAGAACAGATGGAGTAATTCATTGGGGACAACACATGAGGATTTTTTTTTTTTTTTTTTTAGAAATAATAAATTAATGGAATAATGCCAAAGAGTGAGACATGAAGGAGACAGAAGAAGAAGAAGAAGAGGATACTGTTAGCTGAAGTAGGTCAGAAAACCAGTGTTAAAGAAAGGCACTGAATAACAGATTACAGATGCAGAAAGCTCGAATATGAACTTTCAAACACGCATGCACATGTGTAAGTATGACTGCATGTTGTCTTACTGGAGTTGAGAGTCTGCCTGGTTTTGGCGCTGGTACAGTACGCCTCAATAACTTTCAGGATCTGGGCGTCTTCTTCTAGAGCAGCTGTACCTGCAGACATGAGTGGACAAAATAACTTCCCAAAATACTGGCAATGTCGCCACTGAGCTCCCCATTTCTTTTAAAATATACAAACTAAACATCCAACTACAGTTCCAGTATTTTCGAAACATCCTGACAGAAGTAAATTGCATTCGACTGTGTTGCATTTCTGGTGTGAGGTGATTCAGGTGGAAGTTTTGCTGAGCTTTTCTCAAGCATAGTTTTGTTTTAGATTTTCAGGAGAGACTTTGCAGTGTCTTGATGATGCCTTGTCAGATGGTTCTGCAGGCTGCTACAATTTTTCACATCTGTGTTGCAGCTGCTCCCCCTCTAGCTGCCACCTTATTGTGGTGGGGGAGTTTGCGTACCCAGATGATCCTAGGAACTATGTTGTCGGGGGCTTTGTGCCCCTTGTAGGATCTCCCAAGGCAAACAGGTCCTAGGTGATGGGTTAGACTAAGGGCAGTTCAGAACCTCCATGACCAGTAAAAAAATCAAGGACCGAGACGTCGCCGGTATGGCGGAGCCGGGGCCCCACCCTGGAGCCAGGCCCGGGGTTGGGGCTCGCGCGCGAGTGCCTGGTGGTCGGGCCATAGCCCATGGGGCCCGGCCGGGCTCAGCCCGAAAGAGCAACGTGGGCCCGCCCTCCTGTGGGTTCACCACCTGCAGAGGGAGCCATGGGGGTCGGGTGCAGAGAGGATTGGGTGGCGGTCGAGGGCGGGTGGCCCGGCGGCCCGGTCCATGCTCACAGCCCCTGGCTGTTGGGACGTGGAATGTCACCTCGCCGGGGGGGAAGGAGCCTGAGCTTGTGCGGGAGGTTGAGAGATACCAACTAGAGATAGTCGGGCTCACCTCCACGCACAGCTTGGGCTCTGGTACCCAACTCCTGGAGAGGGGCTGGACACTTCATTTTTCTGGCGTTGCCCATGGGGAGAGGCAGAGAGCTGGGGTCACATTGCTTATTGCTCCCCAACTCAGTCGCCATGTGTTGGAGTTCACTCCAGTGAACGAGAGGGTCACGTCCCTACGCTTTTGGGTCGGGGACAGGTCTCTCACCGTTGTCTCGGCCTATGGGCCGAGCGGCAGCGCAGAGTACCCGACCTTCTTGGAGTCCCTGGGAGGGGTACTAGATAGCGCTCCGACTGGGGATTCCATTGTTCTCCTGGGGGATTTCGACGCCCATGTGGGCGGCGACAGTGAGACCTGGATGGGGGTGATCGGGAAGCACGGCCTCCCCGATCTGAACCCGAGTGGTGTTCAGTTGTTGGACTTCTGTGCTAGTCACAGTTTGTCCATCATGAACACCATGTTCGAGCACAAGGGTGTCCATAAGTGCACGTGGCACCAGGACACGCTGAGCTGGAGGTCGATGATCGACTTTGTAGTCGTATCATCTGACCTTCGGCCACATGTCTCGGACGCTCGAGTGAAGAGAGGGGCAGAGCTGTCGACCGATCACCTTTGCCCTCTTCAGGTCGGTGGAGTGTCCTTGCCTCAAGTGGAGGAGTTTAAGTATCTCGGGGTCTTGTTCACGAGTGAGGGACGGATGGAGCATGAGATCGATAGACGGATCTGTGCAGCATCTGCAGTGATGCGGTCGCTGTATCGGACTGTCGTGGTGAAGAGAGAGCTGAGTAGGGGGGCAAAGCTCTCGATTTACCGATCGATCTACGTTCCAATGGTCATGAGATTTGGATCATTACTGAAAGAACGAGATCGCGAGTACAAACGGCCAAGATGAGTTTCCTCCGCAGGGTGGCTGGGTGCTCCCTTAGAGATAGGGTGAGGAGCTCGGTCACTCTGGAGGAGCTCGGAGTCGAGCCGCTGCTCCTCCACGTCGAAAGGAGTCAGTTGAAGTGGCTCGGGCATCTTTTCCGGATGCCCCCTGGACGCCTCGCTGGAGAGGTGTTCCGGGCACGTCCCATTGGGAGGAGGCCCTGGGGAAGACCCAGGACACGCTGGAGGGACTACATCTCTCGGCTGGCTTGGGAATGCCCTGGGGTTTCCCCGGAGGAGCTGGGGGAGGTGTGTGTGGATCGGGAGGTCTGGGCGGCTTTGCTTGAGCTGCTGCCCCCGCGACCGGACTCCGGATAAAGCAGAAGAAAATGGATGGATGGTGTTGCAGCTGACAAACACTCTGACTTTTATCTCGTTCACAGTTTTCCATTTGCAGTTTGAAAACAGACTCAGAGTGTCTGACTTCATCTCAGTAAATTGTAGCCTTTGTCTCAACTGGGTGTCGAGTAGGGTTGTGCATCACTCAACTTAAGTTAAACGGCAATGACAAGTTTGCCGACCTTGACTCTGCGGGTGATGCTGCGATCTTTGTCGATTCAGGGGATACCCATATTGCAGCACTTAAGAAGCTGAGTGAGGAATCTGTGTCTGTTTATGAATATCCGTTCCTATCAGTACTGTGCAAAGCGCTGTGCTTTTTCATTTGTTTTGCAAGTTTTCTTGTGTCCACATGTAGAAAGACATCTCTCCTGCCAATGTGCTGTCTCTATAATACACAAATATACTCTGTGCGTGTGAGTAGGTGCATGCTTTGAAGCAAACCTCAATTTGTTCAGGAGGTTGGGAAGGTTTTGGCCACATTTAAACGCACACTCAAATATGCTCCATGCAGGCACATGTTTTGATGCAAACCTTGATTTTTACAAGAAGGTGGGAGTAATTATTATTTTTTTTTTTGGCTTTGTAGCACCATGGACAGTGACCGGCACATTTCATGCAGTCCACAAACAGTGCCTCATTGTTGCCATCCAGGACGTGGGGAAGTTACGTAGTGTGGTGGATGCAGCAACAACCAGCTGCACATGCTTCCAGACCTGAGCTGACCTGACCTGCTGCTTAACCCCAAAACAAATCTCAGCATTTGATTTTCACTTTCTAGCTGCATGGTTTATAATTGCTTTTCATTTTCTCCTTTGGCTTTGTACATATCAATCAACATGACTGAACAAATGGAACACCCAACTTGACTTTTAGTGCTAATGTACAAATAAGGCCACAATAAACTTGAAAAAACAGGAAGGTATTTTTTTGTTTTTTTCCAATGAGATCAATCACTACAATAACTGCAGTTGATGGGCTATCACACTACAAAAGCTAAAAGATTTCTGTTAAATGAAACAAAAACAACAAAAAAAAAAAAACTGTAAGACGAACTACAGCACAGACTCAATACTGGATCACAACTACAATCGCAATAATCACAATTTTTAAGCCATCCCTATTCATGAGCTCACATCCTTCACATGTGTACCGTTGTCACTCCGTCCAACCCAAGTTCATCCTGAGATGTAAATCTGAAGACTGAGTTTTACTTACTTTTCCTCACAGTAAATTCTTCCTCAGACTGTTTTCTCTCAGGCTTGCGTTTGGGAAGAAGTTTCTTCACACTTTTAGGGCTTTTACTGAGATCCTGCACACAGAGATAAAAAAGAGAATATTCTGAGATAGTACAAAAGTCATGCCATAGTATAACTTGACAAATGTTTGTTTGTGACAATTTCCCCCCAGATGCTTGGGCCAATTTCCATCAACCAAACTTGCTAAGTGCATGAAGGCCAACCCCAAAATTGCCTTTAAGGTGTTTGTTTTGGCAATAATCACAGTCGTTGGGTACAAATTTTGGTTCATCTGTTTGTTGTCCTACTCCTCCCACTTCCTTTAACCAATTTCCAACAAACTTGATATGTGGATAATGGTCAACCTCAGAATTGACAATGAAGGGTCTGTTTTGGCAAAGGTGAAGGTCACTGACAACAAATGTCAAAATTATTATTTTCATTGGCATATAACAAACTTGGCACACATGACATCATGGGAGGGCCAGAAAGTGAGTAAAAGAGGTAGGTTTTGGAATTGCCCAGGTGACATAAAATTTACCAAAGGTCAACTGGGGTCAAGATCATTAGGGTAAAAGGTCCAGATTGAAGTTTTTCCAATGTCATTTGCACCCATCTTAACACACACATCGAGGTGGGTTGTGGAATTGCCCAGGAAAGGTCCAGTTTGCCAATAGTCAATCTCCTTGGGGTCAAAAGTCAACATTTGTCTTTCACTGCAATTGAGATCAAATGTGGCACACAGGGGTGGGTCCCAGAATTCCCCAACATTATCAAATTTACCAAACATGAATTACTTGGGTCAAGGTCACATCAACCTCTCTGTTAGCCAACTCATCCCACATCATTTTGCTGATTTCACGAAAGTTGGTACATCAACGAAGTTTGACCTTAAAATTGCCGTAAAAAAAATTAATTTTGGCAAAGGTCAAGGTCAATTTCATTGTCAACCCAATCTGAAACAATGTAACACATACTTATGTGGATTTCAGAACTGCCATAGCAAAGACAACCAGAGGTCAATCAATTGATTGGCAAACCTTTTACTGTCTTCATGCCCATGGGTACATACAGGAATATTCCCTCACCTCCTTGTAGCAGAGGGCAGCAGAGGGCCGTAAAGGGGGTGCAGGCCGCAGGCAACTCAGGCTCCAAGGTTTGGGGGTGTTGGGAGGTTCCAGAGGGCCCCACATCATGGTGCTGAGAGAAGTTCCGTGAGACGAAGGATGCGGAAGGGTATGGTACGTGGGGGTCACGGTCATGCCCCGTCCCTCCGCATGCCGGGATGGGGTAAGGGGGTGAGATGGCAGCTGAGGAACAAGACAACAGGGCCTATGTTATTTATATTATTACAATGGATGACTCTACTCCTCGAGTGATTTTAAGGGGTCTCTTTGTGCAAAATTCAGTAATCTACAGTATGAACATGGCATAAATGACATTTCAATCCTATCTGTACTGTAAGTGGTCATTGGATGCTGACTGTGTGGCAGGGCACGGTCAGTGCTTTGTGGCTGGGTGCTGTGGCAGCAGTGTGTTTGATCTGTCTGGTCAGGTGTTCCATCCAGTCCTGCAGGTCCTGTTCGTTGCTACACACCACGTGAATACGGTCAAACATTGTTCCTGCAGAGACAGATACAAATTCAGTTAAAGTGTTATACGCAAATGAATGAATGAACAGAATAAAGCAGAACATCTTATCCAAGCTAATGAAACCTTACCAGTGAGTTCAAAGGCATTTTTGTGAGCTTCACAATCTTCTAATTTGGTTACAGTCATGCTGGCCAGCGGCAACTTTCCCTGAAGATTGAAATCAATACACAACCATGACCTTGCACTAGCTAAGGACTAAGAGGGAGGGGGGCAGTGGGGGGGGATCTGAATATAATTTCATCTCTCAGTTGTGAGTGAAAGTATTCTGACCTGGAATATAAAGCCACTCATCCTGGGGCTAGCAGATAGTATGAGGAGTACGTGAGGGAAGAGCATGAGGTAACGCTCGCTTTTTTCCTGAACAATCAAAGAGATGTGAAGAAACAAAGCTGTTCAAGGAATAGAACAATAGAACAAATAAAACAGGAATAAAAGGAATCAAACAGAACAAAAGTCATGTATTTAAGGTCATAAATCCATCCACTTTCCATAAATCCATCTATTTTCTACCAATTTGAGAGATCAAAACTGGTCAAAGAGGCACAACAGGGAAAAGTTTTCTTTGTTTAAATGTGACCTTTAGTTGAAATATTTAAGAAAAACATTTGTACAAACTAACTAGAAGCATGTTTCTACTACATAAATTCGTGGTAGTACGGGAGTGTAGGGAGTACAGCAAGCCAAATCCCTGCTCCGGGGTAGGTACTTCTGAGAGGCCCACATTTAGTGGGGCTTGATGCTGATTGGTTGTTAACTAACATGGAAGAAGACAATGATAAGTGTCAAGCCAGACTAGCTAAACAAGCGCAAGAGCAGAAGAATTGAAAGTGACTGATGGAACAAAGAGGAAATACAGATGTTGGCGGACAAGGATCACCAAGGACTTGGACACAAGGAAGAATGAGAAAATTTAGATTTTTGGCTGAAACTATGACAGAGTTACATGTAGCTACAGGAGCCTGGTGAGTCTTCTCCACACTGGAGACACAACAGCTGAGAAGGCCAATTACAGGACATTCCCGATCACCATAGTATTTCTTCTGTTTTTCTTGTTGCTTAATGCTGACAAATTACACTGTATTTGTTGTCTTTCTGATGCCTGATTGTTTTTTTTGTTTGTTTTTTTTCTTTCTGTTTGAAGTGCGGCTCCATCCAGAGATGGGTGTGGTGTCTGTTTTCTGTAACCCTCCTGTCCTGTGCACCAGCAACATTTCCTGTATATTTGCTTTGTAAATTGTTTTGTAAATAGTGTCTGTGGCATGGCCCAAGCAGAAGGTCGCCCTTTGAGTCTGGTCTGCTTGAGGTTTCTTCCTCAAATCATCAGAGGGAGTTTTTCCTTACCATGGTCACCTGTGTGCTTGCTCTGGTGGTTGGTAAGGTTAGACCTTACTTGTGTGAAGCACCTTGAGACAACTTTGTTGTGATTTGGTGCTATATAAATGAAGATAAATTGAAACTGAAAATTCCAGTAAACATTCCCCACATCCAGAAGTAGGTCCATCGGTGGAAATGCACAGTTTTATCAAATCTAATAAAGTTCTGGTCATCATTTAGAAAAATAAAATATAAATCTCTTTGTAGTTTTGATGAATCTTGCAACCTTTAGATAAACGGGGACTAAAACATAGCCGCCCTGGTAATTTGATGAACTGGCACATTCACAACTTTTTGTTAGCGGATTAGCTTTTCAGCTAACTCCAAAAACCATCAGCGGACCAATTAGTTTCCGATAAATTTAGTACCAATAACTTTTAGACCACTAATGCGTTTTTACATAGTAATGGTGAAACACATTTATCAACCCTGCTGGCTCCTGTCTGCTATGTATTTTGCAGTAGTGAGGCACCTAAAAGGAGCTGAGCTCAACTATACCCCAGCAGAAGGGGCCTGGCTGCCAGGCTGCCACAAAAAACAAAAGTCATTACTCTTTACATCATGCTGTGCAAATATAACACATATCTTGTCATTTTAAAATAATGCACCAATTCTGAAGTTTTGAACGTATTAACATACAGAGATCCAAACTGCATGCATTTTCAGTTTTGCAAAAGTCTTTTTAAACAAATGAAAAAAATGACATATTTTATAAATACACATTTATTAGTAGAAACCAACACACACATTAAGTTTTGTGTTGGTTAAATGAATCAACCAATCAGTGATCACAGTCTCAGTTTACCCATAATGTAGTTTGGCATCTGTGTGTTAATATGTTCAAAACTTCAGAATTAGTGCATTATTTTAAAATTAAAAGATATGTGTTATATTTTCACTTTGTACAAATGACAGACTTGACATTAATGTACTTAAATTTCACTTTGTACAAATGACAGACTTGACATTAATGTACTTAAACTATCCGGATTCATTTGGTTTATAAATCAAAACCATAAGTCAAACCTGCTTTCCTTTTCAAGACGTCAGCTGGACCACTGTATGCTGTCAAGGTAAATGACGCTTCCCTACAGCAGTGGGCAGGGTGCACAAAGACAGAAGTGCTGACTCATTGGCTGTGTTTGGGTTTGTGATCGCCTTTGATTCTATCAATCAATCAATCAATTTTTTTATATAGCGCCAAATCACAACAAACAGTTGCCCCAAGGCACTTTATATTGTAAGGCAAGGCCATACAATAATTATGTAAAACCCCAACGGTCAAAACGACCCCCTGTGAGCAAGCACTTGGCTACAGTGGGAAGGAAAAACTCCCTTTTAACAGGAAGAAACCTCCAGAAGCGTTGGCGGTGTTTAAACTCAAAATCGGCTTGTCAGTAGCTGAGAGTGTACCGGAGACAATGCTGAAAGTTATCGGTTACGGTTAGCTGTAGCTTTCAATAAATTTTTTGGTGGTTTATTGGTTAAGCATTATAAAAGATAACTTTTCAGTTAGCTGATTAGCGGTTATCAAAGCTAACTTTTTGGTTAGCTGTGCCCACAACTGATCATTGCCAACTTAACAACATTTTGATTATTGGTGACTTTAACATTCATATAAATAAGCTCTCTGATCCCCTCGGTAAATCATTTATGGAAATCATGGATGCATTAGGATTTCAGCAGTTCATTCATGGTTCAACGCATATCAGTGGTAATACTCTGGATTTGGTTCTTGCACATGGCCTTGCTGTCACAAATATCGACATCCTGCCTCTTGCATCAGCGGTCTCTGACCACTCGCTTATTAGGTTTACAATTACGCTGCCACGTTTAGTGGAGCAACAACCTTGCCTATCATTGCGGCGACAAATTAAACCTTCAACTTTGACGGAACTCGAAGCAAGACTACCTGAAATCCTAACTTCAAGCTTGATGAAATTTCAGTCAGTAGACAGTCTTGCAGATAGCCTGAATTTAGTGCTAAAAACCACACTTGATAAGATTGCGCCTCCTCTATTAAAGCCACGCCTTCCCAAAGCACAGACACCCTGGTTCAATAGTTATTTGCATGACCTTAGGAAGAAGGCTAGAGGGTTGGAACGGAAATGGCATAGTTCCAAACTAGAGGTGTTTCACCTTGCGTGGCGTGAAGCTATTTTAGATTATAAGCATGCTTTATTGGCTACGAAGCAGGCATATTATTCTGAATTGATCAACAAAAACAAGCATAACTCAAAGTTCTTGTTTGATACGGTGGCATTTCTTATTCATGGACAGCCACCTGTTGGTCATTCTCCTTTTTCAGCACAGGACTTTCTGGACTATTTCGAAAAGACAACAGAAGATATTAGGTTGAGCACATCTCAGCATATTTTGGTTGAATCATTGTATCCAGCTACTGAGCTGGGGACTACTACTGAGGTGCTACCTAGATTCACGGAATTTAACAGTATCTCACAAGGTGTGCTGACGAAACTCGTGATGTCTACTAGAAGCACAACTTGTTTATTTGATCCTATACCAACAAAACTGTTTAAGGATCTTTGGCCCATTCTTGGGCCGACTGTGCTGGAAATTGTTAACCTTTCTTTAAACTCTGGATCTGTTCCAAATTGTTTTAAATCTGCCGTGGTTAAACCACTACTCAAGAAATCTAATCTTGATCCTGGTGAATTGAAAAATTATAGGCCGATATCAAATCTATCATTCTGCTCTAAAATTCTGGAAAAGGTGGTTTCACGGCAGCTTGTGGACTATCTTACTGAGAATGACATTTTTGAGCCACTGCAGTCTGCTTTTAGAAGACATCACTCCACAGAAACAGCACTTATTAAAGTAGTTAATGATCTTCTGCGAGCAATGGACTCGGATACTACTACAGCATTGGTGTTGTTGGATCTCAGTGCTGCGTTTGACACAGTTGATCATCATATTCTACTTGATAGGCTAGAAAACTGTTTCGGGATTACTGGAACTGCTCTTGTGTGGCTGACGTCTTATCTGTCTGGTCGTTCCCATTGTGTTTGTGCAATGACACTACCTCTGACTTTAAGGGCATGAAGTTCGGGGTTCCGCAGGGATCCGTTCTGGGTCCCTTGCTTTTTTCCCTGTATATGGCACCCCTTGGGAACATTTTGCGGCGTTTCGGGGTTGCTTTTCATTGTTATGCTGATGATACTCAGTTGTATATGCCGATAGCTGCTGGAAATCCTGTCCACATAAAATCTTTACAGGACTGTCTTGCAGCAGTGAGAAGTTGGATGTCTAGCAACTTTCTACTTTTGAACTCTGATAAGACTGAAATGATGGTTCTTGGCCCAGCAAGACATCGGCACCAATTTGATCAGCTGGCGCTTAGCCTAGGTTCATGTGTTATACATCATACTGACAAAGTGAGGAACCTTGGGGTAATCTTTGATCCTACGTTGTCCTTTGACCTCCACATTAGGGACATTACGAGGACTGCTTTCTTTCATCTGAGAAATATAGCAAAGATTCGCCCCATCCTGTCTATGGCTGATGCTGAGACTCTGATTCACGCATTTGTCTCTTCTAGATTGGATTATTGTAATGCTTTATTTTCTGGTCTGCCGCAGTCTAGCATTCGAGGACTTCAGTTGGTGCAGAATGCTGCTGCCAGAATTTTGACACAAAGTAGAAGGTTTGACCACATTACTCCCATTCTGGCATCCCTTCATTGGCTACCAGTTTCTGCCAGATTGGATTTTAAAGTTTTATTGTTGGTTTATAAAATTGTTCATGGACTGGCGCCTTCCTACTTGGCGGACTTGGTTAAGCCCTACGTACCTGCGAGGCCTTTGCGTTCGCAGGGCGCAGGGCTTCTGTGTGTTCTGAGGATGAACAAAAAGTCTGTGGGGTATAGAGCCTTCTCCTACCGTGGTCCGGCTCTTTGGAATGATCTACCTGCTGTTATTCGGCAGTCTGACACGGTGGAGATTTTTAAATCAAGACTGAAGACCCACTTTTTTAGACTGTCTTAGCATTAATTTTTTAATCTGTTTGTGTTTGCTTTGTAATTTCTT